>NW_005054297.1:21260164-21322327 GCF_000277835.1 Geospiza fortis
ATCCCTAGCTGGGTTAAAATGCAAGGTATTAGAAATAAGCATATTTCGTTTTATTACTGTTTGCTTGACAAGCAGATTTACAGATGCATCTGGCTGGTGAAAGGCAGGTAGGGTGCTCTGACCAGAGCAGGAAAGCCAGTGCTGTCCCTAACCTGTCACGCTGTTTCCCCGCTTAAAGCTGAAAGCATGAACAGGCCAAGGCCTGGACCTGCTTTTCCTGGGGTCCGTTTCCACACACATCCATCCCTGCACCCCCATCATCCCTCGGTGATGCGGGGCGCCAGAGCCGCACGGAGCCCGCACTGGGTTAACCCAGTTAACCCATCCCTCACCTCGGGGCCAGTCTGCTTCCTCTGAAGCTCCCAGGTGATTTTCACCCTCCTCTGCTCCCAGTGGCTCTGTTCAACTGTTTGCTGAGACGTTGTTCAGAGAATCTGCTGTCTGTACAATTACTGCAAACGCAATAATATTTAATAAGCTAATTTGATTGGCATGTAGGCAGAATTTAGATGAGGTTTCAATCAATTTCAACTCTATAGACATAGAGAAAGACACTATTGCTTTACTCTTATCTATAATGACACAGAAAGGACGAACACATGATAAATTTCCTAGAGGAGCCAATGTGTAATTAATATAAGTTAATTCATGATAGCTGCTCTTTGCCCAAAAAATAAATGTTGCAATTTCGTGAAGAATATGGAGTCTTGGTCAAAGAATGCAAATATGTTCAATATCTGATTTAAATGCAGAATCAAATTCTTCAACTCAGGAGCTATGGCAAAGTTCTTCATAACTGCAAGGGAGAAATTGAATTAATATATCAACAGTTAGATGCCATGTAGAAATAAGCCACAGTTTGTACTGTATTATACTTTACAGTATTAGAAGAGTTGAGAGGAATTTGATCAATGGAATAGCCAGAAGACACATTGCTTGTGACATTGCTGGAGTGCATCTCAGCATTTTTGCTCCTAATATATGATTTTTCATAACCTGTGTTTCATGATGCTTGATTATAATAACCTGAGAAGTGGACACCATCATAAACTGCAATATTCATCATATGGGGAGGACAATAAGATCTTTCATTAATTTTTCTATATATTTTTTCAATAATTAATTTGGTTTGCATTTTTAACTCCTTTTGAGTATAGACCTGATATTACCATGAGACTTTCTAATATTACCACAAGATCTCAATCTTGAGTTGTAATAGTCACCTCAAAGCTCATCATTTCTTATGTGAAATTAAGGGTTTTTTTCCAAGAACATCACTTTCTATTTACCTGCAATGGATTTTTATATGCCATTTTGTTAACCAGTCACTCATCTTAATAGTGTTCTCCTTAATTATTGTGTTCTCTCACTGTCACTGCTGTGCATAATTTTGTATTATCAGCAAATATTCCCATCTCACTGCTCATATTCCTGTCCCAGGTCACTGTGACTGTTCTGAACAGCACAGGTTCCAATACTGACCCTGTGCGAAATTTTACTCTGATCCCCTTCCTCCCCAGAAATGTATATTGCTATCACCTGGTCAATTTTTAAAACTGTCTGACTAGTCAGTTTTAAATGGTGATTAACCTGTGTGGGGAAACTCCTGAGATCACTGCCTAAGTTCCCTAAAAGTTTTTGGTGAGGGATGTATCTAGAAGCATAGGAGAAGTCCAGCATGCTTTATCAGCAAGACTTTTACAGACATTTGTCGACACCTTCAAAACCAGCAACAAGCAAATTTCCCCTTCACATTGACTCACTTCAGGTAGGTTATATTGACATATAATTGTACATACACATCTACTAAATTTGTTCCACTAAATTTGTAGTTCTTTTAATTGATTCTGGTAATTTTCTTTGAGTTTTTCAGGGACTTTTCAGTGCTAAATATAATGTGTGTATGTCAATTTAATCTTACTTTAGACATGAAAGACATTTGTTCACCTCTATCTCTGACTGCAGTTGATTGAATCTAAAATTAGAAGATCAGTCTAATCTGATCTGTCTTATTTCTTTCATTTTATATTCTTGAAATTGTCTTTTGAAAACTACTGACTAAAGTAGCACTAAGTAATTCACATTTTATTTTCTAACCATAACTATTATATATACACATAACCATAATGGCCAAATTTGAGTGTAAAAAATGTTTTGGTCCATAAGATACGAATGCTTTGAAAGACAAGCACAGAAAAGTTATCAGCATTCTCTTTTCAGAAAGAGCCCTCACCTCTGAAATCAAACAGCAGTTTTTTGTACTTACTTGTCACTCATCTCTAATCCACATGTAGTTCATACATATACTGGCCAGAAACAACATATGCAGTCTGTCCCTTTATCATGGCAGACATCAAAAACAGCATTTTAAGTGTTTAGACTACAAGCAATTATTTTTAGTCAGCTCCTTAAAAGCTCCTAAATTCCACTGAACACCACGGGTAAGCCTCCCATATGTCTAGTGATGTTGTTGCCATGGCTTCTGACATGATGACATTGGGACATTAAGACATACAGAAATAACATTTGGGGAGTTATTTTCTGATAGCATATCTAATTAATTGATGTCCCTGTTCATGAGAGGAAGCTACTTGTACTGCAGACACACGCTGAGTGGGATTCCACACAGGCCTGCCAATCCACCTGACTCATGACATGTGTCTGTTCCTGTCTTGGCACCAAAAGATCTGTGACAAACTCTGCGCTGATCTGTGCTAGAGATATCTCTGGCAGCTGAAATTATGCTACAGCTACAATGCTCATTTTACATCACTGTGACCAAAAATAGGCTAAGAGCAGATTACACTCACGACTGCACTGTTTATAAGAAGAATGAGCAATGTCAGACAAGTCTGACATTATACCCCTGTGGTAATGTTAAAATGGACTACATGCATGATTTAAGTAAATCATATACATATTTTAAAAAGTAATAACTGTTTGAGCTCTGGTTCTTAAAGCTTGGATTAAAAAAAATCAGATTTCTCGCTTTGATATTTTACAAAGGTAGGGTGCCAGTCAAGGGTGTGAAAAGTCATAAAATAACCTCATCATAGAGTAATAAAGATATATTGTAAACCTAAGCAAACCTCAAGGCCTGTGAGAATTCTAATCATGATTTATAGACAAAATCGGCCTGGATGTATTAGGATGAATGCACAATTTTTCATACTTTGTCCTATGAAGTTCAACTTCAAAGTATTTTAAGTTAATGCATCTCTAACTGGGAAACAAAAAAGGGGTTTTCTTTCTTGAGATAAATGGGAGGCACCAAACAAGACAGAAGAATTCTGAATCCATCTTCCAAAATTGTCTTTATTGCATGTTACATCAAAATAAATACTCATGTTATAAAGGTTTGTTCCTTTTATATGTTCTTTCCACTCTATTTCTAAATATTATTGACAGGGTGACGAAATGCCTATCTTTCACCTTTTCTTTAATATTAATAAAAAATTCCATAATGAACTTTTGCAAAAGAAAAACCTAATGCAGAATTTTGCATCAGAGATCTGTCTGGGAAATAATGGCAAGATATTCTTGCAACCACACAGACAAGCTCTTCAAGTCCTAAATCATTTACTTAACATGAAAAAAAAAATATCTTCCTTGACTACTGGATAATTGCATCCCACTTAGAAAAGGCTTTTTAATGTATCAACAATGCTGGTGTTGACATCTGCCAAGGTAATTTTGATGCAGTCTTTTATAATCACTCCTTTTCCTTGAAACCCACATAGACTCAAAGCGTGCCTTACTTTCCTTAGAGATGGCAATAATGGAAACCTAACAGCATCTTGAAATGCTTACATTGTCATGATAGAAGTTGTTCAGGAATTAATATAGGCATCAGGGGAAATAGAGAGGATACTACGCCTGAATTTCAACCATGCTAGGAATCCCTGGACTTTTGTGCATATAGGCTGAACTATGGATGCTATTTAGCTGTCTCCTAAATGTACAAATGATGTATATCCCAGATAACAACATCCATCTTGAAAATGGAGTCTCAGAATAGATCTCTAGACATCTTAGGAAGACCAAATGATTGAAGAGGTGAATAAAGACACTGAGAAAAAAACAACCTTAAAGTTCAGTATGTAATACTTCAGCAGAGAGCTCCAAAATACTTCTGAGACAGATAAGTAAGGATATAACTGACTTCTTCCAAAATTACTGAAGCAGATCTGGAACTTGACCAAACAGACGCAGAAGCCATACTTAAAATATTTGAGAACCACTGACTGCTGATTAGATTGATCTTTTCCACCTGTCAGCTAGTCATCTGCTTCTATTAGACCTTGGTGATTTACCTGAGGTTATATGAAAAAAAAATGTTTAAAATATGACTACTTCTAAAGGAATCATCCTGAGAGGGAGATTACCTTTAAAAATTCCATGATGATTTATCCTATCAGGAACTAAAATTGGTTTTAGATATCAACTCAACAAAGATGGAAAGAGAAGGAGGGAGACAGAAAAGGGCAAATACTTGAATCACTCAGGAAGAGTAATATTCTGAGAAACAAACTTTGATGACATAGAGAATTGTACCCAACCAGTTTGAAGAACTGAACAGTTCGAAAACTGCATCATTTTCCTATGAATCATATAAACCAACTCATCTTTATACTTTCAATATAATTTTGTATTACATATTTAGTATAATTTTGAGCAATGCCAAAGTGCTAGAGTGAAAAAAATTATATATATATAGTTAATGCAATATGGGAGGTTGTTGTTACCTAGAGCACAGTACTACTAACTTTCCTTACTAAGTTACTGGTCAGCAACAGTTATCCTATTTAATCAAAGAAGACAGTTAGATATACTCATTTTTAAAAGTATCATTGTAATCTGCTACTTTGAGTGGTACATATAGCAAAAATTTTAGAAACTAATATTCATAGAACATTCTCATCTGGTTTGTGTTTTAAAAGGTGAACACATGATAAGCATAAAAGTATGTAAAGTAAAATTCTCCCTTTTGGTTTGTTCTATGTCATAACAGCATCCAGAAAATGCCAGGTTTTGTCCCTTCAGTCAGCAATTGAGCCCAAGGACAATACTCTACAAATGGCAGCATTTGTGCCACTGAATCTGAAGACAATGATCTGTTAAGATATGTAATTTCTTTTGCTTACCTATGAATTAAGAACCTCTATTTCTTCTTAGGCTGAAAAAAAAAAACCCAGTATAAGTGCATAAACTAAATTACATTCCTTTGCTCTGCACAGAAATATGTTTTATAAAAGTAACGGTGAATGACACTATAGACTTTGATAGTGAATATGAAGTGTTTTTCTCATGTCAGTACAACCATGAAAGAAAAATATTGTTATGCTTTTATAACCTGTCCAGTTAGTGTGTGTATAAATTGCAGTGGTTTACAATACTTGGGCACCCACAAACACCTACAGCTTAAATGTCATCTTCACAATATTATCCCACAATTTAAAATACTTATTTCCTCTGAATCCCTCTTTATTTGATTTACCTCCTGCACATTTCTTTTTATGATTAGCTGTAACAAATATAAATCTGGAGTAGTAAAGAAAACATTTTGCTGCAGCACAGTAACTGTTTCTGATACCTTCTGTCTGAAGCAGATGGATGATCTCCAAGAAAGCAACCAAAGAAAGAGTTTATAGGATAGGCCCTTCTCAGGCACACAATGAAGACACTTCACTTTTCAATGCTGAAAATTATGATTTCAGAAAATATAGATACAGGAATCATTAACTATAGGTATTGTGAAAAGAATGCTTACTTCACTTTATTGCTGGTATCTAATTTTGTCCATGTTCACTGAAAATAAATTCTAGTCAAAATATCATCAAATATTATCAAAATGTTACTACATTCTCATACAAATTATTATCCCATTGTTTTGAAAATATTTGAACACAAATCCACATTATTGGCTTATTAAATTGATTACACACTGTGAGAAAAGGGCATAGTGTGTTTTCTGCAGAGACACAGGCTAAAACATAGTTACTTATACAACTCATCTGGAAAATGCTTAACTAATAATCATTTACACTCAGAGACACTGTGATTGATTCCTTAGTTTGTGGAAAGAAGAAGTAGAGAATTACTGGGGCAATGCATTTGCAATAACTCCATTGACCCCTGCTATACAGCACTGTTGACAGCTGCTCTCCAGCTCCAGGAATTCAGTAATGGTGATTGTGTAAAAGCAAACAAACAAACAAAAAAGTTTGTTTGAACAAGTGTGGTTGAGTTGGCATGACTGGCATCCACAAGGAAATTTTGGACCACAGCCTTGGACTCTGTGCCAAGTTCCATCAACTCAAAGAACGACTCCTGCAGGTGAAGGTTTGGCTTTCGGCTTGTCCAGCAACTTCAAGAAGGTGCTGCAGTGGGACAGTGGCATGTCAGCTATAGCTGGCAGTTTCTCATGCAGGAAAATGAGTTTCCCATAAATTTCCTTTGAACTCTTTTAAAAAACACACCCACTCACACAAATCTAGATTACCCTTCCAATTAATATGGAATACATCCTGTACAGCAGTTCTTCAAGCATACAGTATTAATCCCACAGATTAGAAAGGGATAGGAAATTAAGAACAGATGTTTCATAGCAGTGCTGGGCTAATGATGACTGAATTAGTGCCAAGAGAACTAATATATCCACAGGATATCCAATATTGCCAAGCCTCGGTTCTCAATTACCTTATATATGGCATGATGCTTCCAGATCCAAAACCGTCTAATTCAGAGCTCTGGGATTTCTTCACAGCAGTGCATTGCACTTTATGGGCATCTCTAGTGTCTCTTGAGATTACTTTCTGTTCCCCTCATTCCACCATCTGTGCTGTGCATGGTCTGCTACATCAGGGAACATTTCAGCCAGCAAGGTGAGTCCTACCATTATCAGCTCAACTAACACCAAAAGGAACATCTTTGAAATAGTAGTTAACATCTTAAAAGTTGTTTAGTTTACTGTAACTAGGGGCACATGAAATCTGAAAAGTAATAGAACCAATGATCCTATTGTTCAAAGACTAGCAAATAAATCCAAAAGAAAAAAAAATAACATAAAAGGTCTCATAGAAAAGGAATTAAAATCTTCAACTAGCCTTAAATCAGAGACTGCTATGTCAAACATAGCACAAAACTGACATCCTCAAGAGAAATTTTATTTTACACAGGGTGTTAGGACCAGGATCTGTAAACTTTACAGTTTAAGATTATCTCTTTTTGAAAAAAGGTAGGAAAATGTGGTATTAGGGGAAGGGTAGGAAAATACTACTGCTAGGAATATATTAGAGACATTAAAAAGTGATGTGCAAACAGTGGTGCACGCCAAAGCATCAACAATGAAGGTATATATGCTTTGCTAGGGGTGAAATGGAAACAATACAGTTTCAGAGTGAAAACACTGAATCTATGTCTCTAAAGTGACAGGGATTTATGCTTTATTTGGGAAGCAGCAAGTAATGATTGCCACTAGTGGTTTATCTAAGAAGTAATGCTGAAGAGAGAAAATAAACAATTATCCATTGCCTAAGGTACGTTCTTATATAGAGAAGGAAAAAAACCACTGTATCACCTGCATTTTGAGAAAAATGGGCCTGGTGATTTCTTACATTAATATTATTCTTATATTGTTTTTTTAGAAAATGTGAAATTATGTGTGCTTTTATTAAATATTTTTATTGCATTTATTTCGTGTTTTGTGAAACTGCATCTGCAAAAAAATATACTGTTGAAACTCAGCATTCTGAATTTTCAGCAAAAGTTATTTTGAAATAATACTGCAAAAAACCTTAAAATCTAGAAATCAGTGTATCTCATAGCAGCACATTTTCTGCAGGCAAGTTAACACAAAAAACTCAATGGAATCCATCTCCTAGGGATAGAATAAAATAAGTTCAGCAGAAATATGAAGCAGCAATGCTGAACATGTATTGGAATTAATAACAGTGCTCGTATGAGAGGCTCTTATAGTGATCTTCAGCTACATAATACCAAAGAATGATACTTAATATCTACATATGTCTTTAATACTCTTTGAAATACCATGGCCTTTTGAACACAGAACTCCTGCTTCTTTAGACAGCTTTTCTCATTTCTTTTAGATGGGACTTCATATCAAGCACAATATAAATTATGTTTTCACAGATTCATACAAAATCATGGAATGTTTGGGGTTGGAAGCGACCTCTACAGATCACCTAATCCAGCATCCCTGCTAAGGTTCACCTTGAACATGTTGCAGACATTACAATAGCATTTCCCAAAAATCAGAGGAGACTAGGTGAGTACCTCTCTCCTTGGCATCAAAGTGTTTTGCAATATGGGAGTTGTCAAGTTTCAGTTAATTGTGAAGAAAACCAAGGTTACCGCAGCACTTATATCACTAAATATCATCTGGCATACATGTGTAATGCAAACAGTAGAAACCATATATTTTGCTAACTGTATGTATTTTCATGAGTTCCACTTACCACTATTGGTAATTGGGATCAGATGAAACCTACAATAGTTTAATTTTTTTATGGACTAAGATTGTAGATGCTTCAAATTGCAAACTATTGTAATTACAGAAACTGACTATAAATTATCTAAAAAGAAAGGACTATAAACTGACTGAGCAAATAAAAGTGCATAAAAGACAGAATGCTAATAAGAAAAAGGTGAGTTTTATTTCCTAGGGGAGATCTGGCGTGCATTAATTGTGGTAATTGATTGGAAGAACAGGCAGATACACATGTGTAATACCAGTGTTCACATTCAAATCTGCATATGAATAACACAGTGGTTCTTTTGATATGGTACAGAGGATATGTTTGAAGACATAAAGGTAAAAGATAATCTGCCAAAGGAGGCAATATTGCTGTGCTTGTAAGCAAAATAAAAATAAAATTTAAATAAAACCTCCTTAAGGCAACCTGATAGCTACAAGATACATTTGGTAAAGAAAAATGTTGCATGTATAATAGTTCTACTTGGTAAAAATACATCAGGTAAAAGGCAGAGTGTGAGCATAAATAACACAAAGCAAAAAGTGTTCAGAGAAAAAGATAGTTTTATTGAACACTTAAAATCCCAGGGAAAGAAAATAATGATTAGTGTATAAGAAAGCATTAGAGACTGTAGAAATTAATGAGGACAACTGTGGCAAATCAGTTAATAACATAAAAAACCAATATCAATAAAACATATATCATAAAAAGTTCTTCTACTTACTCAGTTATAGAAAGCAAACAAAAAAGGGTATTAATGGGACATTCTACAGTTGGAAACTGAGATGGTTAACATGCCCGGGAAAGAAAAAAAAAGGAAAAAAGGAAAAAAAAGGTGAAAAGGGGATAGAAACCAAGTGGAGAAAGAAAAATATTAAAATCCTTCCCCACTGTGCACTGAACAGGTAATTAGACAATTAGAACTATACAAAGCAGTTGAGAACTCCAGGCTCAGGGGAATTAGGTATTTTAGAATTCTGCAGAAGAAGAAATGGGAAAAGTATTGGCCGAATTCAATAGCACACTAAGAGCAAGGAGTACTGGAGGGCAATAATGCCACCCCAATGTTGAGGAATGGAATGAAGAGGACATGTAACAATGGAAGAGATGTGAGGGCACCATAGACGTGAGAGCACCCAAAAACCCAAAAGAGCTGCACTTGTAAAACCAATAATGTTTAAGTCAGTCAATAACAGCCAAAATGGTTTCATATACTAAAAATCATAGCTGGATTCACAAAGAAAGATGAAGTAGTAAATATGATGCCTCCATATTAGGTAAAAAAACTGTTTCTGTGCTTCAGAAGAGACTAAATTATAGACATACTTTATGTGGTGATTTCAGTCTGTACAGGACCCTTTCTTCTTGCAATATTTTCAATACAAAAAAGAGAATTTTCACACATGAATGTCACTAAATTATGTGTTCTCCTATATGCAAATTCATCATTCAATTTTTTTATGGTTAATCTAGATTAGCAATCACAGAAATCTAATTAATTTCATGTCTCAAGTGTGTATCATAAACAAATCATTTGAGGCCAAGCTTAGCTGTGCAGTTATAACTATACACTAAACTCACTTATATTTCTTTATTTCTGTGTAGAAGGGTTTACTGAAAAAGAACAGAATTCTGAAAACATTAGAGCTTGTGAATGACTTCATTCATTTAGATGTCAAGAACACACTTATATAAGTTTACTGAATAGGAATTAGATCAAGTGGTTATTTAAATGTCTGCCTAACTTAGCACTTTATTGAAACAGAGAGTGAAATCTTCTGTCACCATAAATCGAAAGAGTAATTCAGTTTTTTCCTTACTGCTTCTGTCTGAAGCGTAAGTGCAGTGGATAAGCCATGGGCTGAGCCCTTGGCTTTTGATTACCATTTTCTAGAAAAAGCCATTGGGTGTACCTGGGTCATGGGCCCCTCCTCTAACTCAGGGACTGTTGATTCTACCACAATGTAGGCATGAGTTCTTAAACTTTACAGATTATGCATATAGGATTGCACAGCCACAGACTGAATGGAGATCATCAGCTTGAATATCAGGGGAAACTGGATTCAGGGCACTGAAATCAAATGGTTCTTCCAAAAAGTACCATTTAGAAGGAGAAGGTTCAGGACCCTGATACAAAACTGCTTCCTAGTCTGATTAAACTTCACAACAGAGATTGAAGAAATGTGACACTCATGCATTGCTTTCATATGCATTGCAAATTTAAGCATGGGCTCTTGTGTGATTTAAAAGCTGTGCAAAATAAATGCAAATACTGTTGAGAAAATACTAAGAAGCTGAACAAATTAATTAATTTTTAATAGTTTTAGTTTATGGACTGATAAATTGTTTCAGTTTATTACACAAAGTATATGGTAATGATGAGACTGGAAACAGAATATTATCTCAGAGACTCAACTGAAAGCAGTCACAAAGCAGAACACACACCAAAAAAAAGTTTTAAGGTTATTATGGGCAGTCTTTAAAAGACTGAAAGTGTCTATTTAAAATTACACACCACTTTTATTCAATTTATATAGATACATAATACAGCATACATCTATGCATAAATGAGAAGTTACTGATGGACAGACCGATTTATGCAATAAATATACCTTTGTATATAAGCAGCTTTTAAAAATTAACTGCAGCTAATAGCATTTTTTCAAGAGTTAACTGATTATAGTCCAGTTAAAAAGAACTTATTGTAGAGCTGTCAATGGCAGTCATCTACTGTCATAATGTACTTATTACAGGAGATTTTAAAAGCCTGTGCAATTATCAGAAATGTAGATACATGGTTAGAAAAAGTCATCATGCTTTCCTTCCACAGCTTCACCAGAGAAAACATATCTCCTGAGTTTCAGGAGAAAGAAAATTATAAAAGCTCTTTAAGAACACCCTTCCTCTTCTAGCTCTTCAGAAGAGCTTGTCCTTTACATTGCCTTGGGAAGGTGAAATAGAGGTCTCTATTTGATTAAGTCTACAGAAGGTTTCATTGGGAGTTTCTAGCCTTTAACAATCCCTGAGGTGGCACCTCACCCCTTTTCTCTGTGTGGTGTGTTTTGTGCATGCAGCTGTGGCTGTCTGCTCCTCCTCCGCCTGAGGAGGCGTGCATTTGTTTGCATGCCTTGCTACACACCCGGTTCAGTTCTCTCTTTGAGATAATGAGAGGGTTTTTTTCACTTCACACTTAGAAAACCATGAATAGAGCAGGCAGAGTTCAGTCTCCTTTTGGAAATTTTTAAATCTATGAGGATTTAAGACATTTGAGTCACCAGAACTTAGGAGATTCCTGGTGCTCACATTTATCCCTGATCCTCAATGCACACTAGAAATAGACTTAAACACACGTATATGTCTCTTTTACAGTCTCTTTTCAGGTTTAGGCACAGCCACACTTAGTTCAGTCCATCCATAAATGTTGTCCACGCAACAATGAGATCTCTTTGTGAATGAAAATTTTAATTTTGAAACCGAAATTACATTTTAAAATTGCATATTGCTCCAATATACACAGGAATAACTAAGCTCTGGACTTGTATCAGAACATGCTTGAACTTAGTAGGAGGCTTCTGAGTTTGAGCAAATTTGTGGAAAAAAGAAAATATTGTGGTTACAGAAACAGCAATAAGAGAATCAAGTTATTCCTCCCCTGAGGGAAGCAATACAAATAGAAGACCTGTCACTTGTAAGTAAAGAATCTGGATATATATACTAGACAGCATGATATATACCAATAAAAATAAAGTAGGAAGGGTAATGGCCAAGATATGAAACCTTGAGAGAAAATCTTAGTAAAGATACAGGAGTTGTAAACAATTTATCAGTAAAAGGAGAGATTTAGAAAAGGGTAGCCAAACACAGAAAATCTTGTAGTTTTCTCTATGTTACCTTTTTGTTGTGGTTACATGCATGAACTCATACGGTGCTCCTGCATGACTAATCTGATGAGTCCTTCATCACTTACTGGCTTAATGAGCTCTACTGCAAAGGAGAGACAGAATATCACTGCATGAAAATATAAATTGCTCTCAACACTAGATGCACTTGGGGTGCAACTATTATTCAAACTCCATTCTTCCCTAAATATATGCCATATTTGGTTGCACAAAAAAACCTTGTTAATGATAAACCAAATATTGGAGACTTTTTTAAACTTTAATGCTAGTGTCTCTTATGGCAAGTTGACTAATTTTACTCCTTAAGAAGAGTTCCTTAGACAAACAAGGCTTGTTTGAAGATGTTACTTGCACACATATACATATATGTATATATGTGTGGGTGTGGGTGTGTGTGCCTTTGTGTTACACTCCAATAGCTTTTTAGACCACTGACTGATTTCAGGCAAGCATAAGAAGAGGAGAAAAATATATGATAATTAAGTTACATACCACAAGATCTGTTAATTTTTTTTTTTTAATAAGTGGCTTTTGTGGATAAAGTCAGTGGTACTTCTTACTGAGGATCTGGTTTATCAATAGAATCTTTTTACAAAAACACTTCCAGACAGGTAGAATTCTTCCAGCTTTTCCACACCAATTATCATTCATTTATACTCCCATGGTTCTTGATATTAGATGTTATGAACAGTGTATGAGTGCAAGGAGATTTAAAAAGAAAAATAGTCTCATTTTAAAACTACTTTAATGCTTTCATTTGGGGTAAAAGATAGTGGACTTAGCTGACCCATGTGCTAGAGTACAGCATGTAAGTGTCTGTGCAAGAACTTAATTCTAGCACCAATGTTGTACCGAAGGCCATTAGACTTTAATGTGGTACTACACTTTGGAACTTTTATGTAAATATATAACACATTCCTAGTGCTACTCAAAAATCTCTACATCATACCATGCACACGTACAGTTATTCTCAAACTCTTGAAATGAGCAAAAAGGACACATGCCTTAAGTGTAATGACAAAAATTATAGACGCCTTAACTAATAACAATAATTAGGTCAAATCAAAGCACAGAAAAAAATCACTGTTGTAGAAGTTGTCTTAATAATCACTAATATGTGCGCTCTATAGCTACTCTGTCCATGGCAAGTATGGAAGCAGAGTCTTCTCTGACTGCTTCCACAGTTACTGTATATCAGTTTCAGAATCAGAGTCACAGAATGGGCCAGGTTGGAAGGCACCACCAGATGACCATGAGTCATCTGCTCCAAGCTGTCCCTGGTCATCGCAGAGTGTGTGGCACAGGATTGGGTTGAGATGGTTCTTTAATATTTCCAGTGAGGGAGACTCCACACACTGAGACACTTTTACTTTGTCTTTGTTACCCTAAAACTAATTTTCCTCAATTTCCAGACCCACAATTCTTTAACTATCTCCTGGTGATGTGTTTACAAAATCCTGGCATTATAAACTCGGAAATGAGCTCAGTTATTTAGAGCATGGTACTGATAATGCCAAGGTTGTGGGTTTGATGAGCCATTCACTTAAGAGCTGGACTTGATGGTTCTTTGTGGGTTCCTTCCAACTCAGAATATTCTGTGCTGGTGTCTACCTTACTCTCTGACAATCTCCTTCCTGCACACTGCACCCTGCAGGGCACTGCACTTTGACAACTTCTGCTGCTATCCTATTGTCCTGTTACCCTACACTCAGTCATTAGGTTGCATCCCTAAATAATTGTCTCCAGAACATAAGTCATGACGGCTATCAAAATAATTAAAAAAAAATAAACTGAAGTAAAATAAACCAAGCCTAGACCACAGGCCATTAGAAAAATTGCTGTTCCAGCTAAACCAACCAAGCCCCAAAACTCCAAGCAAGGCAAAGAAAATTTTGACAAAGTCTGGCAAACCCATCTGTAAAGGCTTGCAAAGTCATTACAAAGACTGAGACCTGTTACTAATAATAGCAAAATTATACTTACATGGTACAGTCCCCTGCACACTAAAATCCCAAGAGAAAGCAAAGATTTCCTGAAAACTTGTCAGAACCTTTCAAAATATGTTGAGCATGATTCAACATGTGCAACAAAGCCAAAACATTTTTTTCTTGTTATCCAGCGTCTCTTTGTAGAGATGGATCAGTTTCTCAGGTTCAGTACCCTCTGCTTACCTAATTCCCTCTTTGTGCCATGTACCCTCTCACCAGCTGTTTGCACAGCACACACTAATTTAAAAACAAACAGCTGAATGGAACATGCTTCAAGGACCTTATCCAGTATTTTTAATAAGCCTTGCTTGGAAACCTATCAATACTTTTTTAAAAAACACATTTTAACATTACAAAATATAGGATGTTAAAAAGTCAAGTTAACTGAAGGGACTACATGTTTACATTGGTGCCTAAGGGTGCCATATCATTTCAGTATTATATTATTATTGCCTAAATTCTATTTCAGGCACTTGTATACTACTGAGGAATTACCTAATCATTATAACAGTCAACATGATGGTTTGATAACATAACCAAGTACAGCTACATTTCTGATCTACCACTCTGAAATATGTGGCACTGTTATTTCATTTTGTTACAATAGTTCTGAATGATCAAGCCTAATATAAAAGGAGATCAAATTAACTGAGATTATAGTTGACATCATCATTACACATGGGTTCTCATTGTCAGTAAAGATGATAAAATCTATGACATGTTTCTTTGAATCATAATCAGTCTTATTTTGAGTTTTCCCTCATTACATGTTTTATTTAACCATACAAATATAAATGTCAGTTTTCAATAAGGAAGATTATGGTAAGGTCATTAGCCTATTAGACCATTGCTGTAAGTAATGTAGGCTTTCAGAAAATGAGTAAAGTCCCTATGTATCTGAGCAAGAAAATGTCACCTTGAGCAAATTTCTTTTTACATAAAGAATTCTCTAAGTAAAGCAGATACAGCCCCAGCAGAAATATTCTTTCTCAAATTCAAGTTCTTCAGATATATTTTCTTGCTATTAATTTAAATGTGACTTGAAATATTTTATTTAAAATGCTATCTAGAAATAAATCCATTTTTTGATGCTGTAATAATTGCTTTGTTATAAAGTCATGATATCTAAGAGACAGATTGAAAGGAAAGCGCAGTTTCCTTAAGGGAGTCCATGGTAATTTAAATTAATTATCTCATTCCAACTGGTGATAATATCCAAAGGGAAACTATTTCTAAATTTACTTTTTACTAAAACTTAATTCAAGCACAGCTAGCCAAATGTATATGTACTGCAAAAGTATTTTAGCATCAGTGCCATTGTCTGACTCATTACCTGTCACTTCAATGAGGAGAAAGTCCTGTTATGGTAAAACACCAGAAAACAGACAAACACAAAATACTGTGACTGTAAAAAAAAAAAAATTTAGCTAATATAGGTCAAAGCGAATTAGCCAATATATGAGGGATACTTTATTTTCTGTAATACTTAGACAGTTCTGTGCTCCAGTGGTGAGGAAGCTTGCACAGGGATTCTCTAGTATTTCTTTTTAACCATTTCCAATGCCATTTTCACTAGCAATGGCAGTTCCCTCTCAGTTATCTCCATCTGAATCCAAGCAATGCACAACTGGTAGCCAGCACTGATTCTTTGAGACATGAGTACATACGTTTGAAGGGAGAAAAATCCTTCTGAGGGCTGTTGGCACTTCCTGCAGGGCAAGAAGGGATTGCTTTGTATACTAATGTACTGGTTTTCCACTGCTCTTGAACCTGACCCTATAATCATCATTAGTTACACACACCAACCACTTGAGAGCAGATATTCGGTTTGGCAAACCATTAAAAATAGAAGTGAACAAGGCCATTAGAAGTTCTTGGCAGCAAAACTGTTCAAAGCCCTTCTACCTTAACTGCACTATGATTAATTGGGAAATGCCCACTTGGCATAGCTGCAGCCAAGACTTGTTTCCTGCTCTTCTGGAATAAATAGATGTTTTCTTTCTACCCTCAAGGTGACATCTCCCATGTTGTAAAGCAATTCAAAAATAAGAGATATTTTTAGCTCTCCTTGTAGCTGTTAATACAGTTATGGCCATTACACAGCACATTAGTTTTTTGCAGGGATGTTCCTAGCAATAAAGTGGGCTTCAGGCCTATCACACTTCATGATTTTAATCTTCTAGCACATCCTTGTTTTGTGGTGTTGTTTTTTTTTTTTTTTTGTACTTGAAATAACTGATCTTGTACTGACTTTTTAGGACATTTTCTTTGTTTTTTATTCCATTGCTACTTTGAATTCTCTTCCTAATATCTTTTCCAGTACTGTTTCTACTGTTTAAAAATTTTACAAAACTTTTGGGGTTGAGATTCAATATTTTGAAGCTAGAGGTTCATTTTTGCCGCAAGAGAAATGCTGGAAAATGAAAAAGTAAGTAATGTATTGGCACATTCAACAGTTGGCAAGTAGAATAGACTGGTGTTCTGACTTCTTAGAGCTGGAGGCCATTCAATCCATCTAGCTAAATTGCCATTCAGTCTGAGTCTTGCTTGGGTGAGGTATCTTTTCAGAGAAGACATAAAACCATCTGGTTCTGCTGCACACCAAAATAAATAATCCATCAATCTTGTTCAAGGGGTGAACTGTTATCCCCACCAAAAATATTTTTTCTAATTTTATCTATATTTTTACTCATCTTTCAGCCTTGTTTGTGCTATGTGTTTCATTGCTTCCTCCTGCAGCTTTTTCTGTGCAACAGAAATCTCAGTATTTTACCAATAAAACACACATATCTGTAAAACTCAGTCCCAAATGTGGTTGATAGGTCACAATTTCCATAAAATCATGTCCCGTCTTGATTACTGTATAAACATTATTTCATTCTCACATTTAAAAACCAAATCTTTTATCCATTTTTGCATGTTCCCAGTTAGAATAGGCAGTCCAGTTTTTCACTTTCCTTCTTTGAACAGTAGCACAGTTCTAAAACTTTTGCACCCTACACTATAGCCAGTTTTCAATTTATATTATTAATTTTCACCAGTAGGCCACAGATGTACCTGGACTGTGTGCTACTGGGTTCTGGAGATTGTAAAAGCATGACCTGTAGTTCATTTTATTCTTTCCAGTTAATAATGGGCCAGAAAGCATTTTATATGAATGTATTATCCCTATTCTTCTAAGTAAAGAAAGGAATATTCATTCTGCACTTCTGCATTTTCTACATCATTGCTAACAATTTTAGCATCTTCACCTATTAAACTGTTCACATCAAACTTAAGATTAATTTTGTATCTACTACACTATTAAACTTGATTCATATTAATATCAGAAATACCACCTACGGATTTTATTCTAACATTTTTGCTTGGTTGTTTTTGGTTTTTTTTTTTCTTATGAATCTTTCAATTTACAAAAGCTGTTGCCTTATTTAATTTTAGATCTAAAAACACTAGAGTTTTCTTCATGTCTAATTGCTGTCATTATTAGTCCCTGAAGCAAGTGTAGGCATATAACAAAAGCTGTCCTCTTTTTCACTGTAGCTGTATAAATAAACTTTTTAAAAGAATTTCCCCCTTTAATTCCTGTTCTCTTTGTCTCCTTTGGGTTTTTTGGGTTTGTTTGTTTTTTTTTTTTTTTTTTTTGTTAGTCATAGCCAGTCACACTCTTCTGACTTTGAATCAATTTGCTATTTAGACATACATATTCATGTATATATATATATGTACTCTGATTGGCACTTTCCCTTGCTCATTTGCACTGTAAGAAATCAGGTCATAAAAAAATAGTCTCTAGGCAATCCCTAAAATCCAGGTGATTTATTTACCTCCAGAATTATCTCATGTTGAGATAATACCTTACAATACTTTCTGTGTATCAAAGTTTTTAATAAGATTCATAATAATGAATCAATGCAGAACAATTGTATATAAAGCATAAAGGTTTAAATGTGCACATAGACTTTTGCTCCTTAAATGTTTTCATTTCAGCTTTATTTTTTTTCCTTTTTTGGCTTTATATGTATTTTTTGTTAGTTAAAAAGTTCCTCCTTTTTTTGTCTGTTTTGCCAGTGCTCGCTTAGCTTTATAATTTGCATTCTTGATCCTTTTTTAATTATTTCTACATCCTTGTTGATAATTGAATTTAGATAACTTTGCATTTGGAGAGAATCTTATTTAATGTCAACTCCCTTTCAGTTATTTATACATATTAATAAATTTGCTCTCACTTTATGTTGTTGAAATATTATTACCACCATTTCAAGTTCATCTCTTCTTTCTAGCCAATTATTTCTGACAGAGAAAGCTGTGAACCAAAATCATATGGTCAAAGTCACAGACTACAGATTTTCAAAATCCAGATCCTGTGCTATAGTGCAAAACCTGTTTACCACACACACACACAAATCTGGTAAATCTATACTCATTGTTGCAGAAAAGAGGGAGCTAGAGCCTTCCTCTCCTTGTGCAAACAAGGAATTAAGGAAGAGGGCTTCCACGTTGCAGAATTGAAGAATTCTGGGGTTGAAGAGTGAGGTTTACTCCAGCACCAGTGGATCAGTTCCCCAGATCAATTGCAATAACCTAATACATGGTGCTGTGCACATACTGCCATGGGGCTTTAGTTCATGGCCAAATGGGCTCAGATGCCCCCTATAGGGATTTCTCCATAAAGGATTCCTTTCTGAGTAAAGGAAACAATGGGGGTTTTGGCTGGTTTCTTTCACTTTGTCTCAGAATAACAGAATATGCTAAATTGTAAAGGACCCACAACGATCCTCAAGTCAAATCCATAACCCAGCACAGGACCATTCCCGAGTCACACCATGTATTGTCCAAGTGCTTTTTGATCTATCTCAGGCTTGGTGCTGTGACCCCTTCCCTGGGACCCTGTTCCAGTGCCCAACCACCCTCAAGGTGAAGACCCTTTTCCTAATATCCAACCTAAACCTCCCCTGACACAACTTCAGGCCATTCCCTTGGGTCTTGTCACTGATCACCACAGAGAAGAGAAACCAGTGATCTCAGCCGCTCCTCATACATCTTCCTCTCCTTTGGACACTCTCTAATATCTTAATATTTTTCTTGTATTATGGCACCCGAAACTGCCCCCAGCACTTGGTGAGACCACCCCAGTGCAAAGCAGAGTGGGACAATGCCCTCCCTTGCCCGGCTGGTGATGCTGTGCCTGATGCCCCCCAGGACACAAGTGGCCCTCCTGGCTGCCAGGGCACTGCTGACATGTTCAAATTGCCATCAGCCTGGAAACCCAGGTTCCTTTCCTTGACACTTCTTCCCAGCATCTCATTCCCCAGTCTGTATGTACCTTCAGGGTTACCCCATTCCAGGTGCAGAATCCAGCACTTTCCCTTGTTAAACTTGATATGGTTGGAGATTATCCAGCCCTCTCATTTATTGAGGTCTCTCTGCAGGGCCTCCCTGCCTTGGAGGGACTCAACAGCTCCTCCCAGTTTTGTATCATCTGTGAATGCTTCATATCCCTTCCAGTACTGCGTCCAAGACATTTCACACTTGAGTGTCTTACTTGCAGCATGCAGGAAAGAAATCTTCCGCTTATGTCACTACAGCACTGACTCAAGAAAAGTTGCTTGGAGTTGTTAGTCCTGTGTGCATTTCCAACTACAATGTGACAGTCAGAAGGACCTTCACAGGTTTGAAGTTTTTGCTACAGCAAAACCACACTCACTGACAGGCACAATCTTTCTTTCCTGATGTGATTCTTTCCTGAATCTACTAATAATTGTAGGTATTTCTAAGGAAAGGTCAATTCTGACAAATGATTACTCAAAAAACACTGCACATCTGCCTTGTCATCTTGTATCTTTTTTAAAAATTATCTCCCAGTAAAAAAACATAATCTGGTTGCAGTCAGTGTAAATCTGCCTTTTATCAACCACTCATTCATCCAGTTTGCCGAGTTTCTATCTATATTAGAGCTGAATTAGTGGTTTTCTCCAGATGAGACTCTGGCGTGCTATTTTTAATAGCAGAGATGTGAGTAACAAATTAGAGCTGCATTTGAAGAAAATTGGGAATTAATAGCCTTCCAAAGCTTGTGTATGCCCCAACAAAGTACTTGCCTAAACATGAGACAAGTACTTCAGTACTTGTTCTCCAAATAGTTCAGACAGAAATCTATTACATCACAGAAAATCCCATGGACAAATGATCAACAGAGAAGCACTGATTCCATTTGTGTCACATCTAAATACCCTCTTTAATATCCAGGGTAAGAAAATGTCCAACAAGACTGGATGTAAATTCATCACTGATCTGGGACATACACTGCTGAACTCTTAGATCATATGACCGATGTTGCTTCTCTGTTACCTAGTGAGTATATTTGCAAGGTATCAGGAATATGATGTGTCAGGGCAGGGCAAGAAAGAAAGGGTGGAAAAACAAGCATCAATTAATAGACCCATCCAAAAGAGCACTTCATGGCAATGTTAAGGTAAGACAGGTTCTGCAAGGATTTTGAACTCTTCCTGTGTATGGGGAATCTTCATCAAAAAAGAGAAAGCTCAAGCTCCAGGGAGGACCCCATAGTAACCAAGATGGATTGCCAAAGCTAAACTTCTGCCTGTCACAGGCTGTAGAAGGAAAAAAGACAGGAATACATAAGCTCTCCTTCTGGAGCTATGCATCCAATCTCTTTCTCCAAGAATTCAACCAGAAATTATTTTATTCAACTGCCTAGCAGCCCGGCTTACTTCTCTGTATAGATAGGGATAAAGGAATACCAAGACAGTGTTTATGTAGCTTATGCCATGTATTAATTAGAGCCAAAGCTAGAAATGCTAAGCCATAACTTCATTTGCTCGTTTGCTTGTTATGTCTTTCTCCTGTTTTGGCCCAAGGAACATTCAACCATTTTTATACAGAATGTGTCCTGAAAAGAAAAATTGAAAGATTTCCTTGTATGAAAATATTGTTTTCTGGTGAATTCACTGTGTTATTTCTTTAGACTCATAATGGAAGCAAAATCAGGTCTCTCCCATCTTTGACCAGAATACTAACTGGTATAGTACAGGATGGGGAAGGATGCTTCTTTATCAAAAGACAGGAAGAAAAAAAATCACTTCCTTTCCTTGCACTTTTTCATTTTCCACTGCAGTAAACATGTATTATGTGCGCCTACACAACTGGAACGTAAACACAAAATGGACACAAAAATTTCTACACTGATTCCTAACAGGGTTTAAGCTTTAGCTCAAAGCTGACAAAATGTATACGCTTGCAGGTGTGCCCAGAAGAATACATTTACATGCCCCGGAGGAATCTTGAGAGAAACCAAAACATCAGGAAATTTTTGGTGTCAAGGGTCTTAATACTGAATGCAGATGCATAGAACAATACACAGGGAAGCAAAGATGGTGGTTTTTACAAAGGCTATCGTCTGAAATGGAACTTCATGTTAAACTAACTAAATTAACAGGACTTCTGAGAGTCTTGCTACTACCAATACTCAGAGATGATGTGTCTTCCAATCTCTAAATAATGATTCCCCTAGAAATCATGAGCCAACATCATAATCTTTCATTTGCTTTTAACGAGCTCCTCTGTCCTATGATGTACTTGCTGGTCTTTTAAAGCATTTCAATCAAAGGGAATTATCACAAAGGCACAATAAATGATGGAACAATACTTTGAGCAATACTATTTATGAAACATGATGAACCCAAGACTGAAGAGAGTAAATTTAGAAAATAAATACTATGCTATAAATCCTTAAATGAATCTGAGTCAATACCTTACTGTCATAAACCATGTGTAAGTTTCACTTGTATTATATGAAATACATAATAGGAATTATTTTCTTTTCTAAGATCTATCTGGAATCCTGTCTACCTGCTCATACTCTATTAAGTAATAAAGATATTATATTCATAGCACTCACAAAGCAAAATCAGAACAATTTATTTGAAATCCATAGAAAAAAGCCCTACTTCCCTTTTTACTTCAAATTTTTATTATAATATTCAACTCATACAATTAATAATACAAGACATAGATTTCTCAACTAGATTCCCCACAGATTTCAGTTACAAACTGTTATTTTGAAAGACACTATCACCTTCAAAGTACATCTTTTTAAAAAACTCTATACAGTCAATCTCACTTACTGTTGTAAAAACTCAAGCATTTTATGTCGTTACTTTCACCTTTGTAAATTCAGTGCTTTTATCTCAACTTCAAAATAAAAAAGAATTAAATAATTGCTGTGTGTAGAAAGATTCTATTATATCTTCAAGTACTCATTGTTGACAATAGTCAGCTCGAACAACAAATGAATTGTTAATTAAAGATAAACACATAAACACATAAACACATAAACACATAAACACATAAACAAAAGAAATTGAAAGTTTTTACTTTTTTTTTTATACTGGAAATATTTTTATTCATTGTCAGTTTCATGATTCATGATCCAGCCTCTGGAATTTTTGTGGTTGTTAGGCTGTTTCACCTCAATGTACGGACCAGGAGATTTTGTTTCTGTGTATATCTTTGAATTAGCTGCATGATGACTGAGTGCTGTTTATATAACAGCTACTAGTATAATAAAAATACATAATCAGCTCTTTGATTATGCACATATGCATATGAATGCCACTTTTGTCATATTGATTCCAAAATATATAATGATTCCCTTTTACTTCTTTATTTTATAATGCAGTTAATTCTAATTATGCTTTCCTGATAAATGGAATAAATGGAATGCACAAGAGTGCACAGACTGGGCAGCTAGCCAGCCTCCCTACCTCTAAAACAAACCTCAGAAATCTCCTCATGCTCCATCCCTTCTATTTTCATGCCTGTGCCCCTCCATACTTTTGGAAAAGATGAAAGGACAAGAAATCCCAGCAAGATGCCCTATGCTGGGAGCAGATTCCACTGCACACTGTGGAAGATGCAAGCTCTTTGTAGTGCAGTGAGTATGGCCACGTACAGTCCACAGAGCCCCTTAGAAGGTAGCTCCAGTGCATGTGTGTTGAATACACCACAGACCTCTTGCAGAATCCACCCAAAACTTTTGCTGAGGTCTGGCTGTGCTCTGTCATCAATCATTTTAATGGCATCCCCAAGGAATAACTGGTAGTAACTAAAGCTTTCTGTTATTTTCCCTAAATGCCTGTCTGATCTTTGTCAATGTATCACAGCCAGAATCACACTGAGTATTCTCTTAGCAGCCAATAGGTGCAATACAAATAATTGGTACCAGCATAGGAAAATGAAATGTCATAGAAAACATTTTGCATTCCAATAAAAGTGCACTGTTAAACTCCGAAGTAGTAACTGAAGCTTGGGACCAATCAGTCAATTCATTGAAACCAAGGGATATGCCAAAATTTTCTCAGAAGGAGCTAAAAAAAGCTAAAATGCTTTGGGGTTTTTTCATAAGAAAATAACGACCTTTATTTGCCTAAAACAGTGGTGAAAAAAAAAGGTGTGAGTAAGACTGAAGTTTTCTGCTTAAACAAAGCAGATGAAGGGAATCACAGTAAGACTAAAAAAACAGCCAAGAAGCATCATCTTCTGCGTAGGGTGGATGGAAGTTTAAAATGACTAAACAACAGCTACGGTTAATCTTTTTTTCTTCTACATATTCAGAAAAGTAGAAATTTGTAAGCAATTTTAGTATATATATAAGATTATATAAAAATTGCACCCAGCTCAGATCCCTGAGTTCCTATATAGTAAAAAAGTATTGGTCCACAACTTCAAAGGAACACCAACACCCAGTTGAAGTTCACAAACTTAATTTGGTCTAAAATGAAAACATAACTAAAACACACATGTTCAGCTCATTAGCACTTCTTATCCTTCTTTTTTAGCTCAATTAGTACAGATATTAGCCAGCCATGTTAAACTATGTGACCAGATACTTCTTCTCTCCTTTTTTTGAGACAATACCAGTGTTAACCAAAATCTACACAATCTTACTGCAATCGTTGTTACACAAGCTCTCTGACAGGCTGTCATATAAAGGTATCCTTCATGAACAGAGAACCACCTATCCTTTAACAAATATTTGACAATTTCTTGCAAATATGACTCCTACAGTATTTAATACAAAGGATTTGCAAAGGGTTTGTATCTTTTCTGTCAAAACTTTAGTGGAACGAAATTATCTCACATTTTCACAGTGAGTACAAGAAATGCTTCCCTTGTCAAAATT
Source organism: Geospiza fortis (assembly GCF_000277835.1). NCBI lineage: Eukaryota > Metazoa > Chordata > Aves > Passeriformes > Thraupidae > Geospiza > Geospiza fortis. Next base: position 21,284,748 of record NW_005054297.1, read on the forward strand.
CCTTTGGTAATCATTATATACTGCATGCTATACTAGTGGATATGTGGGTCTTGAATAATATTTTAGTGAGGATTACTGTGTTTAGATATTGAGAAGGAACATAAAACAACTCACATTCACTGAGTTCCTGAATTGTTTGCTTTTCAGTCTTATTCTAAATATTGTGACAAAATTTGTCATTTAAGTGTATGCAGCCACTGAAATGATATTGCACATATTTATAGAAATTTAATATTGAGATTATGAGAGCAAGAGAGTTAAAAATTCTAATTTATGTATGAAAGTCTGTATCAGTTGGATTTTATTTTTGGTTTTTTTTTTTTACCAACTACATTAACATAAACACTGGATCCATTCAGAATTATAAACAAATTCCAAATGTACAGATTTTTTAAATCTAAATTGTATAACATGAATAACATTGTTGATACTATGAATTAATTCATATTTCCAGGTTCATATTGTTAAATTATGATAATTCTTTCTAAATGCATTGATATTTCCTTTGTAAATTTCTGATTAGTTTGTATTTCATCAGTGTAAATACGTAGTGATATATATTACAAATCCAGATTAAATTATAATGGCCTTATTTTGTATTATATTAGAAATATGTTATATTAGAAATTTCTATTATGTAAGAAAGTTACCTGCCTTATTTTCAGGGGAAGGGAAGTAATTAAATATCCCTTTTAAATAAAGACAAATAAAAAAACCACCTTTTTTGGTTCTGTTGGTAACTAAAGTGTCAGAAATCAGTAACTGCAGTCTTATAAAAAGGGCATTTTGAGTAAAAAAATTGACAAGAGTTATTACTAAGCTAAGAGTTATTACTAAGCTACAACAAAAGGGTTGTTTGGGGTTTTTTAGCATTTAAATTTAGAAATACGCACAGCACTTTGTCTGGGTGAACAAGCATATATTTCATTTTTACTGGAATTTTCAATATCTCAAGAAATTCTCTTTGTCTTCCTCATCTTTTACCTTAAGACAAATCCCCAGGTTTTAAAGCCCATTTTCCTGACCCCTTAGCTTACTGAGGTATCAGTCTAATCAATAGAAGGATCAATTCGAATAAAAAGCACTTATTTCTTCTCTCCCTTTTCTTTCAATCTAAATAGCTATTTTGTTAATTGTCTCAAGGATAGGTACCATTTGTCTCTATTAGTGCTGCCTTTTTTTTTTTTTTTTTTTTTTACAAAACATCCAGCTTTTTCCCCTTTTCACCAGTAAGCTTGGGAAAACACATCCCAGCAAACCATTCTGTTCGCCTTTCCCACAATGTACCCTTGCCATGAAACACCCAAGATATTGTTTGGCACGGAGAGAAGATGTGAGCTGCGATCACCTTGCTCCCTGCCCTAAGTTATATTCTCTGTAGCTGGAAACCTGTCCATTTAGCCACACAGGAGGCACATAAAACTCTGTGACACCCATTCATTATCTCGCTTGATTACCCTTTCATGGACTAATTGGTCCATTTGTATTTGTTATTTAATATTGTATTTCTATGGCAGCTCAGGCTTGGAATTCAGAGTGAAAAATGTGTAGAGAGTAAGTTTGTATCCCAGTGATAATACAGGTTAAAGGTGTGAGTTATTTGCTTTTTTAAATTTTTTATTTTCCTTTCCTTTCCTTTCCTTTCCTTTCCTTTCCTTTCCTTTCCTTTCCTTTCCTTTCCTTTCCTTTCCTTTCCTTTCCTTTCCTTTCCTTTCCTTTCCTTTCCTTTCCTTTCCTTTCCTTTCCCTTTTTCCCCATTAAATGGACTACAACCAGCACAGGTGATTTACTACACTGCACCAGACACACATGGTGTTTCCCTCTGAGTAGGGCTTCTGCTCCCACATTCATGAAATGCCAACGAAATACTCAGTATCCTGGACTAATGTGTTCCTTGTCAGGTCTCAGGGAGAAGTGCAGAGCCAGATTCAAACTCCTTACACAAAGAAATTGTTGACACCACTTACTGAACTTTCCCCTCCATCTGATTTCGTCTGGGGGAAGGCAGGCTGGCAAAGAAGGCTGTCCAGAGCACTGGGGTCAGAGAGTGCAGAGAGAGGGTCCAGAGGAAATGACATACAATTTACTGGGGTTAAAAATTTTAGGAAAGGCTGCAGTAAATGCAGGTGAATGACAAACACCCTCCTTTGCATGAAGAATGATTAGATTGATCTGTAATGCACAAACCATATGCTGTAATTGGAGACAGAATTACCTGCACTGGGACACGTTTAGGTTCTGCTTTCCAAAGGTTAAGCATGTGTGCCACCACCCAGCCCTCCTACAGCTACAGAGAAGGAGCTGCCTTTGTGCAACTGGATTTTGGGGTTCTGTTTCTTTTAATCATAGGAACAATTGATAGCATAGAGTATTAAGTACTGCTTCTTTTCCTTCTTTCTTGGCTCCTGTGTAATAACTTCAGCTTGAAGCACAACAGCGTATGGATCAGCATTAAATTAAAAGGTTCAGTCAGAATAACCTCTGGAGTCAAATATTATATATATGAAAATAAAAAGTGGGCAGTGGAAGTGCTGACATAATGATAGCAAAGTAAGCAAACATTTCTATACTTAGAAGTATGTAAACTGATGTTTTTAAAACCACTCCCTCTCTCCAGGAGACCAGGGTGGCAGGGGTTCATATTAAACACAGAAATTGGGACTTTGGAGGCTCAGCTATCATTATTGTTGTGCAGAAACCTGAGTTTCTCTTACTCAAGTTTCATATTTACAGCACCGCAGGGTATGTAGTGACACTCAAACGCAAAACAAATCCGTATTTTTAATCCCAAGCTGAATGGAAAAACAGCATGTATAGAAAGTAATAAGGTGTATCTCAAGTCTAGTGTGAAAATGAACAAATCACAGGCAAGCATTTTTTTTAAAGCTTAGTTTCTGATGTGTCTGTGTTTTCTGATGAAAGCTGACAGGTAGAACAGTTTGCTTTTTAAGAGACTGATGGAGCCCCAGGAAGACAGGTGACAGAAGCAAACGGAAACAACAGAAACATCAGATCTGCCTGCCCTACTTGAAAGAAATTCTGTCATAGGGCATGATTCTTTTGATTTTTTTTTTTTTTTCACTTAGGAGACAGTGATGGAGAAAAGAGGTCCCATGTTCATTTTATAGTTCAAATTTTAGTTTTCTTTGGTTGCACTCCTTAATTGAGGAGGAAAAGATAATGGTATGTTTGTTGAGTGTGGTGGGATGGAGAGACATTCACTGTAGGCACATATGAGTATGATTGAGAGTCTAAACTCCTGATACTAAGAAAGCAGAAAAGATTTTCATATAGGCCTAACTAATAATAGGAAACTAAGAAGCTGCCTTTTGTTCTGAAATGCTTATAAGATGCTTCAGTAATAAGCATTAGTTCTTTAAAAAGCCTTCACTTTCATCCCACAGAGACTTTGACACAAGGGAGAGAGATGCTATTCCTGAAAGCTCTGTGTGACTTACTTGAAAATAGATAGAGGAGAGAACAAACCTTTCTCTTTTAAACTCATAGAGGAATGTTAAGTAGTTTATTACACATACACAGAACAGATGAAGAAGAGTTCCTGAAAAGGCCTCTTAGCCTGGCCCTGAAGGTTCAGACCCATGGCTTAAGAATTCTTACTTCCCTCCCTAAATCAAAAAACACTGGTTTAACATTGAGAGAATACGGTTTTAATTTTAAAAAAGTTATAAGAATGATGAAGTATTTTCCTTAGATGCCCCTAAGCCATCCTTAGGCTTTCCTTTGCAGCATGAAAGACATAAACATGGTTGTAAAATGTTGAAGTTCTTGACTTTTTTTGCAATAACAAGAGTTCTAAAAGTGAAACTTAAAATGTATACAACCATTTGACATTACAAGGACCAATAGTGAACATAAGCAAGGGATTTTATTTATGAGTATTAATTTGAGCTATACAAACATGTCTTCAGAAAAATAGATCACGTATACAGGTACATGGTAAAGCAAATAAGAAAATTTTAAAAATATTTATTAATCAATCACCTGTATCAATAGCAATCCCTATTTTTGTAGGATTATGTGTTCTGTCATCTCAGAGCTCTTACAAGAATTACACAATAACTTCAAAGCAGGGAGGGAGATTTTGGCAAGGAAAGGAATGATGAGGAAAGGAAAACAAACAACTCATTAAAGAGGGCATTCAAGAAGACATAAATCAGTCCACAAATAGAAATGTGAGACACAGACTTAGGGCAAAGCTTGCTTTAATCCAAATACCAGGTGATTACACATAGTACCATTACTCTTGGCTTCATGTAGTTTAGATATAAAGCATTAGTCCTTTCCAGGAAGGACATGAGTCCTCAGTCTCAGAGAGTATTCAGACACAAATGCAGTAGCACATGTTATTAAATCTTGTTCAGTCACGTCGTATTACTATTTAAAGGACTTTATTGTGCTCTTCTCCACAATTACTTTGTAATTCTTTACTTTAAAATCCTTTTACATGTCTATTTACATCATGCCTTGCAAAGTACTGTAAGTCCCACCAAAATTATTTATCATTGTGCTCTAGTTGCCCACAAAGTTGTCATGGGTAGGGTGATACACTTCATTTGTACTAGAGAAGTAGCATTATGTTTATTGATATAAACCAGTGATTTAACAAAGTTTGATAGTAAGTGTGGCAATGGTTTAACAAAATTCGATGGTAAGGTACACTTGATTACTGCATAGGGAACAGCTTCAGGCAAAACTGCTAGGAAAACCATCTAGTTGAGTCATGAGGTTCAGAAAGAACTTCTTTGTGGCCTAAAAATTCTCATAAGAGAGTCTTGTGCTGCTGGATTCAGACTTAGCCCCAGGCTTGGTCAATGAAGGATTGTATGTCTACAATGCATACAATCAATGCTTTATATCATTTAGCTATGATTTTAAAGTTAAGCATGCAATCAATCACTTACTGAGAATCTATTGCAGCAAAGAACCTCTCAGACTTGAGAAGCAACCTTGAGACTCATCCCTGCTTGGGGGGGAATCCTAGTGTGCACCTGCTGCCATGCTGGAGTGCTCAGTGGCCCCTTGGCATTATGCTATGTATATGGAGTGAGATAATTAACTAAGAGAAATATTTGCATACCAGCTGTGCTTTGGAATGGTGAATGCTCAGCTAGCCCTTAGATGTTGAAGAAGACTTATGGCCCTTAGCTGTCAAGCAGGATTCAAGGCCCTTAACTATGGTGTTGTTATCTGTAAGCCAGGTGTATCCACCACAACCAGCATTGGTGGTTATTGCTTAAGCAGGTAAAGGGGAGCAGGGGGGTCCCATGGCCACAACAGCATTACTGACTTCTCAAGCAGTAACATATGACCCCCTTCCAGGGCCCCCCACTCCCCATATATCTTGTGCAGTTTGCACTATCAAGCATTTATGTCCAAGAAAATACTGAATAAAATGGAAGGGTGGTCTATTGGATCAGTGAAATACTTGTTCAAAGAATAAATACATGAAGTTTCAAATTCTGTTTTAGGGAATAAAAGGGTTCAGCCTTGCTCCCTTATGTCATGCATATGCACAGTGCCAGCACCTCCTGTGCAAAATGAATTACAGAATCTACTCCACTGAGTCTAAACACATTCCAAGATGAGCCAAGTCATCGTAGCTGCTGAATTACAAGCAGCTTGTGTTCAGAGACCCTATGGTTGGTATGCTAAATGGGTTAATTATTCACATTGATTATATTGATCCACAAGGTCTCCCTGATCTCTCTCTCTGAAACAAAAAACCCAAACATACTCCTTTAGCAGGATATAATTTATATCATCTTAATTTTTTTAGTTCTTTTCAAACAGCATTTTTAAAAGAAGGGTTTGACTTTTCTTTAATGTGAAAATATCTTTCCTTAAAACATGAATTAATCTGACAAAAGAACTTTGACTTTTCAGACCCAGGATGCATTGCATACTTGCTGTCTCTATGCTAACAGGTTTTTCACTGACAGCTAGCCTCTTACCCAGCTTCTATTCTAAAATCCCTCTACCACCCCCTTTTACTAACATGTTACATGGCTTTTGAGCCCAGGATGTCTCAAGGGTTTGTATGGAGCATGCCAAGTTTTCCTTTAAGGCAGTTTTTAATCCATTTCTTTTACAGTGGAAGTAGAGCTGAGACCACAACATTAAATTTATTTTCCTCTCCAGTGTCATTTTACAATTGCCCGAGTTTCTATTTTCTGTTTGTAGTGCTTATTCTCTGAGCTCCAACGCCCTGGAGACCATCTGTGGTTCATAGATAGCTGGATAATAATTCCATTCAGCCAGCACAATTTGGATGGTCCTTGCCTCACCGCACATAAAGATGTGCCTCAGCATGCTGTTACCTTGTGAAGGATCAGAGCCCTGGTACCCTGTGAGTTCAGCAAAAGCAGCTGTGGGAAACACACTCTTCAGCAGCAGCAGCATGAAAGTATTTTGGAAAGCCTGGCAGAGGCAAGGTTTAAATGTGCCTGCTCATGGAGGTTTAAAAACTGCAGGATACCTGTGCAGTGGTAATCCCTGGCATTTTTCATCTTTGTCCCTCTTTGGTAAGGAGTTCAGATATGCGCTAGCCCCGGACTTCAACTCACAGCTCATTGTTGTACCTGGGAGGAGCTCTCAAAGGGCTAGCTAGATGTTTCACACAACAAGCAGAAGGTATAGACAGCATCAATGGGGAAGCACATTAAAAAAAAAAAAAAGAAAGAAAAAAAACCCCACACAAAAAACCAAACAAACAAAAAAGAGGAGGAAAAAATTCTCACATTGTGTAGAGGAAAGGCACTTGATCTTGGAAAGAGACTACTTTGACGACAAAATCTGGCACCGGGGAAAGTACCATTAAAGCCATATTCTGACAATATAAAGAAGAAACAGCAGGCTCAGAGAGAAAACTGTTGCAAAATAAAACCAAAAACTGAAACTGCAGCTTGGTAAGCAGTCAATCCCACTAAATCATTTCCTTAAAGTAAACTGTGGGGAAACAGTATATGCTGGAGAAATGAGAAACTCAAGGCAACCAGTAAGAACAAGCTCTATTCAGCCCAATCTACAGCTTTACTTCTCTCCGTTCATCAGCAAGCTGTGTATTCAGCTGCGTACCAATCTGAGACTCTCTCCATGGATAGGCAACATTCTTTCATAGGTTACAAAATCTGACCATTTTTCTGCTGCAGGCTAGTTCCAGAGGATTTGATCCAGATGCTGCCCTCTAAACTAATGCTAGTAGCAGTTCTCTGGTTTTAGTATATTCCCTCCATTCCTCCAGTGATGCTGTGCTACTGTTTTCTACCTCATGAAATCTGAAATTCCTTCTGAAGTGCATGCAGGCCATCAGTCTCACTAGCAGCACCTCAGAAAAAGCCAATGCTTAATAGCTAAATAATGATAAAATAATTAGAAGAAACATTTATCCTGTCTAGCAAACCATACTATGAATTTTAAAAAAGGGCAACAAATACTCTGTTCTGTCTTCTGCCAGAAACAGGCCTTTTGGCCTCCTAGAAAAAACATATACAGCTGGGAAAGAAAACTAAAGACCAATAATCACCATTAGTCTTTAAAGAAACAATAGTAAAGTAATGAATTTATACAACAAAACAGGTCACAGCATTGAATTCTCTCAGGCATTTCTGGAAAGCAAGAAAACATCTGCACAAAACACCTCTCATTTCCATTGCACACTGAGGACAAGCCATGGAGATGATAAGGACACCTCATAATGACTTGTTCAAGAACAGAAAATCCTCTGTGCTTTAATGCATAATCGGAGAAAAGAAATCTCATTCTCACAGATTCTGTGGAGTCATGGTCTAACAGCATTGCTGTACCTACACTTGTGTAGTCACAGAGGCAGTGACGTCCTTGAGGCTACGGCCCCAGGCTAGGACCACTCTGCAGAACTCCAGTTTCTTCCCCCAGAAAATTTAAAGCCAGCATACTGACAGCTATGTCAGTCTACATTTGGACTTGGATCCTCTCCTTCACTTGAGTGTTGTTCAACTAAAGGATATGAGCACACATCACAGATCTGTTTCCAACAGAAGACATCCTGGTCACGCTAGAATTAAACATGTAACATTGAAATGTACACTGCATATACCATGCACACAGTAAGTAGAACCATGAAACACTTGCCTTTATTTTCACTCTCAATCTAATATATCCAGTCTTTTTCCTAACATCCTATTTTCCCTTCAGAAATCATTAATTTAATATCCTCTCCAATATCTCCCTTTGGGTTTTCTGAGCATCCTACTTACCACTTGCCCTGATTCAGATACCAACCAATCAATATTGCTGAGAATTATCAGAAGCACCATTTGTTCAGAAAACATGAAATATCTTGCAATTTAGCAGGCAGTTAGGCACATGAAAGTTTTGTCTCAGACTTCTCAACAGACCAGTACCCAAAGAAACAAAAGGAGCTAACAACAAAAGGGACACAGAGCACCCCACGCAGGCTCCTTGCAAGCATGGAGGTACCATACAGCTTGTTGGATTCTGTGATACAGACATACCATGAAAACAGTACTAAGAATGACAGAGAGTGGAGAAAAACACAGGTCTTTAACATTTTTTTTACATGTGATAATATACTCAATTACAGACTTTCCCTTTACCTGACAGAACTATTGTCCCTTTCTCTCTAAAGCTCAAAAAACCTCCCATTTCTCTCTGGATAGAGTGCAATGATAAACAGCTATTTTAGCTGCCATTTCTACAAAACTAGTGCTTAGAAAGCATCAGAAAAAGCATGTTTTCCAGTAAGTGTTCAATGTCTTCTGGATTTCTTTGTCTCTGTTCCTTCTGCTTTCATTTTCATTTTTCATGTGTGACGTGTGGCTTTATAAAAGTCTGTGTTGATGTTAGGAATTGACTCTGTCAGCAGATATAGTCATTCATCAATAGTCAGCAGCAGCAGCAGAAAGAGCCATGATGACCAGCATGACTGGATAAAAATTTGTCTATATCCAGAGAATTAGCTAAGCCATCATTGTTTTGTGCAGACTAAAGACTGCACAAAACTGCAGCAGGCAGTTTTCTTTTAGTTTTGAGTTCCCTCCATTTTCTTTTTCTGCTCTGAATCACTCCTTAGCCTTCTCTCAAACAATCACAGAATCACTGAATATTTTGATTTAGAAGGGACCCACAAGCAACATCGAGTCCAACTCCTGGCCCTGCTCAGCACCATCCCTGAGAATCATACCATGTTCTTGACAGCATTGTCACAGGAGGAGAGAAATGGACAGTGTCATCTCCTTTGTCAGATGATCCCCACTCAACCTGAACATTATCCTTGGATCATCTTTCTGATAATATTTCACATTGCATTTTTCATCTCTCAATGTATAATGAAAACATAATATGAGGACAAAATACACTGAAAATACCAAAAGTAGGATCCTTCTTTGACATCAGTCACTATTTACTGAAGGAAATTATTGCTGTTTCTTAGATCAAATATATTATGAAATGAAGATATTACTTTGAACACTTGATCTGAAAAATGAATGCAGCAGACAGAGCTAGCAGATGCTAGCCACAGAATCTGCACTCTGCTTTCAAGTACACAGGTGATTGTAGACCACCATTAAGATAAATCAGAGAAAGACTGGGCTGTTCAAGAGTAAAATGCTTATTTTTCACTTGGAGCAAGTCTAGTTCTGTAACTGAACCTTCTGGAACAGCACACTGGTACCTCTTCTGCCTCTCAGCTCTGCTATTCGTAATTTTTATGTTTTAACACACTTGTGACTTGTTTTGATACCCCTTTCCATGCAAAATAAACCACGCTTCTAGCTAGCAGTAATGAAGTCTAAAGTGAAAGTGAATTATGTACTTTTGGTCGCAGCATCAAACACCTAGGCACACAGTCTGCAAAATGTCGCTGTAGCAACGGTGTGAAAGACCGCAATGTGACTGCAATGTATAGGGGTCAGCAAGGCGATTGACTGGCTGCTATTCGAAGTCTCAATTAGACAGCTAAAACACTATGAAACAATCATGGAAGTTGTGTCTCAGAATGTCACTAAGAGCAGGAAATTTTTGCTAAGTAGCTTTACTTTCAGTTGTGTTTCTGGAGATCTTTTCTTGGTATATATTCTTTGTTCTCTGCTACTTAACATCATTATCAGTCTCCTGGAAGGCAGGGACCTGGATATGATGATATTCTGGAGGCAAGAAAAAATTATTTCAACTTTTAGTTCATTTCAACAAGGCCAAATGTAAAGTGAGACATGGTAACAGCAAAAATCCTCCATGCGACTATAGTCTGTTCTGTCAGATAGTGACTCTAAAAGATTAAAGAGCTACAGCGACTAATAGGCTGCATGTGAGCTTTTAATATGATGCTCCATCCAATAGAATAGCACAACCCTTTAGATGTAAAAGTAGGTGAATACCAAATAAGAGCACACCTACCTAACACAAGTATGATTGCTGTCATGTCTAGTCTTATATCCTCAGATCAAGAAAAATGTTGAAAAGGAGTTACCAAAGGAGCAGAGAATCACTGGAGGATGAAAAATATGTACAGACCAAAAGTCTCCAAGCGCTAAGTGTATATATCTCAAAGAGAAGCAAAGAGGTGAGTTGATCACAACCTGTATGTGGATACACAGGGAACAGAGCACCTCACTCGAGCAGATGTAGGTTAACACACTTCAATGGCTAGAAACTGAAACCAGACAATTTCAACCTAGAAAGCGGATAACATCTGAAAGTAATTAATGATTAGGTTTCTAAGAAATGTGGAAAGGCTTTTATTCAACATGGTGTCGCTGTTTTTTTCAAAAGGTGTCCTCTAGTTCAAATGCAGACGTCTAGGTTTCAACAGGAATGAATACTGCCAGGTCCTACAGTTTCATTATGAAAGAGGTTAGATTAGATAATCACAGTGGGTTTTGGAAGCCTTTAAACATATTAGACCTACCATGAGGAGCTTAAGATTATTTATGACAGGATGGCATAGACAGCATGGAATAGGATGAACAATGCAGAAACTTTTCTTTAGGAAAGAGAAATGACTTTAGTGATCTACAGAAATAGTTTGTGTCAGAATTAGATATAGGGCAGATAACCCCCATCATTAAGGCCACATGTCTATGAAATATTCCTGGAAGGGGATTATTCATATTAAAATAGTTATCTACTGGACTCCCACAATGAGGTTCAACATCTTAATGTGCAGCCAGTGCATCACCATGGTCTCTGCTGCTGAAAAGCACTGGTGTGCTCAGTAATGGCAATAGGTAACCAACAATGATACAGAAGTTGCCCTCACACATCCTAGTATTGGAATCTACACAGATGGCTCTGACCCACCAGTGTTCTCTGCTTCTTAATTTATGTCACCTTTCAGCATAATAAAAGGCATTAATCATTTGAGAATATCTATGAATTTTATGACATTTAGAATACAAGAACTGAATCCTGGAATATAGAGTCAGGACTATAGCATTTGCAACCCACTCCTCCCAAATTCAATTTGTATTGAAACTAAGATAAGGACACGTCTTGCCCACGTCCCAGTACTTTGCATCAGTCTGAAATTCAGTCTCTTCTGAATCCCAGCTCAGGACAACATGGTGTAAGCAGTGCCAAACTAAATAGCATCAAAAGCATAAATTCATGCAAAGACATCAATTAGGAAATACAAGGAATGGTAGAGATTAATTCCTACAGAACCCTCAAAATTGAGTCCCCACTGGACTAAATACAATCTCCTTAAAATCTTCCATTCTGATGGAGAATTTTTTTATTAAAAAGCTTTCCTATGAAGCAATGAAACTTCTGCTCTTTCTCCTCCTCAGCTCTTCTTTCTCCCTTCCTAAGAATACTGAAAATTTCCATATATATATTTAAATGATTCAAAATAAGATGTTTCCCTCTGAAGACTGGAAATTAAGCATTTTGTATTGTGACTTGAAATATTTTCATTTTTTATTAAATAAATGTAAAACAATATGTACATATGTATCTTATGGGAGCTGCAGTCTCTGAGTCCATTCCCTCTTATTATCCAGACTATCAAAGGTTGGATATCAAAAAACAAGCAAAGAGGAAAGGAGGAAAAAAATAAGTGGCCAGTATTCCTCCTATCATTTAACATCATCTATCTTAGAATACATTTAATACAGTCTCATGGTTGACAGCTTCTATATATGTGTCATCTTTAAATATTTGGCCTTTCACAGAAAGAGGATAGAAACCCTGACAATTTTGCTTGACTTTTAGGCTTTTGGTGGCCTTTTCAACAACAGTTAAGGAGAAGAACCTTGCTCACAAGTGTTATAAATAATGTAAACAAGAACTCATTCCTATTTCTTACCTTGTCAGTATTTGGATTAGAAGCCTTTTCCATTACTATTAGCAGCTACTGTTTACAGAGAGATTTTCCTGCATTCAGCACAAGCTAAACAAGATCTAATTTTTTTTGTCTATATAGTCTGTGGACAATCTACTTCAAAGGCACTTTGCTAAACTAGAAACAAAGCTATAAACCCTTTCTTGCATGCCCATGTCCTCTAGATATGTATCCAGCCTTCAGTTAAGCACCACAGGCATGTAATTTAAGCTTGTAATAGAGATCTGAACACCTGCATAAGTTTCAATCTCTTTTCATTTCCTTTTTGCATACTCATCTTCCTGAATGAACAGTCTAGGTCAAGTACAGAGGAAAGAAAGAAAATACATGAAGGAATATCTAAAACTGAAATTTAGGAGATTGACGAGATGCTTAGGCTTCACAAAACTGAAAACACATGCTAAATTCTTTGCATCTTCAGTAAGACACACACACACAGACTCTACAATAACATGAATCTTTTTCTTTGCAGCTGAACAACTTACATGAGTTTTATTCCCCAGCTCATTCTTGGAAACTGATTCCCACTATGACATTAACATGTACAATCTGTAAACCCTTTTCTGAACTAGATTTTAGAAACCTGCTATTGTTTCTTCTGCAAGAGGATTTTTAACCTAGATCACTTATTGCATTCTGTTCTTGATGAAATCCAATGAACAAATTTTGGCACAGCTGAAGGAAAAGAGTAGGAAAAGGATAAAAAGACTAGAGGTAAAATAGATAAGATTCTACTTAAGCCGTCATTGTTACTGGGGGGAAAAATTTTAAAATTATACCTGGAACAGCCATTTAGTCCTAAAACCCTTTTCCCACTCATCTGTTCTGATATTTTTTGTTTTCCTTTCTCTTCTGAGACAAGCAGGAAAAGTAGCATTTTATTCCCTTTCACCAGCTCAAAAATCTCAGAGACTGAATTTTATGCTACGATCTAAGGGACTTTGAGATCATAGCATAAAATTTGCAATGAAAATATTTAGTACTATCAACATTTAGGAAATCTGCAGGTTATGGCCATTTTTATTTAGGGACAGACCAGATTTGGAGGCATTGATATCTGTGCGAAATGAATTGTGCCTCCAGAGAATTTTCTTCCTCTGAGGAAGAGGATTCCTGACACCCTCCATCTTCCCCTTCTTATATTAATTTAGTAACTATCAGAGATGGGGTAAAATCAGTGGCTACTCCTCCCAAGCTCTTTATATGTGAGTCCATAACCAGAACAGGATGGGAACTTTGCCCACAGGAATGCTTTTTGCATTCTTTCTTCTCTGAGTGTCCACAGGGCAGCCAGAGGGAATCTAGACTTTATTCTCCATGTCTTAATTGCAGTCAGTTCTAAAACATGACACAGATATTCCCACAGACTCTTCTGCCATTGAAAAAAAAGATAGTTTTATGAGCTGTGGTACAAAACTCTACTGCATACTCTAGATTTAAATAGCATTCCTAAAAAATGTACAGACTAAAACCACTTTTTCAGTAAGTAGGAATATAATGTTAATTAAAATGCATTTAGAGGTCTTTATATGCAAATTAAATGGCAAGATTTTTGCAGAATCACCATTTTTCATTACATCTAACAGCAACCAGGATGATGCAAACACTATGCATTGAATGTTTAAGATTAAATTTTAAATTCTGCTGAGAACTAAAACTGAAAAGTTTGGATTTTGACCAAATTACTCAGTAGAGCTTACTACAGTGTCCTTTCTGGTATTCCTACAGCAACTATGCTTGGTTTAGTTATGTAATAAGCAGATTTCAAAATGTTTCTTAAGTCAGGAGGGAGGTGCTGCATACATTTGCAATAAATTTTGCATTTCTGTTGAAAGGAATGTTACCTGTCGAAAAGATTTTTTGAACCTGCTTCATTTTTTGCTAAAATTCAAGCTCATGATGTTACATGAAGATAACAAAAAATATGCCACCTTTTCCTTTTCCTTAATTCATCTTGCAATCTCTTTCCAAAAGGATCCACAGACTTGATAGGCATGTAGTGGAATGCAAGCGCTTTGAATTCTACATTTCTGGCTCAGACTTCACCCAGGTCGAACAAGAAAGAGTGAGCAACCTATGTTGTTATCAGACAGGTGACACTGTGTCTCCAGTAAGGAGCATGGAGCACTCAGCTCACTTCTCAAAGGCCAAATATCGCTGGCTCAGAAGCACCGCTGCCACATCTGATACTAATTGGAATATTCCGCGTCTCTCTCGTGACAGAGAGCGAAGGAAGTGATGAGTCAAGGAGAAAGAGCAAACCTGTAATTATTTGAGATGAAGGTATAAGCACGGCACCTCGGTGATACAAGCAATGTCACTGCCCAGGTGTATGGTTCTGTAGATAAAAGGTCTTCAGAGTTGTCAATGTAGGACCTTCCAGAGACACACCTACTCATTAAAACTAAACAAAAATATCTTTTTCAGCAAGACTACAGATTTTTTCAAAGGAACTAATTAAGGAGAAAATAATGCTTTTACATTTTAGGAGAAAGTGATATGTCATGACTTTTACATTCTTATTCAAGCAGTTTTGCAATGCAGAAGTTAGACACACTTCTTATTTAAAGTATTCACTGGGAGGTTTGTTAATCTTTTTTTATTCCTTATCTCTTCTTAAAAGGCAAAAGAAAATGCTTGCATTGTAACTTTCCATGTTGTTTTTTTTTTTTAACTAGACTTCTAAGCTGGCAGTTATGCATCATTTTTAGAATGCTTTCATTAAAAATCACTGCACACGTACATTTTCAGAAAAAGAAAAATACAATTTGATTCATGTATTTCTGCAACACCTAGAATAATTTTGCAGATTCATTTGCCTTTTCTTCCATAACTCAACATGAGAGAATCTCAGCATTGTCAAATTGTGGAACCATGTAGTCTTTCATTAGATCTATTGAGTCCATACACACTGCAAATTACTGATCATAAATTTGAAATATCTTCTGAAATAAAGAAGCTCACTTCCTTCTATAACTAGAGTGCATTTGATTAAAAAATAAATTAATTTCATTAATTTAAAGGTTTCTGTAAGTTAATATGTTGTAGAGCATTGTATAACAGTAAATATATTTCAAAATAAGATATTATCTCGATCATCACTAATATGCAGTCAGTGGTCCTGGGATTGTCTTGGTAAGTGGTATGCTAAGTCATTTTCCACTGATTGCTTCAGGATAACTAGCCACCTGGTCATTTTGACTCTTGCAGAAAATATATTTTCTCTTCATTGCTTTGTTCTGAATAAAAATTAACAACACCATCCAGATTGAAAAAAATAAATGTTTTGTATTGTACATCTAATGAAACATAAACAAATTCAAGTGACATTCCTAATGAAGTAAAGGTGGCTTTTTAGATGATTGCACAAGGATGGAAATCTATAGACATGAGAAAGATAAAGAAAAAAATATGATACTTGAAGAAAGTTCATTAACACATTTAGGAAAACAAGTTTAGCTTAGTTTCATAGAAAAGCTGAATACCAGTAAAACCAAGTGTTCCATTATATTTTTACACCTACTTTAATGTGCTGAGTCTTCTAGCATTTTGCAACTTAGAATGAGGTTAATTACTTTAAGTTCCTTAAATGCTACTGAGTATCTCTGTTATGTTTTCATATAATTAACATAAACTTGATATATATTAGTAATTAAAGAAAAAATTAAAAACCTAACAAAACCAAAAAAAAGCTACCACAACAATCTTAGGCAGCACTAAAATTGCTGATTTGCAGTTTGCTCCTAAGGACAGACAAGCTTATTCTTACATCCCCCTGAAGGACCAAATTTAGGCTGATTCAATAAATCCACCATTTAGAATCTGTAAAAGGAAACCATTAGCAATTAATGTTAATGTCTAAATGCAGTTAGATGTACTGTACTGTTTCATAGGTGATATGCAAAAAAAACTTTACTCCTTAGAGAAAAGAGACTAGTATTATTCAAATAATTGATTTCAATCCTTCACTCCTTCACATTCCTGCTGATACAGGTTTAAAAACTTGGCTGCTATTTTGACATCCAATTGAAATACCATGTTCTTCAGCCCTGTCTACAAGATGACAGATTCATATTCTAGACTCAGAATGTTACAAAAATTATTTCCTTTAATTTCAAGGGCCTTATAAGATTTGTTTTCCAGCCTTCCTTCTGTTTGATCTAAAATCTAACTTTCATCCTTTTATAAGAGCTTAGCTTAGTGTGTCTGGGAATATATAATGTTATTTGGACTAGGGTCACTGTGACATTTTCAAACTTATATTCTTGTACATCAGTGTGGTCATTTTGATTCAGGTCTAAACATATTTGTAAGTTTCAATACGCTCTTTCTGTCTGGGCAAGTTAACAGATTAAAGTGCTTGATCATTTCCACTGAAAGCATCCTGATGGCCTATTTCATACAATCCAGAGTCCTACAGAAAATTAGATAAATGAAACGGACCATTCAAGAGAGGAAACACCACATCAGGTTTCCATTATAAAAGCTGAAGCACTACCCTAGAATGGATGTAAATAGGTCCCTTGATTTCAGCTAAATCTGTACATACACTTAGTCAGATATGTCACTAATAAATATACTCTTAAAAGTCCTAATATAATTCATATATTTTTTAACGTCTCCCCTACACTCAGAAACACACACATGTGTGTAACATTTCACCACTGTGAGGGTGGTGAGGCACTGGAACAGGCTGCCCAGGGAAATGGTGAATGCAGAAGTGCTCAAGGCCAGGTTGGATGGCGTTCTGGGCAATCCGGACCATTGGAAGGTGTCCCTGCCCATAGCAGTGTGGTTGGAACTAGATGAGCTTTAAGGCCCCTTTGAACGCAACACATTCTATGATTCACCAGAAATAATACAAAGAAATATATATGTATATTTATTTAGATCCCAGAGTAAAATATTAAAAAATATTTTTCCCTCGTGTTTCAGTCTTCAACTGTCTTGTCTCTCTAACATTATAATATTAGTCACTCAGAAATCCTGGTGTTACCACTCATAGGCAAACACCTATTTGCACCTCTCAGGAGTCTCTTAGTTGTACTGGAGTTCCATTCCTTGCCCTTTGTTCATCATTTATGTTCCAATTACTAATTTTTAGGTGTTCATTCCATGAGAAGAAAGTGTGACATGCATCCAACAACAAAGTGTGACAATAGATAAAATGAACACTGGATATTTTTAAAACAATTGAAGAATGGAAATTAATAGTATATGCTACTTGGCAAGAATTAACTAATGCGTAATCAAATTTCAGAACACATGACTGGACAACAAATGCTACCCTAAAAAAACTCCCTCAACTTTTTATATTATTTTTAGTATATTCTCTTCAACTTGTTCTTATATTCATTATCTTATAAGGATCTCACACTCATTCTGTTGATTGGAATGTCTTCAGTGACTTCAAACAGGCTCTAGATCAATTTCTGAGACTACATAAGTGTTGCTCAAATCCAGTCATTTGCACTAATGCTGCTGGAAACACAGAGAGGCCTTAGTGATCCCAACAAAAATAACTATGGTCTTGGTAAAATTCTTACCTGAAAGGGGAGCAGGAAGACCAGGACATGCTAATTCACTGGGAAGAAAAAAGCCCAGGGAAAGAAGGGAAATATGCAGAAAATTCTGGACAAAAGTTGGAGTGGGATATTTTTCATGATTATAAAATGTGGTAAACAATAAGAGAAAAAAATTCAGAGAAAAAAGAAAAATATATCCTATGAGATTTATTGCTACAAAATACACTTGAAGCCATGAATTTAGAAATATGTAGGAACAGGCAAAGAAAAATCATAAAACAGAAAGTACTTAAAAATAAGCAAGATAGAAGTAAACTCTTACATTTTATTCATACAAAGATTTCTCCCTATTGTAAATCTTTAAAAAAATGTTGCCAGCAAGCAGATTATCTTATTGTTCTCTGAAAGAGCTGTTCCTTGTAGCTCACAGATAGTAAGTGGAATGCACTTGTTCCTTTATAGCTATTTTCAGACATGTTCTGGGAACATGGATGAAGAAGGTGTTTGCTTAAAAATTCTGAGTATCATCTTAAACACTTGCAAAGCTAGCTCTGCAACCAGACTTTTGCCTAGTTGTCTTTTCTAAATCACCAGCATCAAGTAGTCCATGCATCCTTAGTTTAATTTAGTATTACATGTATGAAAAAAGAGGGTGAGTAGTTATTATACCTCCCAGTGAAGAGGAAAAAGATGTATTCATATGAGTGCTGAGTACCTTCTGTACTTTCTCCATAGCTGTATTGTGAGACATACTATTTGCAGTCTTGATTTGTTTTTTTGTTCCTTTGGTCCACATGAACTTGTGTTGGCTTCACACTAACTCAGCAGAAGGAAGCTTAGAGATGGGGGTAGGAGTGTATGTATGTGTATAAGTTTAGACATTTTCTGACCTTAGATGATGAAATGGCAATTCCAAGTAAAAAATTTCAGATACAAAAGCCACATCCTGCAATGGCATGTGTTTAGGCACAGAGCAGTTCATTCATTTCTGGTCTGGGGAAAAAAAGAGAACCAAAAAAAACCCCAAAGCTCTTGAGCTTTGGGATACCATCAGCACGAGAGCAGTCTCATGAGGGTTTCACAAAGCTTGCATTAACTCAGACATTAGTAGCACCTTAGTTCATTTTCTACATAACAATGAATCAGATTAAAATTTTAGCATTTGCATATAATAGGCTTTTGACTGCTGACAACTATTTAGTTTAATACTGATACTTCTGTTTCAATACAAGCTAACTTGTCTTAAAAATAACCATAACAAAGCTCAAAGATCACCATCCTGAGAGAAAACATATTGCATGATGATGAGTAAGAAGTATACAAACTCTGAAATTACTAGTCAGGTTAAAGTAGAATTAAAGTACAACTGAGTGTACCCAGAAGGATGAAATGCTACCTCAGACATCCTACTAGGAAAATAATTAGTCCTTTAAAGTTATCCAAATTAATCAAGAATAATAGGAGAGAGAATATATCAGATTCTCCTTCCTCTTTCGTTCTTTAATTGCCTTCATTTTATATGCAGATACAAATTAGCCTTAGATCACACTTGTAAAATATTAAAACTCCAGCGAGATTGCTGTTGGGCTAACTTGTATTCAGAAATAGATTGTACATTGGATCCTTCTTTTTAAATATAAAAGCAAAAATTGTTTATTTTATTTGAGAATTTAAAAATATGTTTGTATTTATTTCTTAGCATTTAGAGCAAATTTGCACACCTCTCTGTGAATCTGAAGGTAAAGGTGCATTAAACAAAAAAAAATCAAAGACCTGATTAGGTCATCCAGATAATCTCCTTCCAGTATGAGATAAAAGATTGTTGTTATTTAGCATTTCTGTTGTCATTATAAACCAAAACACTGCCACAGACTCATTGCACAAATAGTGCTGTGATATTACCTGCCTGGGGGAATCGCACTCTTTGGGCTTTAAAGCATAGGAAATACTGAGGACATGCTAACAATAGACAGGTATAATTGGATAGGTTAGCAATCGTGGTGAACGCAGTAATCATGAGTGATTGCCAGGATAACTATTCTTCTATTTGCCTGTGCTTAGCACCTCTAAATACATTCAGCCTTGAAAATCCCATCTATAGAGCATGCATTGCTATACTAAAGTCCCATGAGGTTGAATTAATAGTGTTCCTGTAATTCACACTTCCAGGAGTGTTTTTTTTCATCAGGGTAAGCCACAGTGTTAATGCCCTGTATTTGTACTTGTATTTCAATGCAGAAAACACCTTGGTTTGTACAATTTCATTTTGGTTATGATTCAACAAAGAACTTAAATATGAACTTAAATTTAAAGCATGAGAAATCTTGCTGATTATAATGAGACTACTCATGTGTTTAAGGTTAAGTATGTTCTTAAGTGTTTTGCTGTATTAGGACCTCAGATACTATTATCACTGATTTATTGGGGAATGTGCAGGTGGGAATGAAAGACACAAACTGCATAGTTTGCGTATTTTGAACTGTAGTTTGTGACTATATATTAACATTGCCTGGGATGAAATATATAAGTGAAACACAGAGAAAAGGTGAGAATGTTTTTGTTCTGCATCTCAGAAGTCCAAATAAATGTGCGACTAGGAAGACTGATTTTACATACAGTATCTTCCTGTTTCATTATAAAGCCACAGAAGCTTCGTTTTTTAAAAAGAATTATTACTTCTGTTTGATTTATCAATAATGTTCTTGCTGTAATTATGGCAGAAATAATGAATGGATCTCCTGTCTGCCATGAATTATGCTACCTTGTGCACAGCTAGCCTGGTAGGCTTTAATGATGCCTCAGACAAATTAAACATATTAAAGTTTGTTATGCACAGCCACTTCCAGTGTAACAGAACTAAAGATCAATTTCTGAGCCAAACTTTTGTGCAAAATATTGTTTGAAAAAAGGCAAAAGAAAGGTGTTTCTAATTTCTCCCATTATCAGAGGAGTGATTGACACAGGTCTGGAGAAGAACTGGTGCTTGGTACCTCATTGCTCTACATCCCACCAGTGAAAGCTGCCCACCCTCTCCCACACTGCATCATATCTTGTGGCTCAGGATGATTCAAATCAAGTGATGATTGATGGTGACATTACTCAGTGAGCAGCAAATGCAGCAGGATCCAGCCCTTCAGAACACCATTAGATGGATCCTTCTTTGAATGGAAGGAATATGCCACAATTTTTCTCAGACAACAGGTGACCTTCAAAAGACCTTACTGTTAATTTCAGAGCCATTTTCTTTCTAAAAATGTAATGATGGAGAAATATCTTGGCTACACTGATGGCGTTAAAATGAAGGATTTCCCAGTCTCACTTTGTATTTTGTCCGGCCAGTTGGAATGGTTACGCCTGTCACCTCATCACTAAATTCAGTAATGAAAATGGACCTTTTAATGAGTTACACACAATGCATAATTGCTGTAAAACTCTAACATCCGCCATGCAAATAATTCTTTAGAGATCATTAATTAGATTTTGAGGAATATTAATTTCTCCAAACCAAAAAAAATATGTATATTACTACAGGGAAATGGGCTTGAATCAGTTTTAACTATGATGAAATTACAGTCTGTGACAATCAATCAAGTGGAGCACAAGAGAGCCCAGTTTAAAATGAAAAGTATACTGTTAATACCACTTCCCATGGTTACAACTAATTAGTATGCATAAATAGTATTTTAAGAAGGCTATAAGTTATCTGCGGTTCCAAATATTTCCTGTTTGCACTTTGATGTGAAAATAGTACAGATACTGTTAGTTTAGAGCTACTCCTGTGGCAACATGATTCTAGGGACATATTTCTAAAGCACACAAATTTTAATCAGTTCCCCAAGAGTGCATCTATTTGTATCACAGGGCAGCTACAAAACAGCCTGAGTTCAGGCTATTAAAAAAAAAAAAAAAAGAAAAAAAAAGAAGAAAAAAAAAAAAGAGAGAGAGAGAATAAGGTCAAGTGATTCTACTCTAACAAAACTGTGATCAAGACAGTTGAATACAAACAGAGGTGCCCCAGGGCATCACAGAAACTTATTGTAAAGCGTTGAAATAATGTTACAAAGTTAATTTTATGAAAATTAACAATGTTGCCTTCTCCATCATTCTCACATTAAATGAAGCACTGAGAAAGAGAACAGTTGATCCAGTTTGCAAGATTATAAATGGCCACAGATTGTTTTCTGAATACTTAAAGGATACCGTGCAATGGAAACAAAACAAACAAAAAACCTCAGCGAAAACCACAAACAATTGTGCTGCATTGCCATTAAGTGAAACCTTTTTTTCTGGAAAGCTGAGGCAAATAATTGGCTTGTATGCAAAAACAGAGCAAAACACTGTCCCCAGATGCACTCACATAAATCCAGACTATCTTTTGTGAATTCTTTTAGAGTTGCTCCACCTTACAGCTAGTGTAACTGAGATGAGAATTTGAGAATTGATAGCAGACTGATATGTCAATTCCTGTTGATCCCAAGTATTGAATTCTGCAGCTGAAGAACCCCAGCCTTGCCTTTGTGTTATGTTAGTGGGATATCAGGGTTCTCCCATCTTTCTTTATTCTGTTTCACTGTATATGATACCCTCCAGAAATCTGAAATATTCTCAGAGAACTAAAACTGTCATTTTTATGTGCAAAGCAGTGTGGCAGTGGTAGCAGCAGTGACAGTGGCAGTGGCAGTGTCTATGAGAGGTGAAATCCCCAAGTCCAGGACTGGTGGCAGCACTGACAGTTTCCAGGAGCCAGCACTGAGCAGTGGTGTTTCCTTGCTCTCAAGCACAGTGCAGGCAGCTCTCTGAGGCTGTATGTAATTTATTTGTCATGTGTGGTCTGCAACGACCAGCAGGGCAGGACAGTGATGAGCAGCCACAAGGTGCAAGTTGTGCTTCCAGCTCTTCCAGCCCACATAGAGCACAGGCACCTCGCAGCTTATCCTGAAGATTCTACAGGTTGAAAGTTCAGCCCTTGGAGCACAAGGCTCTCATCATCATCCCTGACGTATTTATTCTTCCTTGTGCATAGTGTATGCTTTCCATAAACCTATATTGCCCTTGACTTTCTTGCAATAGCAACTGTGAATAATAATAATGACAAATAGTTTATTGGTGTTTTCTCAGAGGGCAACCTGAGACATCTGATTACTCAACATTACTTTTTGTGCTGTGGGGCTTAAGATCTAAGCAACTATCTGTGATGATAGAATGTTGTGGCCTTGGGCAATCACAACTTTTTCTACTAAGAATATTTATCCTTAAGTTAAACTTTAAATATTGATAAAGACTCTGAAAGACAGGATAGATCTTTCTGAATAGTTCACAATAAATAAGTAAATAAACCAATGGGTTTTGCACATTGTCTGCCGCTAACTATAATCCCTTCCCTTCTAAAGAAATGTTTTTAGTGCTCTAAGCAAGTACAATACACTATAAATGGGAGCAGGCACTGCTTTTCCATAGACAGGTGTAATATGTTTATATCATATATCAGACTTCTCATGGGAATGTAAAAAGCTTTTCCCTTCTAATGATTTTTTCTTCTTGCACATTAAACAAATTATTAAAAAACAGAAAGACCAAAACAAAATTAATATATCTGTGGGTCTGTGGCTCAGAATTATCTTAACTACAAGGAAAAAACCATACCAAATCATTTGTAGTTGTTTGTACTTCAGTGTAATTTAAGAGCTTCACAAATATATTTAAATTACCACAACTGTATTAAATTATACTCCCTGGTAATACAGATTATATGTTCGACTGTATTGGACACAAACTGCATTTTACATCATATTATCTGGTACTAAAAAGAAAGTAAGATGTGCACAGAACAATTCAGCAGAATTCAAGTTCAATAATTACACTTTTCCTTCAATGTCAGATAGCCAATGCAAAATCACTGCAACAAAATCCTTAAACTGTATTTAATACATTCAAAGTAGAATTTCTTACATACTCAGGTGATTTTTTTCCAAATAGGATGATATTGGGTGGGAGTTCTTTTTAATGTCTGGAAGAATACACTAATATGAATTAATGTTCAACAAACAGAAAGAGTATGAGAAGCTAGAAGAAGCTGGATATGATCTGCTTTAGAAGGAAGCACCAGGACTAAGTTTGAGGTGTATACAAGACAAAGTGTCTGTGTACAGAGAGCAACATGTGAGTTAAGGGACTGAAATCTCATTGTGCTCAGCGGAGGGCACAGCATATGTGGCCCAGAGAAACATGCAGCTCTCCTTAGGCATTCACCTCAGCTGTTGGCACACAGGCAGCTGGTGCTCTTGCAGATATCCATGGGCACCCTTTCCACATCAGATGGAGCTGCAGAGGGTTTCCCTCCATCAGATCTTGCACCTGACAGAGGTGCTGCAGCCTGCGGGCGCTGCAGATGGCTCCAGGTGCCAATGCTTATTCAGTTCAGTGAACCCCATTTTCAGGTGCACTTGGTGATATTTGTTACAGAAATTATTGATTCTCCTTTTCAAATCTCTCCATAGAACTATTTTCACCAGTGGACCTTCAGCACTGCTTATCATGAATTGAGATCTTGACTCCAATACGGATACTTGCTGTCTTCCTGGACAAAAATTCCACTTTGTTCTCATGGGTAATAGCCCTTATGGGACATCTTCACTTAGTCACCTAGATTTGTAAGATCAATAAGTGAGCTTAGGAGAACTAGGTTCAGAAACTTCAGATCCCAAATTACAATTATCATTTAAAGCTAACCTACACAATTACTAACCAACTTGTGATCTCTAATCTATTAGATCAGCACTGTCAGCACCCAAAAATTAAGCAAAACTCATGACATGCATTTTTTAAAAGTCTGTAAAAGTCCTTGTAAAGTAAAAGTTACTACAATTCCGAACATTAACAACTGGAATGTGGGATTCCTGTAGGAATAATGTGAGTGCAGAATCCTGACACCTGTGAGAAGTGTTCATTTTTCAAAAGATGCTGTCAATATGTCATTAATATTAAGAGAAATAAGGTTAGTAAAGTTCAATATATATTGAAGAGTTTCCTTGACATTTAACACATCATATTAAAAGCTTCTTCAAGAGGGAAGAAATATCAACTTGTCACCTAGAGATTGAAATGGAACTGCTCTGAGACAAACTGCTGTTTCTTTCCCATGATGAGATTCACAGGATGGGCAAAATGTCAAGATAAAAATAAACTATCTGGGAAAAAACATCAAAAGAAATATAGCCATTGTTACAGTTACTGCCAAAATAATCTAGAAAATCCAAATGTTCCCTAGTAATAATATGTGACAGAAGTCCCCACACATTCAGATCTGGTCTTGAAACACAGTGGAAACTATTAGTAAAGATATAGTCTTCTGCTCCATATAATCTGTTAAATTCCCTGGGAAGAAAATAGCTCCATTTTTTAAGATAGATCATATTTTCAAGTCACAAAGCATAAAAATTTATTTTCTGTTTTTCAAAGAAAACATTATGAGTAAAGAAGAAACCCTATAGCTCCATGAATTACTACACAGTGAAGCCAATTGCCAAATCATGGGTAATGTTAGTAGGACAATTTCACATTGAAAGACTGCTAAGTAATTTCTCTGAGTATATTTATGGTTAAAAACTGTTGTGAAGATATTTAAATATATTGCTAAATGAACAATATCAAATACAAATGCAGAAGTCATAAAACTAGTACTATAGTCATAAAACTATATATACAATAAGTAAACATATTGACAGGAAGGATTGGATAAGGCCTATTATTTTTCAAAACAGGTTTTGATGTCTGGAACTACTGCAGGTAATTGCTTTACTACAGCTCAGTGTTTTGCTTTCCGTGGACATGACTCTTCAACAACAACAACAACACTCTTAGTTCTTCTCTGCAGTAACCAACTAAATGTGTATGTGTGTGTATTTAAAATTTATAAGTGGAAACTCGGATTGACAATTAAGGAAAAAATGTACACTAAAACTGCCACAAATCCAACAAGTTTTTATGATAAGTATCTCACCTTATCTAGTATCTTCTATTGTTTACTTGGCATTTCAAAAATATATACAAATAATCTATTCTTTATCTTCAATTCTTTACCTATTTATTAGTGGCATCACATATTTTAGTGGCATCTTTTTCTTTTCATCTAAAAACTGAGTACACATTTCTTTAACAAAGATATATATTCCAGAATTTGAGTTTTAATTTAAAATCCAAGCAAATACTACATCAGCTAAGTTCCTTTAAAATGTACACTGTCAAATAAAAGCTCAAAAACTTGCATTCATTCCTTCACCACACTTGCAAAGATGTTATCTGATAACCTCTCCCCTAGACCTTATTGACAGAGAAGTCAGTAAGTATTTCAAAGGATCAACCCTTTGTCCAAAAAAGCAATCTCCAGAAATTTGTTAAGTTAGTCTCAGAAATACAGGTGTGACCATGCATTATAGATCTTTCATAATTTGATAGAATTTAAGCCTATCTTTTTGTTCAGAATTTTTTTTTGTGAACACACCTAACAGTTTACTTGAGGAATAATTTTTGATCAGGAACAGTTCTTTTTAAACTGGCATTTTCAGGATAATCACATTAATCCAAGAGCCACAAAGTGCTGAAGGAAACAAGCTGAAGGAAAAGGGAGTAAATTACTTTGAAAGATTCAATATTTTTTTCATCTTATTATTTTTTTGTGAAAATTTTCCTTGGAAAGTCTAGATAAAAGAGATTTAAGACTGAATGTTCCTTCAAGATTTATCATGCCAGCTTTCAATAGCTGATGTATTTCAAAGCCATAGAAAATTTCTTTTTCCTACACACAGAAGGTAAGTACACACATAAAAATCCAAATTTTGCTGAAAGCATACCGTAAGATTATTGAAGAAAGCTTTAAATGTTAAGAAATGCCCATCTTTAATTTTCTTGTCCATCCTTCATTCTTTGTGCATCCTCTTTGCACATAAGCTTTTTGACAAAATCTAATTATGTGAGCACTTCTCTCTCTCACAGGACCTCTGCTTTGCTCAGTGCACAGAATGTTCACATAAAGAGTAACTACTCAATATTTTGTTTTCTCCTCATTTTTCAAAGTGTGACCCAAGGCCTTATTTACTGCACACTAGTCAAACCCTTCTCTCAAGACAGAATTGTTAATTTCCTCATAAGTTTCTCTGGCACTCACCATCACAGTACAGAAACAATTAAAAATATTAATTAACCACTGTTCACAACACTCCTACAAGATGATAGAGAATTGAAGAGCAAAGAAATTAAGGTCAAGAAGGTCTACTAATTTAGCAACTGTAGAAAATAGTCTCCTTTAGTGCATATTATTTACTCTTGTAAAATGACAAGAGTAAAAAATATGCACCCTTTATCAAAAATATACATACAATATACAATTACAGCCCACAGCATAGTGTATTTGCAGATGACAAAAGTATTATTAGAAAAGTAAGGCAAATTCGGAAATTCCCTGACTATGAAATTATTTTCCCTCTTGATTCTAATAAAATCCCTATAAAGAAGCTTTTCTTGAAATGATGTAAAATTTCTGTTAAAAAAATCTACTTCCATCACATGGTAGGAAACTGAAAGTGACAAGGATTTATATCAGGATGAGAAAGCTTTGTCCTGCTTGAGCTGAAAGAGTGGCTGACAGCACTAATAATTCATCAGCTCCTGTGTGGAGCAGCAGCAGGAAGGACCAGGACATGAGGTGAAATTCACAGGTTCTTGCTGGTATCAGGGTAATAGAATAAAGTGGGAGTCTTACTACAGGCTGTGCAGGGTAATATGTTCATTCTGAAAGACGACCATTTTTTCTGCATCCTTCTCCCAAAAGAGTGATCCTAACCTCTCCCTACTCAATCTCTTCTCCATCTTTTCTTATGCTGAATCCACTTTCTCTTGTGGGAATGTCATATTATTGATGTGGAAGATAACACTATAAAGCCCTCAGAATGTTTGGGGAAAGCCATTTAAATCAACCATAACTAACAAGACATTAGTTTTTCCAACAGATCCAAAGCCAGGTAGCCAAAAGTTCTTTCATTTCTTTTTGTCTCTTGTCTAAGACCTTCTTTGCATTTGTCCCTTTTTTATGCTGGGGTTTTTTTGCGCTGGTAAGTCTTGTGAAATATTTTCCGCAAAGACAGAAGGTCTCTAAAAAAGATCTCTTAAGATTCAAGTAATCATTCTGCATTAATATCTGACCTTTCCTCTGCAATTTAACCTGTTGCTTGGTCTCTGAATTAAAGCTTATTTTTCTAAGGTTATTTAAGTTTTCAAACTCATCCTGTCTCACAAGGGTATAATCACCTACTTGTCTGAAAACTAACTTATTTCGTTTTATCATGCCTGGATTATAAAGGCAAGTTGGAGTAAAAGTGAAATAAAACAATATATCCTTTCCTTGATCCATAGAACAAGGAAACAGTGAGGGACAGCCTCCTCCATCATGAGGGATGGTCTCAGCTGAGCAGTTTCACTGTTGATACCTTCCACATTTATACAGAGGAGCAGATGGCTTCTCACCTATTGCTGTCTCTTGAGGGTTTTAACTGTAGTAATGTAAATGAAGTGTTCAGTTTAAAAAAAAAATAAAAAAAGAAAAAAAAGGCACTATTTAGAGACCCTTTGAAATTGTTGTGTTTAGTGACCTCTAGTGCAGAGGGTCTGAGGTTATTTTTGCACTACATTTTCTTCTAGGATAAAACCCGTATACAAATACATGTTGTAATCAGCCACAGTTGTGTTCAAGGATACATGTGAACATTATTTTCCTCTCTTATCCTGTTCTTTCAATATCCATTCTTTGTGAAATGAGAGTTATTGTCATGTGCTTGTCCAACCCTGCCATAGTGTTAAGTGAATCAGAGATGGGTATAAAGATTCCTATTTGCTATATTCAGAACATAGGGAATACAAGATGAATTATAGAAGGGTCTGTGTTCTAGAAATTAGTCTGCTCATTAGAGAATGAAATTAACTCTATTTCTGCCTTTACTAAACCAGATACTTCATGACTGTGATCTGTGAAAGAACCACGGTAAAAGCAATGTATGCCAAGCCAAATACCAGCACACTCTGAGTAACAGAAATTTGAAGCAGAAAGCTAGACACCTTACATTTGAGATAAAGAAGAATGTTCCAAACCAAAGGAATATTAGGAAATAATTTAAAAGTACAAACGGAAATAGAAAAAAATGCAAGTACCACTGGTAGAGAGGAACAGAATGGAAACTAGATGACTGTGGAATGAAAAGCCAAGTGAGCAGGGACCAAATTTCTTAAATTCTTTTTTCTTAAACGAAAACAAAAGACACAAAAATTAAAAGACACTTGAACAGCAAAAATAGGAATTAAAAAAAAGTAGTATGACAACAGTGGGCTAAGTTTCAACAGCAGTGATCTGAGTGAATCACTAGGTAGGAGCTTGAGGAAGGATGAGAAGACATAGAATGCAATTTTCCAGAGTTCACAGCAAGAAAGACAGTTGAAGAAGTTTGGAAAAATTTTAGCTGAATCAGCAAATAAAAAAAAAGATTGAATCTTCAGCACTGCTTTGGATAGAAAGAATTTGTAGATAAGCCAGACATGAAGAATGAGTAGCAAAGACAAATTTTTGGAAATTACTGAAGTTGTAAGGTGAAGGGTACTGAGAAACCTGAAAAATCTAAGAGCACTTAAAGAAGAGGAAGTATTGACAGTGGACAAACCTTCCATGAAACTTGAGTATGAGGATGTGGTGTGTCAAAAGCAAAAAAAAAAAAAAAAAATTCATCTGCTAGCTGACACAAAAGCAGTTTCCATAAACTCAATTGAAAGCTTTGTGATTCTGTTTCAAAGAAAGACTAAAAAGTCAAACAATGAAAAAAGCTTCCTCACAAGTGTGGGATCTCAATGACAAAGGAATGCATTGAAAAAAGCAACAGAAAAAGGTGGTTAGTAGCTCATTGGTTTAATATATTGATCAACCAGATGGTGCAGAAAAGCAAAGCGAAAAAAGAAATGAAAGCTACATTTCTGAAACTCCACACTTTTCCTACCTTGCTGGAAATAGCAAGGTAGGCCTAAAACTATATTTCTCACTTAATTGCAAAGAAATCCACTTCAATATATTGCATTGAAAATGTCATGCTTTTTAACTAATGTCATTACAAATACTGTGTTTCCCATGGCTGGACTTCATTTTCATATCATTTGCATTCTTCATAATCCTGCTTCTCACATAATTGATGTGCCTTTATTTTATCTACAGCACTTATATAGGGAAAAGAATCCCTCATGTCAGTGAAACTCAAAGGGGTCTTCTAAATAAGGAAATAGACAAGAGGCAATCCAGCTAATCAGTAGCCCAAATATTTTTTAAATGAAAACAGTGGGCAAGAGCCTCAGACCTTCTTAAATGTGTTTTAACTCCCATAGCACAATGAGCACTTAACAATGCTTTAAACAAGCAGCTAAGAGTTTCTCAGAACAGGGAGTCCTTGAACAGCACAAAGGTAGGGAAACCAGTTTTTATTTCCTACTTTAAACCCTTGCATGCGGAAAATGAAGAGGGAAGAACAACTCCAGGAATGTGAGGGAGGAGGTTGACTATAGTGCTATTCTTGCGGCAGTACCTTACCTGGCAAAGCCCCAGCCAGCTGAACTGAGATCACTGTAAATCACAGCCCTGACACCTCACAACTGGGTAAGGAGGCAGTGAATAGAAAAGAATGCTTTTCTTTCTACCATGTACATCAATCAGAGATGATTCAGATGTATACCTTTCACAAACATTACCAAGACAGTCTAAACATAGGAATGAAAATTTCCTCTATTACCTGGGAGGAAAAAACTCCACACTTTAAGATTAAACATTAAATAACATGACTTTATGCAAGAATAATTATTAAATTGTATTTTTTTAAAACATACTATGCTCAAATTTCTGAGCTATTATTTGCATTTTTAGAAAATGTCACAACTGTTGTTTCTCTTATTTTCAGACAGGTTAGAGTTAATTAAGATCATTGGAACAATGAGATTTAGTCACCTTTTTCCAAGAAATTGCTAATTCCCAGTGTAAGAAAACAGAAGAAACAAAACCATGTTTTGCAAAAATATGTCCAATAAGAACATAAAGTATCTCTATCCACAAATATACTTGTACCACAGACATTCATAATTTGTTAACCTGTAACACACATCACATACGTATCCCTGTACAAAACAAATGTAACACCTATATAAAAACAAATATAGAACTCTTCTTGTTATGATTGAAATTTGCATGTAAAGTATGGAGCTGAATTTATTTACAGCACTTTTTCCTCTACTTATTGCAATGAACCCTTAAGTTAAGAACAAAATGAAAATTCAAGTAAATATAAATCATTTATAGTAGTTTTTTTAATGATGTCTTTAATCTAGTCATTTGCAGAATAATTGCAAGAAATAATTCTGGATTTTTGATAAGCCAAAGCTTATTCATTTCTACATATGCATTAAAACGAGAATTTCAAACTCTGAGTAAAAGAAAAGTGTTAAGTGACAAGTGCTGTTGAATTTTATAATTTCTATCTATCTCATCTGGATGGTAATTAATACTTTATCAAAGACTAAAGAGCCATTTTAGTAATTTGTTGATGATGAATGTTCTACTATTTGAGCTTTTACATAATGTCCTGGTTCTGTATTAAGGAAGAACAGAAAGATGGAATGGAATGGTTTCCTCATAACTGCAATCAAGGAGAGTACTCTGGCGCCAAAAACGTTATTCTGATCTGCCTTGAGGACTGATACCATGGTTTTTAGAAGGCAGCTGTCATAGTACTTAATTCTGCCCTGGTGTTGATGTGTTCACCTCTTCCAAATAATTTCCAATAGTCAGTAAGCTAGCTCAAATCTGAAACATGAAGCTGAGTAGCATCTCTGTCTACTGGGACACACAGTAAGTCTGCACAGACCCAGAGATCTCACAGGGCATCACAGCTGTCAATATTCACTTGCCCTTAAACAGAGCAGGTGCTCCTAGCCACATCATCAGCAGCACACAAGATGATTTTCAGTGGCACCTGAGTGTTGCCCAAAGTGTCAGCTGCTGTGCGTATGTTGCCTGGCACAAAACAGAAGCTGCTTCCATTTCCAGTGCTGGTATCCCAAACAATTGAGTCAGGAACAGCTCACTCAGTACTAAAATCACTAGCTGCAGATGAGCAGTTGTCACTTGCTCAGTGCAGGTTTGCAGAGTTACTGGCGCCATGTGGACAATTCATAACCTTGAAAACAGCACCTTACATGGATTCAAGTATGGGGACTAGTTTATAGTGAAGCATCGAAATACCGATCTGCTGTTGACAGGGGTTTCAGAATGCTGATCTATAACAGCGAAAGAGCAGCAGCAGTGAGATCTTTTAACTAGCACAGAGTCAAATCAATATACTTCAAAGAGCAGTGTTGTGCCATGCTGATAATGCCCGTTCAGGCCATTGGCCTGCACATCCTGGGTAGGACCACATTTTCAAAAGAACATACCTCTTATTCTTGAAAATTCTTCATTGTTCTGGAGTACCCTAGATTCTGTATTCATATTCTCTTCTGGACAGCCTAATCACACCTTTGCAAATGCATTTATGATTCACACTACCTCTATTTCTCCATCTGTCAAACATGGATAAAAATATTCTTAAATTACAGAGTTGCTGTGACGCTTAATTTATTAATGCATGTACTCCTAGATTCGGAATTGAAAGGAAACATACACACAAATTATTATTATTGTTATTACTGTTCCATTTCAAAAATATTTTGAAACAATAAAAGAACCAGCAAAAGATAGTATTTTGAAAACATTGGTTGTCATATCCTTGTGAATATTACCCTGTTGAAGTTATCAATCAAATCAATTTTTTCATACAGTATACATATATTTCATCATCATTTATACAACATGTAAAATCATTACAACTGATGCTCAGTTCAAAAGAATCAGAGTTTTCTGAAGTCATGAGTAAATCTTTTTCTTAACTATATAAAAACTTTAGACAGTGAAAGCAGGCAACATAACCATGATTTCTCTTGAGAATTCTTGATAATAATACTACTGTCTATTACACTGTGCACGTGTATGACAGTTTGGGGTCTATTAGAATTTCTGAAACAACTCTTTTGGCATGAACTCTTATAAGTTGGCTGAACACTGCACCAGAAATTATAAACTATGGTTCTGCAAGCAGCTAAGTCGAAATAGTAAAATTTAAAAGCCTGAAGCAAATCACAAAAGCTATATTTAGGACTGTAATTCAAGGGCCTTATTTCACAGATACTTAGCATTGCTAGTTGCCCTACATGCCATAAGCAATCTCATCACGGTAGAAGTGGCACCACTAAATGCCTTACATATTTGCATGCTGCCATTCTCATCCTCTGGCACCCTGAATCCTGTGTAGCCACAGGTGTGCAGAACAGCACTGCAATCAGTTTCCACAGCTGACTAGGACTTGCTATTTATATCCTAGCAGCAGGATATCAGCTTCATAGCATCCTACATACAATTACTGTAAGAGGCAGGCTGTTATACGCATTATATTACAATTATCTTCTCTATATTACCTTTTTTTCCAGAGGAAGTATATCCATAAATTAACAGGCCACAAAATAAGCCTGTAGGGGTTTAAAACTGAATATGTGTTGCAAATTCATCAATCTGGATGGTGAAAGTTTTATAAGTGCACACAGTAATTTTCAGGAAAATTTTCACAGGAGCTTCACTTCTGCCAGATTTGTGCTGCACACAGGCTATATTGTAAATCTTAACATCACTGTTAACAGACCTGATTGATTAGGAAAATTGAGTGGCAGAGTTTAAGTGGATTCAGGAAGCACACTATAGATCTGTATAAATTTTCATAATATTTTGTTTTCTCTTTTCCCAGATGGTAATAGAAATTCTTTCAAGCAGAGTAGCCACAGCTGTTGTCCTTAAATACTTGGCATTTTTGCCTAGAGTGAGATTAAGTTAGCTCAAAATTTGCAGTATTGCTTTTACTTAGTACATTTGAAATAAGAGTTGTTTTAAATACTGCTAACAAATATGGTTAGCTTACTGAAAATCCTTAGGGCATAGGCATATGTTGTGAATGTAGCTGGAGAAGTCTGAGAAATTACCACCCCCAGCTGTTTACTGCCACCCTGCAGCTGGAAATTACACCCCACACACAGCTGGAGCACCCTAATTGTCCATATGGGCAGTTGTAGTTAGTTTCCATGAAAATCAGACAGCTATACCTCAGTCACCTTCAGAGGAACAGAAGAAATCCAGGCATTGGGATAGATAAATGTGGAGATGGTAAAATAATAGAACAGAAAAAGGAAAAAGTATAAATTTTTTTGTTGGAAACAAAGAGCTTGGCTCTCCCTCCTTTGTTCAGGAACTGTATTTTAGCCAAAAAATTTGTCCTTGGCTGAGCTTTGCTGTTGGTATAAAATCATAGAATCATTTAGGCTGGAAAAGACCTCTGAGTCCAAACACTATTCTAGTGCTGCCAAATCCACCAGTAAACCATGTCCCTCAGTGCTACAACTACATGTCTCTTAGCCACCTTCAGGGATAGTGACTCACATCCATGTTTATATCCAAAAACTGTGATAACCATCCCAAAGACCTAAAAAACCTCATCGAGGATAAATCTGGCCAGCAGAACTGTTGTAAGGGAACACAGAGGGGCACTACAGCCTGGGCCTCCTCCCCTTACAGAATCTTGTGAATCTTTTTTCAAATGCTTACTGTCTGGGAGAGTTCTCAGCCAGGTGTAGAAAAGTATAAAGCAAAGAGAGAATTAGCCCCGTGGAAAGGGGCTTACCAGAACTTTTACACTGGAAAGTGTGCTGCTCCTACCTGCTCACATGAAATCTGTAGCAGCTAGGCAAGGAGGACAAGTTCTAAAAAATCCAGTGGAATAAAAACTTTTCTCCCATTTACTTTCCACTGCCAGGAATCATTCTTGGATCAAATGTCCTAAGAAATTGTTCTCACAAAAATTTAGATGTAAGTGCAATACAGGCACTACCATCCAATGACTGAAGGTTACAGCATTCATGTAGATTATAAAAACCATATATTGAAATACAATCATTGAATGGCTTGGATTCAAAGAGATTTTAAATGTTCATTTAGCTCAATTCTTCTGCAATGAGCAGGACGATCACTGACATGGGTGAGAATGAGGATCCATATTTTCCTTTCTCTGAGACAAGATAGCCTGTAAAGAAATCATTCAACTTCCCTTTCTGAAGCCATTTCACTACATTTAAAATACAGAAAAGAATATATGAGCCTGCAGAGTGAGACGGATTTGGTACTCTTGTGGGTACTACGTTCTCCTGGGAAACCTGGATTTCAGTCAGTGCTCCCATGAATATTTACACAAAGAGAAAAAGCTCCTAGAGGTGAGATTAAAAGAGACTCCACTGAGAATGCCCTGTTTGGGAGCAAGCAGCAGAAAGGCACTTAGGCACTGCTCATTGCTGTCAAGAGTCTGCAGTACACTGGCTTCAGAGAGGAACCCAACCGAAAAGGTTCCCAAGCTCTCTTCTTCCCTCCCTCGCTCTCTAACACATTCAGGTATGGGGCAATGTTACTTTGAGACCACACAGCTATAAAACAGTCAATTAAATTATTGCAGCACAAGAACAGCAACAACACTTCACTTGTAGCTGCATAATTTTTAGAAGCTTATTGCAGCGATAAGTTGCAGTATGCCAACACAGTTTATGGACGCATGAGCACTTCAGTTCATCTGCCTTAGATATCTGTTCAGGATGGAACGAATCCCCCTCTGGAGGAGTACGGATGTCTACACAGGCTATGAAAGGAGACAAAATAAAACTATTGAAACTAGACACTCCATATGTGTATCACTGAAGTTAGATTACTTCACCACCTAGGAATTCACTAATGGCCACAGTAGATAGAAGCTGAGAAAACATTTTGCATGCACCAAGTTTGTTGTCAGGATAGTCCCTCTTCCTTCAGGTTCTTTATCCTTTGTGTATACTGCCCCAGTCTTGCTTGTTAACAGCTTCTAATGAAAATTTTGGTAAAAATCAGTGTTTTGCAATACTGTACACCACTGGAGTACTTATTCTACCTCCTTTCTAAGCAGTAACAGCTATTGTAAACCACAAAATTACTGTAAAAATATAGTAAAACTTGTTTTTCCCCATGTAAATCACTTGGAATATAATTATCCACACACAACTTCAACTATTCCTGTACTGTTCAGTCACTTAAAACAGGGGGAGCCCTCTGCAGCTCACTATCACTGTCACTGCCTTTCTTTTTTGCTGCCTTACATATTGTAGTCTTGACAGTAAGTTTTATCAATTCCCATCTCCTCTCTTCATTGTTATTGGACACCTGTAATAGCAAAGGTGTTAGTAAAGGCTTCTGTGGGTCTCCACTGATAACCTTCTACCACTGTAGAACAGCTAATTTGGTCCCACTCTCTTGTTTCTCTGTCTTCCAGGTGGCAGTTCACAAAGTGACTGTCCCTTCTTGCCATAGAGACAGCTTTGATTCCATGGAATCATTCTGTGCAAGGTCTTTGTTACACACATTTTGAAGATCCAAACTTAGTATATATACTTGGATATAGCAAGCTGAATCACCCCTAGCTACAGCACATCTGTGAAATTGTTTCTATGTTTTATAAACTCAAGACTTTCAGGGTGCCTGTGTGTGTTGTGGAGAGTATATTTATGGTTAATTTATATATAATGCAGACTTATTAATTCACTAATACAACTTGACAAAACTTGACACTATTTTCTTTTTTAATAAAAAATGTCCCATAATATTTCTTATCTTTTAATAAAATCGAGATTATGTGAATAATCTTGTCTCTCCCAAAGTCAAAAGGGTCCTCATAAAAGTTGGCATTTAGGTGTAGATTATACATTATGCTGGAGATAACAGATGAGGTTATCAGTTGTTATACAATTACAAAAGAAATGTATCAATAAGAACTAAACAACACAAGTTAAACTTATTTTTGCCAATAACACCCAGCCATGATGAGTCCCTGTCTGCCCACCTGTTTATATAAATCTTTTAGGCAGCATGAAATTAACAGCCTGTGTTCCACTTGTAAAATAATTTTATTGATAGGCTGTGCTTTAAAAGGTTTAAATTTCTCTTCTGCTTCTATTTTTTAAAGAGCTCTTCCAAAGGAGTCATATTTTAGCAAATAATTCTCTAATTTTACAGTACAACCTTACACAAACCAGGGAGCAACATGTGCCTACTGTGCCATCTTCAGGTTATTTTTGGAATAAAGTTATCCTGCATTTTGCTGTCTTTCTAAAATGAAGAAGGTGACAGTTTTTATATTTTTCCTTTATGACTGAAATCAATACTAATGACTTCAATTAGGGAACGCTAGAGACAGAAAAAAAGTTGGTTTTACCACAACATAAAATAGCTTCTTTTTCTTCATCATGAGAAAAATGGTCTCAGATTACTACTCTGATCTGAACTTTTGTTCTCTTTCCTAACATGATAAGGAGATTCTGCTGCTATATTTCCCTGTTTCAGTAGAATTTATTTGTGGAAATTCACAGTCCTGTTGTTCATATCTGAAGTAGATTAGTTACTTCATGGGGCTTATGCTGCAACTTTTGCTTTTTGGTTTTTATTCTTTGTTTTAACAGCACTGAGCACCGTG
>NW_005054297.1:21322362-21352225 GCF_000277835.1 Geospiza fortis
CAGCGGAATATTGTATGCAACAGAGCTGAAGCTTGCTTTCTGCTGGTTTTGACTTGGGTTCACTCTTTAATGCCTGCATCAACAAGTCTTGACAGAAGCAAATGTGATTTTTGCAAAATGTCTTTTTAAAGGCACCTTGACCAAAGCAGGGAGATTTTCCTTCTCATGTAGGAGCAAGGATTATGAATAACCTCTACCTTAAAATGCAGCACAGCTCTGGTGATTCTGAAGACATAGGATTGCCTGTTGCTCTCGTGCAAATTGGTGTGAATTAAGTTAACAGGCTCTGTATGAATGGGAGCTATGAATACAGCAGGACCTGGTGTAACTGTAGATTAGAATGAGCCTTATCTGAACAGAGAGGAAATGCACAGAATCCAAATTAATTTTATTCTAATAAATTGATATTGTGAATGAACTACCACAAACTATCTGCATTTAACTTCACTGACATTGCACTTGCTTGGCTCTCCCACGTGCCAATGTGAAACACATGTCCTTTCTTGCCAGACAAGTTCTATTCCTCCTGAGGAGGGCACAGATTCTGTAAGCCTCATTCCTACTTATTGAGAAAAAAAATGTGAATTTCTTCATAAAGACTAAAAAAGCAAGAACCTTAGAAGGAACCACTAAATTGATACTGGAGTTATCACATGACAACAAAATTATGGCATTACATGGATTTCACCTTATGCAGCACAAGGAGATAAATAGAAAAAAAAAAGAAAAATATCCCAACACCGGAATTACAGAATCCATTGTGGATTTCCTTAATAAGTGGTTTTTCTGCAAAGACCTGAGTGATTGAACTCACATCTGTCTCTTTGGGTTGCTGATTACCTTGCATAGGTTGCACTGTAAACAGTCATCCAGCTGAGTCATGTTTTGTCATCCTTTTACTACCAAATGACTGATAGTGCTTTAAAGTTTATAAGATGAAAAACTTATCACAACACAAAAACTCTGAACTGAATTCTACTAATACAATTGGTATTGCATTTCAAGCAGGATACAATTACCCTCTCATGTCCAGCCTCTACTCCACAGCACCCCCAAGTCCTTCTCAGCAGCGCTGCCCTAAATGTCTTCACCCCCCAGCCTGTTCTAATACCAGGAGTTGCCCCAACCCAGGTGCAGCACTTGGCACTTGGGATTGTTAAACCTCATAAGATTCCCATGGGCCCACTTCCGGAGTGTATCCAGGTCCCTCTGGATGACACTGTGCCCTTCAGGAGTGTTGACAGCACCACTCACCTTAGTATCATCTGCAAATTTGCTGAGGGTGAACACAATTCCTTTGTCTACGCCATTGATGAAGATATGGACTAGTGCTGGTCCCAATACAGACCCCTGAGGGACAACACTTGTCACTGATGTCCACTGACATTTGAGCCATTGACCAGTATCCTCTACATGCGACCATCCAACCAATTCCATATCCACCTAACAGTCCAACCATGGGATCCATCTCTCTCCAATTTAGAGGGAATGTCAAAGGCTTTACAGAAATCCAGACCAATGACAGCTGTAGCCATTCCCATGTCCAGTGATGGAGTCATCTCAACATAAAAGACCACTTGGCTGGTCAGGCAGGACTTGCCCTCAGTGAAGCTGTGAGGGCTGTTTCAAATCACCTCCCTGTCTCCATGTGCCTTAGCAGAGCTTGTGGGAGGATCTGTTCAACGATTTCTCCAGGCACCCAGGTGAATCTGACATGTCATTAGTTCCCCTTTTTAAAGAGGTAGAATTTTTGTCTTTTTTCAATCACCTGGGACTTCACCTGACTGCCATGACTTTTCACATGTCATGAAGATTGCCTTAGCAATGACATCAGGCAATTCCCTCAGGACTCTGGGATGAATCTCATTGAGTCCTATAGACTTACATATGTTCAGATTGCCCAGGTGGTCACAAACCTGATCTTTACTTACAGTGGGAAGCACTTTGGTCCTACATTCCCCATCCTGCTGTCCATCCATTCAAGAGGTGTGGAAAGAGAGGTTGCCATTAAAGACTGAGGCAAAACACTTGTTGAGTACCTCAGCCTTTTCCTTATCCATTATAACCAGTTTACCAGTATTATTTATCAGGAGCGGTACACCTTCTTTAATGTTCCTTTTCGGTGTACTTGTAGAAGCCCTTATTATTCTTTGAATCTGTGACACAAAATTCGGAGGAAAGCTGTCTGGACATCACTACTCATGAGCTGTCTGGCCATCAGTGTACAGGACTGAGCAACTACACTCTCTCTCTTTTTTGTGTAGTATTATTGTTGTTGTTGTTGCTGCTGTTATTATTATTATTATGATTATTATTATTAAAAATATATACTTATTGTTATTACTACTACTACTACTACTACAATTATCCCTTTCTTTTCTGTACTGTAAAGTATCTTTATCTCAACCCATGAATTTTACAAACAGTATCTCTAAGTTGCCCACCTTTTGTTGAAAGCAATTGACATTTCATTGGTCCTTACAGTCAACTTCCTCAGAGAAAATACACTTTACCTGTTAAACTAAGTTTAATGAATCTCACTATTCACTAAGGGCATTAAATTTATATGTAGCATAAATGCCAGCTGTTAAAAAAAGTTTTATAAAAAAAGTTGTGTATGTTCTACACATTCAAGCAGTTTAGATATCTAAGATCTGATTATCTGCATTTATAATGGACATCTTCATCTGCATGATGGATGCAATCAGTAACAGCTAAAACCCCTCATCAAGTGTTGCCTTAAAACAAAGAGTCCTCACTTTATAACACATATTCATAACATTCATGAACTCTACAGATGAGAGCATAAAAATAGATGACTGTATAACATATGCACAATGGTTCAGGCTGAGAGCAAAGATAGGAAAACATTTCTCATGCCTGAAAAGTGCATGAGTGTGTGTAAGAGCATGTGTACATAGACTGAAATTCTATTAATCAAAATATGTACACATTACTCACTGTCACCATTCACCAGCCACTGCTTTTTGATTTATTATACTGATTTGGTTTTTTTAACTCTGAGAACATTGATAGCTTATACACACTGATGCCAACAGAACTCCCATAGAACTTTCTTTCATATGCATTACATCCAGGTCAAACATAGGAAAGTTCATACCCTATTGAAATAATTACTAATTCTAAAACTAGTAAAATGTGCAATCCCCACCTCCTGCTATCCTGTTGTCATACTTTCTCCTTGCATAGAAATACACATACTCCACATAGGTACATTATTTTCTGAACAGTGAGATTAAGGAAAATCTTGGAGGAATTTACACCCTAGAAAGCAAGAAAATAAAGTAGGAAAATGTATAGTAGATTACTGCTGTAATACTTCCCCTAATCATCTCTTGAAAATTTAAAGGTTTGCCTATCAGAAGATATGCTAGGAAAACCTTTTTAAATGGATGACCCTGAAGCTAGATACATGAATACTAAATGGTGAATGTGAAAGAATGGCACTTTGAGGTAAAAGATTAAATTCTTCTTCCCTTTTTTGTGGATCAAAACTATCTTACTGAAAAATATCATTTAGTTGCAGTCTCACATTTGGAATTGTTAGTGAATCTTACTAAACATTTTTTTTCCTTACATTAGGCTTTTGTGGTTATCAAAGGAATTTCATCAAATATGCAGTTGTAGTTCTTTCAGATAGAAATTAATTTTTATTTTTACCTAAATACAGTTAAAATCTTGTACAGAACTATAATTTCCAACTGCTTTGAAAATTCTTGTCAATATTAATGATAGCCATGATAGCATCTATGGTAGAAGTGTATCTTATACATGAAATAATGATTAAATAATATGAAAGACTTTGCAAAAGTATAGGGCAGAACACAAAAGTGCATATTGACACCAAACTTCAAATTATCAGAACATCACTACAAAGCAGAGATCAAACAGACAATTTACTTATTGCTCAGAGATAAAAAAATGTTTTTCTTCTATTTGCAATGTATTTGAGGGAAAAAGAATTGCTCACAATTCTGTTTTCCAAATATATGTTTGTCCAAGTATGTTGTGTGCTGATGTTGTCCATTTCAGACACATAAAGATAGCAGTAAAGCCATATTCCTTCTTTTGAGAATCAAAAATCATATATTGGAATCAAAATTCTGTCAGATGAAAACAATCACAGAAAAAAAAAAGGAAAGTCAAGTCCTTATAAGTCCTTATCTGGGCTTTGTATTCAGGGCTGAAAATAAAAACCTTCATGAAGAAAAAATAAAAACTGAAGACTCTGAGAGAAAGAGAAAAGCAGATTTTCTGGTGCCTCTAACCCAGTGAAGTAACAAAATCCCATGTTAAGGGACCATGAACTGATACCAGCCTGACCTGGAGAATTTCATCTGCCTTTTGTGTTCAGTAGCTGCAGGGCAATAGAGCCTTCATACTGTGAGTTTTGTTCTCCTCCGCAACACCAACTCTTTCATAAGAGAACTTTGTTAGGAAATCAGTTTTGTCAGTTTAAAAGAATAAGTTTTGCAGCAGCTTTTAGAAGGCTGTGATCAGGCATAATTTCTATTACAAACAAACTGTCTGAAAACATTCCACTATGCATGATTATCATTTTGCAATTATTTTAATGGTATGTAGCTATTTTTACTTATCTCATATGTTGTTTTTCCAGAAGACATTAGCAATTTTCTTTAAGTTATTCTGAGTTCCTTGAATTCTTAAAGACAAGAGTCTCAAAGGTGATAACCTTGGAGACTAGCCCTGAAAACACACAGTACCTCAAACCATATTTATAATCTCAGTACACGACAGCTACTTAAGAACACTTAAATCAGAACAAATGAAAGCTCATCTGAGCAATTGAATAGCTTAAAGTGTGCCAGTTGTCCTTAGCTACCAGCACAGAGAACCCAAGTTAACCCAGTTAGATTTAAGTCATTACATTCTCAATAGTAAGGCCCTAGCGCAGGAATTAATTTCTGACAAGTGATGATTTGAAAGAATACAGTTTTCACACAGCATGTTACATATTCCATGTTCTGCCAATTATTCATTTGCTTCAGTGTGTCTTTTCAGGAATGTAAAAAAATCTGAAGAGCTCTCTTAAAAAATCTCATCATATTCAGCAAATGACTTCTTTGAAAGGATTTCTCTGAACATCCTGCCAAAATAATTGCAGTACAGCATTACAAAAAAAGAATTTCACAAGGACATGTTTCCCTATTGATTATAACATTTATTTTATAGGTCTGCTCTGACTGAGCTGATTGCTGAGACTCACGTATTGTCCTCTGCACTGCACTTCTCCCAGGTAAGGTCAAGGTTACGGTTATATCCTGGTCAGCTTTCCTGTATATGAGGATTAATGAGTTCTTACCATAAGAATCTTGAACAACAAAGGTCCCTCCAGTTTTACTAGTGGTTCAGTTGTGGTTCCTTTCTTGTATTTCCATAAAGGATACATATCTGAAAGAGTCAAAGACAGATAGATGTTGGTGTGGTCAGGATTTTTTGCCATTCTCCCCCACGAGACAAGGATTTCCTAAGTTATGGAACAAGGCAGTGTAAAGAAGAAAGGGCAGCCATATAATTTGCAGAGATGTGGTTATTCTGCAACCACACATGCACATTGCATTTTTGTCACTAAGTGGATTTGCAGCATGTCATGGTCCAAAGCACCCATCACACACGTGTAAAAGCTCATTGCTGTAGGATGTTGCATCCACATTGCAAGTGGAGCATGCTAGATGGCACCTCAGTGTGCTACTTCAACCTTAGTGCTGGCACTCAGGAAACTCCTACTAGT
This sequence comes from Geospiza fortis, assembly GCF_000277835.1. Classification (NCBI taxonomy): domain Eukaryota; kingdom Metazoa; phylum Chordata; class Aves; order Passeriformes; family Thraupidae; genus Geospiza; species Geospiza fortis. The sequence continues at coordinate 21,328,136 of NW_005054297.1, forward strand.
GTACCAGGGTAGCCCTTTGGGGGGATTGGTTTCAGCAAATTATACTGAGACATTTACCTTTCCTTAGGTTTTTCATCTATCACAGTTCCCAGTTTTAAACATGGTATTCACAGCTTTCAGGTAAAATCAATCTATTACTTGCCACAGTTGCTTAGCTGGCAGTGCAATTAGTTAGACAATTTGAGTATAAAAGACCTTTTCTAGTGTTTTTTTAATCCTTCTGGCTCTCATCAAAGGGCAACGTGACAAATGACAACACAAGCTGCTGAAAGATTTATTTTCAGAGGAGTAAAAAATATGAACTTTTCATAAAAGCCAGAAACCACACTTGAATCCTGTGCATCATTAAAGTCGCACCTAAGCTCCTGCCTTATGACTGACCTCGACATAAGTGTGCACTCATTTTGGAAGGCTCAGTTTCAAAGACATACAGATGGAAAGACATTGTCTGTTCTTGCGTGTGTGAGCAGTCCACAATGCAAAACAATTTGGTTTTCTACATGTTCTCCTTCACATTAAGGGTCTTGTTGATTTTCCATTTATCCAGAGACAAGACAGTATACTAAAATAATTGCACTGCCCATGCTTGTACTTAAAGAAAGAGATTTTGTTAAAACCTTAGTGGCCAATCATAAACTCTTCTAATTTGTGCAGATGAAGGCTCTTTCTTTCAAGAATTTACAATGCTTTACAATAAGATTGCTCAGGTGTAAAGTTTATATGTAGGTTTCCCAGCTGACATGAAATAAAACTTTATCAATTGCAGATTCATTTCTATCATATTGATTTTTAAGGTATGCATAAACCTTTTTGTATTACATTCTATAATTTAATAAGTAATCATGTTTGCGCTACATTTAAGTATATATTAAATGTTTTATAAATGCAGTCAAAACCACTTTTTAAATGGCAGGGCAGCCAAATTACTGCAATAATCTCATCTACTGATTCATTTGGATCCCAACCTGGTTTTACTGCAAAAGAATGAAGTACCATCAGATCTAGGAATATATTTTCTCTAGCAATGTTTTGTTATACCTAATGAAAGACATGAATTGGGATATTTTTCTTAACTTCAAAAATGTCACTTTTCCTAACAAAAACACCATAAGAACTCCCAATTAATTTTTCCAAATATAGTCAGTGTATTACAAGGTAGTTCTATCCTTGTATAAGCAATGATGATAGTAACCAGTGGGGAAGTTCATTAGGAAGCCTTCCTGGGAATACTTACCAGCTAGATATCCAACATTTTGGGGTTTGGAGCCAGGATAACAAGGCTGATAGGACAGTAGACCATGGACTATAGATTATTTACTCAGCATGGGATTGCTAGACTCAGCAAATAGTAGGAAAGGGAAAAGAGTTTGAGTTCCAGTTAAAATATAGTTTGAAAAGTAGGCCAAAAGATGAATCTAACAAAAAAGCAGAACATGCTGCTGAGTGTATGGCAAAAGCTTTTAAGAGGGTATAGTTATGAGATCTAAGGTCTTTTGAAAAGCAAAAGGTACCAAACATTGTTCCACATATTTATTTCACCCCTTGGGCAGCTCAGAGGCACCTAGTGTACATTCTTCCACAAAGGGAACATTCTTCACAAACTTCACATTCGAGAGTCAAGACACTTTCTCACTGCAGTAGGAAGTACAAGGTTATGAACTCAATAAGAGCCAACAATCAAGAACTCAGGATTCTAAATTAGGAAATGGGATGAAAAAGAAGAAAGACAACATTGGTTTTCATGAAATAAGGAAAGAAAAGACTTTGTTTCTAGGCGTCATCTTTATGGGCATAAAGAATGCCCAGACTATTCATTTCTAATAGCATATGATAATTTTGGTAATATTTTGTGGTGTTCTCTTCTTGAATACCTAATACAAGGCTAAATGAATTAAATGGAATTCAGAAAATAACTAGAACATCCAAAATTGGAGACAGATTTTAAATTATTAAGACATTAATGATCAACTTCTTGTTCCAATTTTACAATCTGAAAGATATTTTCAACGTTTTCTTTATAATGGGGCTAATTAAACCCAGCTGATAGTGATCTTTCTTGAAATAGTAGATCTGTCATTTCACATAGTTTGGACCTTTTATTGATTCTGAGCTGATGTTTGTAAAGGACTGTCAGACAGGATGAAATTGACTGAGTTTGGAAGAAACAGTGAAACTATCAATACATAGAGCAATATTAACCATATTTTAGTAAAACTGGCCTACTGATGAAAAGAACTGCATAAAAGGTAGATATTAGAATTATTATACAGAATTGTCAAGCAAAAAAAGTAAACCAATCAAAAGAGTAGAGATTTATTTCATTACCTTTTTTCATTTATAATAGCCTTAGTTTTTACTTAAAATCACATTTAAAAAAATTTTTAGACATGACTACTATTTTCAAGTTGATTGTATCCCTTTAAATAAATCCCATTGTGTGTCTAAACCAAACACACGACAGAGATTTGAAGCAGGTATTTAAAAACCTATAAGCACAACAGATTCTGTGCTTGTGAACATATCAGTCATGACCTCAGTGTGGAATTTTCTTGGTAGAGATATGAAAGACATAAAGATTTTCACTAACTCATTGCAGGATTATTGATTATATTTACAAGCTATATTTACCTAGAATCTTCTAATTTCACATTTATAAAAGTCAAGAATATTCCTCTGATACAAGAGAATGCTCATTTTATTCACTAAATGGATCAAAGAGAAGACATAGGTATGTATATATAGGCACACACAAATATTAGGCAGAAAGAATGAGGCAAAGATCAAAATAAAAGTGGGACTTGTATTCCTGAGACTTTTTTTAGAAATTATTATGCCTGCCCAAACTAAATAAATCAAGATTTTATGCCAGAATATCTTTCAGCAATAATTTAAATACAAGTGACTCAAACAAAAAGGGAAAGCAGACTAAAATGGTAATACAAAAGAAATCAAAGCCATCCCACAGCAGTCAAAAATAAGATGGGCAAACCCAGGCTGCATATTTTAAAGCACAGAACTGTCTATGAACTCCATTGGGGGTATAAAGTCATGCTATCTTTATGGTCTTATATCATATAACATTGCTTTCATCTGTCATCAGAAAGTAAATTAGAAATGTTTTTCCTTTCCACCACACTTTCCCTTCTTTTTGTATAAAACTGATTTCCCTTTGAATTGGGGCACACCTTTTCCTAGTTTAAATACTTGCTTCTGCTCGGCTACTGCTCCCACTGTGAAATATTTTTCCCTGTGTGGTCTCTGATTTCCTAACACAGCACTCAAACTAGAAATATTGTTGATGACTGGGTAACTCCCCCTCATAGGAGCCACATTATGATTGTATCTTCTCATTATATTTGACTACAGTTCTTGGCAAACTAATCTAACAAAAAAGGATGGTAGAAGATGCCAAGGAAACTTCCTTATGCACTACTCTAAACATCCTTAAAAGTGGAAGAAGTGACTCTGGGAGAAAAGCTAAGGCAAACAAGCATTCAACTTAGTTGGAGCACAGACAAACCCACACCTAAAAATTCATAAATTATTAGGAAATTACTTACATATTTTACCTATCTCTCCAATCTTCACTTACTCCAGTAACAGTTAATTGAGAACTAAAGTGCTGACCCTTTAATTCATAGCAAAAATTGTGCTTAATTTCCCTTTGTTTCCTGTTGATATAAAGGTTTAGTTGCCATTCATTAAATTGTTCCCCAGTAAAAATGTCATGCGTCTCTTCCACAAAATACTGAGTATCAGGTCAGCTGAGGCATGAAATCACTGTGTACCAGGTACTCTTAATTAATGCTATGGCTGTGGATGCTCTTAATCCACTGAAACAGTGGATTGCTGCAAGGTACAAAAAACCACCTCCCCACTAATCTCCCTTTATAGACTGTTTCTAATTACATTGTATTTCTTTGTTGCAGAGAGAAATGTGTTTGTCTTGGTATATGCTGAAGTCCCACCTGGCAAAATAAAAAATTTCATGTGAAACAGTGTGCAAAACATTGTTTTTGCAACTGGATTTAATCACATGGATGCAGCAGAATGGGTGTTCAGAGTACAGCATTAATATTAGGATGACATTTGACTTGAATGTAAAAGCCATCATCAGGTAATTGAAAAAAGAATAAGGCAACAAGAGAAAAGCACAAGGAAGTATTAAAATTTCAGATCAAACTCCTAGATAATATTGACAAAAATCTGCCTTTTAACATAAATTATGATGCTGAAAAAAACCCGATATATTTCAATATAAGTTATAGAAGCCATGATGGGAGCTTCTTTTTACTATTGAATGCCATTTGAATGCACCTTTGAGCAGTTCATACTTATTTATTAAAAGTGAGCACAGATCCAGTGGCAATAGCACAAAAGACAAAAATTGAAAATTCCTGAGGGTGAGACAGTGCCTCAAAGATGGATGTCCAGACAGCATGACTCATGACACAAAGTTTAGCTCTGACATATCTCAAGCCAGGAAATCACTCTAATTTGTGACATTGATTGCAATCAGTGAAGTGGCTACTGTACATAATAGCTGCTCCTCTGTGCAGTATATTTTGTGCTGTACTTGGCTGATGCAAGTGAATTTATAAACTTTCAGATATTAACCCCCAAAAGGGAGGCAGTCTTACTACTCTTATTCTCTGAAGCAAGCACTTACTTTTCTTCCTTTGTTTGGGCCCATTTGTAAGACCTATTTGAACACTTCACTGTTCTCTTGGACCAGAGTACCCCAACTTTAACCAGCTGGCAGTCATAAAGTAGTATGGGGCTGATGCAAAGAGCAACCAATATGAGGAAGAAAGGCTACTGAACCAAGGTTCTGGGGAATCAAGCAAAAAAATGAGGCAGCACAATCTGTAAAAAAGGTCTATTTTAGGTTTCTGAGTCTCCAAAATACCCATCAGTTACCAGGAACAACAAAAGAAAGGACATGATTTTTTCTTCGCTTTCTTCTTTTCATTCTTTTCTCTGAGTGTAGCTTCATCTGTTACACTGGGGATTGGACAGACATAGAGCTATATATAAAACATAATAGACCAATGTATCTAATATACCAAATCAGACTCTTAGCATTAATAGTAACAAAGTAGAAATTGTAATGGAATTACAATCAGCCTGTCTAACAGGGAGAAAATTAAAAATTACAAGATGCTTTCAGAACGGCATGCAAAACCTTGCAGTTTCTTTTTAAAAATACAGACTTGTATCTCTCAGACTGGAAAAGAAGTTTCCTAAGTGCATAAATTATAATGTCAGAATGGACAATTATCATCACCGAGTCACCTCAGCCTCCTTTACTTGTACAAGCCATAGAATTTCACCAACTCCTACATCATGACAGAGCTCATTGATGTAACGTATATGCTACATTTAACAATATCAACAAAAAAGTAATTACTGGAGCATTGTTCTTGAAATTACTTCTTTCAGTTCCACTATTAGTAATATTAACAGGTAGATTCTTTTCCAGTATTGCCTCAGAGAATCTGCAGAGAATCCACCTACCACCAGATGAATTGCATATGGTGACTCACCTCTTGTTTTATGTAGCCCATTCCAGACTGGCATAGCAACTTCAATCTATCTAGACAGCAAAGCTCTGCAGAATTGTAATGTCTATACCACATTTTTTATGCGACAAGGGAAAAAGATCTCTTGAAATCACAAAATGAAGTTACACAACCTGAGCAGAATGGATGAAGGACTGCTCTGGGCAGTCATTTATTGTCCAGCTTGCTCAGTACCAGATCTGAAGTTTCCAATTTCTTCAGGCATCAGCTAGAACCAAAGCATGGTCGCTTTTGTGTCTCATTTCATCCTAGCTCTCACCACCTCAGACGCAGCTACTGTGTGCATAGCGCCTTGCTCCACCATAGCTGCTATTGCCATGGCTTGGCTGGGTGAATACAGCCTCTCTGCTGCAGGTTTTGTTCTGCACTGTGGGGTTTTGACAGCAGAGTGTCTTCAAAGGCTTATTCAGAGTTTAAACCCTAGATATCAGGATCTCAAAGTATGTACTTCAGAAGCTGAGTCCTGATACGTGAAGCTTTCAGATAGCTGCAGCTCTCTCCAGCTGCTGGCAGGGGATGAGAAATCACAAGACATGAATCCCTCCCCAGTCCTGGGCCTCACTCTAGATTCAGCAATTTCAGGAGAAAATGGGATGGAGACAGAGTTAACCCTCACTGCGGAGCACCACATCATGCTCTTCTTGTAGCACACTTTTGCTTTTTTACTTTGCCCCTTCTCTCCTCTCTTCTCAGTAACAATAACCAGCAGCTGAAATTGTATTGCTTTATTAGAAATTATATTGCACATATTAGAGAATCTGTCAAAAACAGCTCCTTAATTAGTGACTTTCCTTCCTGTGGCCATCCCTATTCTGAAGCATATTTCAGTCTCACAGATGGAGGTGAGCAGTCTGTCAGGCACAGGGAGAGCCAGAGCACCAGGCTATGCTGCCTTTGGACATCAAGATGAAAGATGGCCTGACAGAGCTTTGTCACACCTAACACTTGTGACTAAGTAAGCAACAACTGCCAGGGCATCAGTTTTAATGATGTAGCATAGTCCATTATTCTCCTCACAAAAGTCTTATATGTTAATTTTTTTTTTTTTAGAATACAATAATAACTTAAAATCTATTCATAGATACATTTATACAAAAAATTAGAATTCATTAAGTAATTTAACCTTTATTGTAAATATAATTGTTTCAGAGAAACTGCTGCTATCAGTCATCTTCTCAGCTAACAGATGTTTATTCTATGTTACAGTTCCTCATTAAAAGCAGAGTGTATTTTGTATGCCCAACATGAGAATCAGGCAGGGTTTTTCAGAAATACCTTCAGAAATTATTCTACGTACTTCAGAAATTATTCTAGGCACTTCAGAAACTATTCTAGGTCCCTCAGTTTTCCAAATATTCAGGGGAGACATTCTTTTTAAAGTCTTGTTGGACAGGCATTTCAGACTTCAGTGTTATTAATCACTTGGGGAAAACCTCAGCTAATCAATTATGTGCTATAAATGGAGTTGGTGCCCTGCTGTTTGTGTTTCAGGCCTCTTGAGGGATCTGGCATAACTATACATTAGGGATTTTTCAAGTGTGTACATGAGTTACTGGCAAGCAAAGAAGGTACAGTAGGGAAAAGTAATGTGGGGTGAGCATTAAAATGCAATTACTTTAAATCAGTATATTTCACTGCTGATGAGCACCAATTCTGTTTCCTATCCTGTAAACTGGGTATTGGGTTGTCAGACTCTGAAGCATAACTCATTGAACTTGAGCTGCTTTCCCAGAGAAATAATCAACCAGCTGGTTTCATTGTGTCTGTACCTCTGCAGAGTTGTCAGGGAAACAGATATTTCCAAGAGGAAGAGAGTCAGTTTCCCCCACAGATGTTCTGCACTTGCCAGACCTATGAACTAAACATCTCTCTATTGTTTGGGGGAGTTTGTCTCATCTTCCACTGAGGTCCTCTCTATTTGCTGTTGAGAACAAGCACCAGCAGCCCATCCATCCAAACAGGATCATACAGGTCGAGGAGCTCTGCAGTTGGAGGAGATGGGCAGGTTCCCAGTGGACAGCAGCAGTCTCTGCCCTTTGAAGCACCACAGTGCTTCAGAGGAACACCATCCCCTCAAGTCTCTTATCCACAAGGAACTGTTGGACAAGTTGCAGCACACCAGTTGGGAAAGGGCACAGATGGTGTTCAAAAAACCACAGACTTTGAACCACAAAGAGGAGATCAACTCCCAGCTCCCTTTGCAGCAAATTATTTTCCTTCTCAATGTCATACAGTTAAAAAAAAATTGTGCTAGAAGCCAACCCTGCAGAACAAGGAAAAAAGTAGTAGATTTCTTATCAGTAGACCCCTGACAATACATGGTCAGAAAAGACTCAGCTGTGTTATCATCCATCGGAGCTTACATGGGATAATTCCTCTCACTGCATTCCACATGCCTATCATGTGATACAAAGTAGTACTAAAATGATTAAAAATAGTAAAGAAGACAATAGAGACAATAGAGACCTGCACACATGAATGGTGTACTAATAAAGAAAAAAGAAGTTACAGGAGGGAAAAAGGAAAAGGATAAATCTTTTCTAATCAGCCTGTTTCTTTTACACTGAATTCAGGGAAATTATTTCCTTTACATACTGATAAAATATTTCTACAAACTAGAAGAACTATGAAAGCTGACAGCAGAAACTTTGGAAACACCTCCTACTTCTACAGAAGCAAACTGCTACATTGGAATAAGTCCAGAGGATTAACACTTTAAGATATGTGCAAAAGAATTGCATAGTTGTCAAAAATTGGTACTATGGATATACATATGAAAAGGGAATATTTAGGTAGTGGATTAATTCAAATTTTGACAAAAGACAGAAGTACTGTGTGGTTAATTACCAGTTTCAACAAAAGCAAATAAAGCAAGGAGCAATTGCACATAATGATAGAGAATCAAATCAGATTGGTTTTGCCCAAGTTCAACATCAAGATGAAGGAAACTATATGAACAAAGCTACAATAATTTGATCTAAGATGGTAGTCCTACTTTTTTCCCCACTGATGGATGTAAATTGAGATCTGAAATGAGTAATTCAAGTGAACAGTTCTACAAGAGAGAAAGATTATATCTGTATGCAAAATCATGGCCTGAAATTCTGTTTTGAAAAAGGAAGACAATAGACTAGTAACAAGATAGGGCAATATAAAGTTCATTTTTTAAAAACATGTACAACATTTTAAAAACATGGGTTGTTAAAAAGAAAAATCCATTCTGGCAATTAAGATGTCAAGTAGCTACCCAATTCCTGAAGTGAACAACATTAAATAGAAGGCAAAATCTGGGAAAACTAGCTAGGAAAAAATATAAAAATAGCAATACAACACACACAAACCAGGAAGGAAGAAATTAGGAAGGGACAAATGCATTCTTGTATTCTGAAAAGCAGAAACATGCTTAAGGACATAAAGCAAAGGTGGAGGAGAAGCTAATCAATAGCAATCATAAACGATTTCTATTTGCAAGTAGGATTTTGGATCTATATAAGTGGACATAGAATATAACTAATCAGAATAAATCTTGGAGCTACATGGAGAACACGAGGACAAGTGGATGGGATAGAGCCATAGAGTAGGGAGCTACAGTGGGGAGAACTGAGAATGCAAAATAAATGTATGCACAAACACTGTGAGGTTCTTCCACAATGAATGAATTTTTTGAGAAAACTAAACTGATGAGCAAGGAAGTGCAAAAAGTACTGAGAATCAAAGAAATCCTAAAGAAGGATTATAGAATTAAGTTTGCTAAAGGAAGATTATAGAATAAAGTCTGCAAACGAGACTCAAGGAAAAAAAATCTGAAGTATGAAAGTTAAATTGCACAAGGGGTTAAAACACACAATAAAAAATTTTCTAGAAATTGAAGAAGACACTACTGAATGTAATTGCAACAAACTGCAAGTGTTTATCCAGTCCAACTTCTCTTTGTCATTAACACATGTTGAAATCAATGAGATCAATGGGTTCAGCTGAAGCATTTGAATCACTCTTATTCTCCTAAGAAAGATAAAAGATGTCTTAAGCTGTGGGATAGATGACTTGTGTAAAGCCTGAAAGCAATAGCACATGAAGAAATAAAATGCTTTCTTTTACAATGTGCTTATTTTGTGTATTTGTCAGCACTTGAGAATTATCCACATCACTGGTTTGCTGAGAGTTTTCCTCCTTCATCTCTGCAAAACAAAAGTGTATGCCAATAAAAGCAATAGCAAAGGTGGAAGTGAGAAGGCAGCAGAAAATTCATATAATACAGAGGAGTGTAAAAATTCAGGTTAAGAGAAGTTTGGCACGCTGCATACACTGGTTACACTCAAAGCTCAGCAGTAGAATTGAATGAGATGGTGTGGTGTGAGACTGCAACAGCCCAGTATGTGAACCCTGAAATATTACCTGTCCTGAATAGTCAAAAGCCAGATACTAAATACCACCAAAACTGGATCTAAAATCAGAAAATGGCTGAAATATGTCAGAAAGAAAGAACCATGCCTGTACTCCATTTCTAACAGACTTTTTGTGCCCACCTATGTTAATTTTGGTAAGACTTGGACATACTGCTGAGTCTTTCAAGAAAGAAAAAAGACTCCTGACCTGGTTGAAGAATTTTGGGCCCCCATCTCTCAGCCACCTAACAGTGACTCATTTTTTCCTTCATCTTGGCAGAAAACATTCAGCTCTTGAGTTTACAAGAACAAAAACCATCTCAGCTCTTTTATCCTGTGGCTGCTTAAACTAAAAGCTATCAGTTTAATATGTTGTGAATTTTGTTCATATTTAAGGATAGGACATAGCAGGATAATTTAAACAGTGATTTAGAAGTGAAACATTCATGTAGAAAGGTTGAGAGGTATAAAGCTCAAGAAAAGACTACACCCATAAAATTTTGACCAGAATTACACTGCAGAGGGGCAAACCTTATAAAGTCATAGCATACAGCTTAATAGAATTTAAATTATTCTATAACCCACAAAGCGGGGAATCAAATCTAAAATGGAGAAAATAGATCCAGCACTAGGAAAGTAATATAGAATAAGATCATATTTGGAATAATGGGCATCATTCTGGTCACCGTATTATGGAAGTGTCGAAACCTCATTGGCTGACATCTGATATGAGACGGTTTTGGATGTTGCCCTGTTTCTTCCATTATTAATTTTGTGCTCGAGGGCAAATGCCAGCAGTGCTCATTTTAGTTTTTACCTCCTGCTGCAACTTCAACTGTCAGAGAGACAGCAGGAGTCAAAAATGAAAGGAGCCACCTTATAGAAATGCTGTGCCACTATGTCATTTTTAAACTGACAGCTTTTTACAGTCCAATTTCTCAGGGAAAGAAAAAAAGGACTTTCATTTTCACCTCCCACTGCTGCTTTGACAGAGAAAGACATTTACCCAGGTTTGAATGCTGGTGGGAGGCAAAAATGTAAAACTGCGTTAGAGTGTTTGTAAGTGGGCTTTGACTACCCTGTAGAAGAATAAGCTGATTTGGGACAAGTTGAACTCTAACCTTTGCTTACCAGGTGGCAAAAGAGAAAAATGTGTCCGTCTGCCCTTAATGCAATAGATGGAGAATATTCTGAAGGATGTAAGTGAATACAGAAGAGCCAGATGCACCTAAGGATTTCAGTTCATCTGAAAACATACAAATGGCTGGTTTATTAGTTTTTGGTCTTCAAGAAGTTGACAATTGAGAGGACTCTTCAATGAGGACAATTGTTGGGGAAGGTAGAGATGTTTAAAAGGAGAAATTTAGGGAAAAAGTGTAGTCCTTACTTTAGTAGTATATAGTAAGGAAAATGATTTCCAATCAAAGGACTCAGAGAAAGAAGGTATTAAAAAAATGAATGCTGAAGAACCACACAAAGTAATTTTTCTACAGTAATAAGGAATGTTAAAGTGCATCTACTAGAGGGATCCCTCTGGCATTCTAATCTATCTAGCTTCTGTGACATATAGTATTTAGAAAACTCAAAAACCAATATAACATAATATAATTTAGTATAGAATATAAAAGTAGAAATAGCAGCTCCTACTTGCTGCTAGATTCAGCTTTTCATTTTCAAAGTATCTGGTATACTTCTGAGCTCAGAGTTAAAATTAATTGCAAGTGACAATGGTATTCAGGGTAAAGAAATTACTCTATCATTTAAAACTGTCTACTGTTAATCTTGCATTCCTTGTTTTGAGTCTCTGTACAATGTGCATGACCTTGTCAGGCTTAGAAGGATGCATTTGGGTAGAATGTGCAAAATGTTTGGCTCCCAAGGACAAGAAGACTGAGTATCTCCAAATGCATTGTTTATTCGCACTGTCTAGAATAGCAACAAAGTTGTGGTAGCTGGAAAACATAGATTTCCAAGAAAAATAGCATGTACATAGATGGAGTATACACTTACATTTAAAAGTATAAAAGAGTCTGTGTTAAACACATAAGTTTTACTTGGGGTTTTCTAATGCAAGTCTGGAAATCTAAGCCCTGTACACATCATTTATTGTAATAATATCTTAATTTATAATTAATGTCTGACTCCACAAATTGTTTCGAATCCATGGGATAGCAAAACAGCATTCTGGATTCTGAATGTTAGACATTTTATTTTCTGTTTTGAAGAAGCACAGAGAATTTATATGCCATCATATTTGAAATACCAGAGAGGATCTTTTTATGTAGGTGGAGCTTTTTTTGTAGTTGTGGCTAAAAAGGATATAATTGGCTTCTTTTCTCCCTTTCTTAGCTGGCCAGTGGTCCAGAGAAATAAGAGGCAGATAGGTGAAGTGGAGGCAGAGCTAGCATGGAGCAAGGCTTTGAGGAAATGGGGAGGGAAGAAACAGGATAAATGGAGCAATTGTCTCAGAGACATGATTCTCAGAAACAGAGTCAAAAAGCCATGTATGTCCGGAGGTAATTGTGAGCAATAATAGAGATTGATTTTTTCTGAGTAATAACCTTAAGAAAGTTTTTACCATTGATAACAAAAGCAAGGAGGGCTGCAGTGAAATTGCATTAAGAAGAGGTTTGGGTTTGGGTTTTTCTTTTCCTCTCGTGTGCTTAATCCAAACTTATCTCAGTTTCTATCTGAAATCAGAGCATCTCATTATGCCTCACTGCCTTCTCCACTTACAGTGCAATTGGTTTATTTTTCTAACACTTTCCAGTGGTACATTTATTCCTGAGTCAGTTTTGGACATCGGCTTCAGAAAGCAGCATATCTGTGAAGTATCTGCATACCCAATGGTTCAGAGAAGGGACCACTGGAACTTCTGTTTTTCAAGGAAATACCATCAAGCACTAAAATAATAAGACAATTCTGAAATATTTCTGGCATGTACCCTTTTTGTTTTAGACTATCTGGTTCTTTACCAGACCGATAAAGCCACAGGTCAAACTGAGTTGGGGGAGGTGATCCCACCCCTTACTCAGCCCTACTGAGGGCACATCTGGAATGTTGTGTCTAGTTCTTGGCTCCTCAAGTACAAGAGAGACATGGAGCTCCTAGAGCACATTCTGCTGAGGGCAACAAAGATGATTAGGGGTCTGGAGCATCTCTCTTACAGGGAAAGGCTCTGCCTTTTCAGCCTTGAGAAGAAAAGACTGAGAGGAGGGTTCATCAATATCTGTCAGTATCTGAAAGAAGGGTGTCTGTCAAGAGGCTGGAGCCAGACTCTGCTCAGTGGTGCCAACCACTATAGCAAGAAGCAACAGGCAGGAACTGATGTACAGGAAGTTCAGCCTGAAAAGGAGAAAGAACTTCTCTATTGTGTAAGTGACCAGAACAGATTGTGACTGGAACAGATTATCTAGAGAGGTTGTGGAGACTCCCTCACTGGTGATATCCAAGAACCATCTCGACACAACCCTGTGCAATGTGTTCTAGGATGATCCTTCTTGGCAGGGAGGTTGGGAGGTTGAAACCGATGATCCCCTGTGGTCTCCTCCAATCTGACCCACTCTGTGACTCTGTGATTTGTGGGGTGTATACCATAACTAAAGAGATGGGATTGGGAAAGAGAAAAAATCCAGTCCCAAAAAAAAAAAAAAAAAGAAGAAAAATCCTAAAACAATATTGGTTTTGACTTTGCATAGATACCTTCTGATAAGAATTTTAATGCTACATATATGAACACCAAATTCCTCTTTTATTTGCAGCGATAGCTAAAGGAAATATTTTGACTGACAGGAAGTCAGTTTATGTTCTTATATACAGCTTTTCATTACAATAGTGTTATATAAGTTCAGCATGAATCCCTGAGAGCAAATCCCCTGTATATCCTAGCACATTGTTCTTTTCACGCTTGACTGCTGAAACCCTAATTGAAATCTTATGTTTATTTATTTATTTTCTAAATATTTCTTTCTCTCACTCAAACCTCAAGTGATTTCATTACGATTTCTATCTTTTAATGACTACTTGACCAGACCTGGATCTTGCTTTGTCCACATTAATGCAATACTCTGATGAGTTTTACATGTCCAACTATACAAGCGGCAAAGACTTATTTCAGTAGGTTTGCAGGGTTGGAATTTTGGTTGGTAGATTATTCAGGTTCTAATATTAAAGATATTGTTGTTTAACTGGCAGACTGGTTGAATTATAAAACTGCAAGGAGTTATGTTTCTTCCTAGTAAAAATCCTATGATGAAATGGTTGAGCAATGAAAATCACCAGGATCTGGCTGGAATATTGCTAGAGATGAAGCAGCAGCTTGATCAGATTCCACTTGACAAAGGAATTGCAATGGGAAAGGTTCAGTTCAGCAGAAAAGTGGGTGCCAGGGTGGCCAGCAAAGCATAAATAATGAGAATCCTTTCTATCAACACATTACCCCCCACACCCCCTCCCCCCCAAAAAACTAACCCCAGAACCAACCAAAGAAACCAACAATAACAATAAAACTGTACTTATACTCTATATTATATCCAATGGGGAAATCAGCTTCAATTAACCAAGGTACCCCTGGCACGATATATAATCATTTAGAAATGTGTTAGGAAGAATCCTACCTGAAAAGAAACCTTCACTGCTATATCTACAAGTGGAAGAAAGCTCCATGGAAATGATCCTCTCTGCATCATTCCATCACATTTGCTGCGGACTATGGAGTCACACAGAAAATTTGTTCTCTCCAAAAGGCTAAACACAAGATGACCCAAACTGAATCTCATGATTGATTGTTAATGATTACATTATACATCTGACTCACCTAGAAGGAGTTGTGATTTTTTTTAAAGTAGTATTTTAAAGTTTTGTGGTGGCTTCTTTTTCTGATGAGAAAACAAGAGCTCATGAGAAAATCTCTTCTCATACTGTAGTCTTCTATAACCAAGGGATTCAAAGGTTTGGATAAAGACTCATATTTTTATTCTTTTGTAAACAGAAATGAAAATAAAATTATCTTATTTTTATTTCATGACCACCTTGCAGCTATTTTAATTAATACATATTATTATAGTGATATTCTAAGGCACAGATGTACAAGTTACTTAGCAAGTCTAAGCATCTCACAGCAGCAGGAGATTGCACAAATTATTGAGCTATTTGATATGTTTGAAAGCATAGTACCAGAAAATGTTGAAACAATAATAAAGAAGGACTTAAATTAATGCAGAACTTTTTATTTCAGACAAAGCTACAAGTTTCTTCAGTCACATGTATGCATGCATTCAAACAGATACAGACATACATATTCTGTATTCGGATACAGTTTTTAACAGAGCACAAAATTCTTAAAACAGCAATTACATCACTGCCATGAGGATAAGAAATACCCATCAGTATTAAATACTAATATTTTTAACTTTTCAAATTAAGAAAAAAATTCTCTTAAAGTTGTCTCACTAACCTCTGTTTTGAAAGCCTTGTCCAACAGATAGGAAAGGAAGCCCAGACAGAGTAGTAAATTCACTTCTCTGGTAATACAGTAAATTTCTGATTCTGCCAGAATAATGCACACTGAAGCAGTAAAATTGGGCTGCAATTCTGTATCATTTAAAGGAAAACTTCTTCTACACTTTATGGAAAAATCATACTATTGTCACATTGATGAGGAGATTATTCACCTTTTCCCAAAAGCCTAGAATGTTCCCCAAAGTGCTAAATGTCTTCTAAAATAAACTTGATCTTAGAATCGATAACTCTATTAAATCAGAAAGAACCTTGGGAGCATCTATCTATATTTAAAAGAATTTTAATTACACAAAGCAGACATTTGTATACTCTGATTTCAACAATTTACTTGCAATTAATTATTATTTTAAAACTTCAGTAATAGCATGAAATGTAATGTGCATTTATTTTCAGTCAGATCTCTAAAGATCAGATACGAAGTAAATTGAGGCAAAGCTCAATTGCTATCTTTCACTGCCTAAAATCCACAGAAAAAGAAAGGCAACATTGTCAGTGTTTTCTGACTTTAACTCAGTTGGGAGGCATCACTGGCAAGTTTCAACTGCTGAGATGCATTTGATGAAAATCTTAAAAGCAATTGAGTAGTCTAAACTGTTGACTTTTATGAATTTGTATTGCGAATTACTCTTTGAAGGCTCTTTACCTGGGAGACTTTGAACTGCCATTGTTGTGCTAAGCTTCCTGTATTTGGAGATAACAAAAAATTAACTTTTCAAAGATTCAGTAGTCTGGAAACTGGGAAGTTATTTAAAAGGTTTAGTTCCAAGAGTATAACAAACCCTCAACCCTTAATGATTGGAGAAAATCTTTAATGCTTATCATCCAAATAAGCACAGGTCTATTCATTTATTTTTTTTAACAGATAATCTCAGTTCTTTCATTTGTGGATTATTGTTTTCACAAAATTTTATGGGTGATTTGATTTTGGCTTTGAAATGTGGTGGGGCATTGCTGTATTTACTTCATTTTCCTTTTATCCCTGTGGATTTTTTTTACACAGTCATTAGGAGCATAAAAGTAGCTTCATGGTGAGTTTACCCCTTTCATTTTTTAAGGCATTCCCTAAAGGTAAGAGACATTTTTTATCATTATTTCTAAACATAAAGGACCTGATCCTACATGGTAATAAGTGCCTTTAGCTCCCTGCAAAACTAACAGGCAGCGAGCTTGTTTGGCATACTGCACGATGCAAATCTGGACTCAGAGTGATTTAAAAAGGCAGTGTGTGTTTTGAGTCACATTCAAACCCTATTTCTGTACAAGAAATCTATTTCTACATGACCAAAGAAATAATCAGGCATTCACCTTCTTTCTTCCTTTTTTGTGGCATATGAAACCATATATTTAATAAACGCAGAAGACACAGAGTTTACTGCAGCAGGATGGCCACTGCAGTGCAAGCCTATTCAATCAACCTAGCAAGACAAGGAGATGTGGGGAAAAAACTCATTAGTATCACAAGCTTGCCTGAGCTTGCAAAAAAATGCAATATAAATGCTTGAGATTTTGCCTGTGCCTCAGCATCCAGTGTAAAATTTGAAAAAAAAATACGCAGCTTTTCCAGAGGACCTTTGTTATGATTAGGGCTTTCCATAGAGTATTTCATAGGGATATTTAATTTTCAGTTTTGCATAATAGAGGGCATGTAGAGGGCTAACAGCTATCTAAAATCTCAGAGAGCTAGCAGAGAAGCCAAAGTATGTCATTTAAATCCAGGATGCAAGTTTCTGACATGAAACATCAATATGATACAAAGACAGTGTTCTTACAGGAAAACAACAAAAAAAAGAAAGATACTAATTTTGAAAAGATAAAAGTACCAAAAGGAGACTTTAACATTTTTGAGACTAATTGACAGTTTGAAACTGCATAAAGGATTCTAGAAAAAATTATAATTCTTTCCTTTATGGACCCTCTCAAGTCCACAAATGTGAACAAAATGTTTTGGTTAGCCAGAGCCTACCTGCATTACTGGGAAGCCTTAATACTCTCAGCAGCCATAATATAGATCTGTTCTCAGGTCAGAGAACAGAGTCAGCAGAACAGAGCTGAAAATTGCTAAGTCAAATATCAGAAGAACAGCTCCAGTTAACATACAGTTTGAGTAGGACAACATTTGAGATCGCTAATATTTTTCTAACACACCTAATCTTCAGATGAGAAGTGGTATAACATACAGCAAGAAGGACAGAAGTCCTCAAAGCTAAAGGAAATGAGTGAAAATCCTTTCCTCTCTAACTGACAGGATCTAATGCCAGATGGTCTTGCCCTTTAAATAACTGTTCAAACACACATATATAGTCTGGGAGGTGAGGAACAGACAGAATGTGCTATCAGTACTGATTTCCAGCTGTTGACTAGGGGAAATAAGATCATCTGAGTTTTCTCTTCCTTTCTCCATCCCCTCTATCTTGCTCAGCCTGTAAACCTACTGCCTCATACTTTGCGTCTCAGAAGGGATATTTGCTTATATTTGATATAGACTGACTGGCAAACTACATAGGTAATGCAGGCCAACACAAGGCTCTTCTAACTACTCTCTCACATTGAAATTACATCTTATCTGAAAAGAATATGAAAGATGTTTAGCACACAAAGGCTTAAAAGAAATTTTGCTAGGTTTTATCCTACCTCTAAAATATAAAGTAAAATCCAGGTCACGATTCTAACAAGCTTGCTAAGCTTGTTGGAGGTCCACATACCTTATCTCCCAGACTCCCAGAGCTGCCCTCATCAGGGATATTTCTGCATTCACCACAGCATTACACCAAGCAAAGCAAACTAGCAGAAGAAAAATCTGGAACCAACTAAACTACAGACAGTGGAAAAACCACTCAAAATCCACAAAACAACTGAACATAAATACATTTGGCAACACTACACTAATAAAAGGAAAAGAAAGTATATTTTTCTCTTCCTCCACACAGCTGCAAAATACTGACTGGCAGGGATCAATATCAATTCACTGGATGAAACAGTGGAAATGTTCACCAAACCCAGGGAGATGAAAATCACAACGATAAGAGTGAAAAGATGCTTCAAAAAACTACTGGAGCACTATTTTTCTTTTCCATTGAAAACAATTGCCCTTTGTTCATCAGATGTCAATCCAACTCGCTACAGCTTTCATAATAAGGGCTCATGAGTAGGTGTAAATGAAAGAAGAGTCTCTGTTATTTAAATTGAAATGCTCTTGCAATTCCTTGGTATGTAAATTGCACATTATGTTATATCTTGATAGAGGTGGTATAAATAGATCTGGCAGAATCTAAAGGGACCTTTTGAATTACTCTGAGTAACACACACCGTGTCTGAATTTGGCCTTGAATACAGACACAGGGGCAAACACAGAAAGGTTTAACTGCTGGAGATATTTAAAATGTAGAAGTGCAGAAATTAACAGGCACAGCAAGGAAGATGATACATCCTCCCTGACACTCAGGATCAAACAAGAATATCAGTACACTATATGTGGAACAGAACATTTCACAAACCACTTAAAATTGAACAGGACTATGAACAGTAAAATGTCTCCAAATGACATCAGGACTTAACACTTTGTGAAATCCAACCCTACTTAGTACCACCGGAGACGTAAAACACAAAAATCCATGACACAGAAAAATTTTATATCAAAATGATGATAAGGATATTTTTTGTCATAAAAACTTCCATAGAAGTATAAGCTTGTTAGTCTTTTGGGACATAACACATAGCCCAGTGTTTTACAACACCCTTGTTTCTTAACTGAGAACCTAAGCACTTTACACTTGGAAGCTGCAACACTTGGCAACTTTAGCAGGTCTGATACCAGTATATTGAACTTGTGCAGAAGTTTTATACTCTGGCCTTTCTTCATCTACTGCAGATGATACATGCTGTGTTGGAGGATAACACCTTTTATCCTGTTCCAACCATCAAAACTGCAACTGACAAGAAGAAGCTAGAAGTTGGGCTAAAAAAAAAAACGGGTATCCTGGCTTTGAAAGAAATGTTACAAATGCATGTAATAGAATACCTGTGTTGAAAGCTAAGCACTATAAAATGACAGAAAAGTAAATTACAGAAAAAATATACAGTATCCTGATGTAAGCAAGGATGAAGGAATAATTAAGTATTTAGGGGTCAATCTAATAAGGTAATTTAGGTGTCAATCTGCCAGTATTAACTAATTTCAATGGAAATCCCTTCCCTTCCCCTGGGATGATATTTTCCACTACTCTTGCTTAGCAATCGTGCTTAGGTATGTTATGTTTCAAATTATAGTCAGTGTCTACTACGAGCAACATGTAGTGCCAAAAGAGAGAAATACAGGCATAGAAAAAAGATGAAACTATAGCAGCCATTAATCTGTGCAGTAATTTTGAAAGGAAAACTGATTTTATAAGCTGTTTTGGATAAAAAGGTCTTGTTTGCACAGCAAATTCAGTAGGCATTTTTGTGTAGTACACAACCAATATAAGCAAATTGGTTTTTCTCCTATTTCAAAATATAGAAGGAAGAAAGAGCACAACTGCATAGCTAAAGATCTTTCTAGACATTTTAATTAGTCTTTCATGTCCTACCTGGGATATACAAAAAGTGTAGGTAAGGTAGGTGCATCCCTTTGACAGAGAACAACATCGGTATTAGAAACACTTTAGTTACTTTTTAAAGTTTCCTGGTACTAAAAATTTTCTTGTGTGTCTCAAAAAATCAAAAATACCAACACTTACTAGCACTTGAAAAGTCCTCTGGTAAAGATGCTTCAATTCTGAAAAAGTTTTAAGAAAATGAAACCCTAGAATGTTCTATTAAATATGAATAGATGCTGGTGAAGAAATGCTGGTGAAAGAAATACAAGTTAAGCAAGCCACCACAGTCTTGACCTCAAGTCAATGACATGACTGACACGCCAAGTGTTTTCTGAAAAACCACATTCCACAGCTGCATGAAGAAGGTATGGGACACAGTGGTTTGTAATTCTTTGAACAAATGAAAGCACAACATTTTTACACTTCAGCAAAATTGGACCTGGACAATAGGGAACCGAAAACTCATTTGGATACATGTGGTGTTTTAAAACACATCACCAGGATCTTCAAATCGATCCAGTACCTAATGGCAGGCAGCACTGAGATCTCAGTACAGAGACATATGATGACCAGGTATTGTATATGCCTGAAATCTCAGTGGTCACATTATTGTACAAGTTCTTATTTTGTGAAAGGAGGGCTGAGTGAGACCTGCAGGCAGGGAATTACAGTAATCCAGACGATGTCACAGAAGCATGAATTAACGTTTCAGTATCTCTATGCGACAACGCTCTCAAACTTGTTATATTTTTCAGTTGATAATAGGAGTTTTGTTCCCCCTGAATGCACATGATCCCCAAAGAAAAGCCCTCAATTAAAGTTTACCTCTACATTTTGCACAGATGAACACCAAGCACTATTTATGTGCAGCACAGAGAAGGGACAAATCTTCAGACATTGTGTTAACAGCATTATTAAGCACAGTGGTCTCATCTTTTTCATGTTTAAAGCAATTTTGGGGCAGTCAGAACTACACTTCACAAGAAATGGGGATCAGATGCTCCTATGGAGTCTGTAGCAAAATAATGTAAGTCTTCTTTTCGATAGCTGTGCAAGCTTTTTACTTCTACTCTTCTATCTTCCCCTGGATCTTATTATCCCCTTTTGTCTACAATGCTTCATCAGAGACACAGCAGTTTAAACTGCTATATGACCTGAGAGATGACTTCTTTATCACCTCTGCACTTTTATAACATAAGTAAGTGACAGATAAAGTATATACAAAAGCCTGGACTGTGACCTGAGCTAATAATTTTTGCAGGCTAAGTCTTGGCATTGTAAGCCTTGCACAGTGCTTGTTCAGGCAAAACCTGCACAGGAGCAAGTAAGACTTTTCTCAGAGTCAAGCCCAAATGAAAACAGATTAGGGTCCTCAAGATCTGCCCACTTTGGACCTCTGCTTAGAATTTCTTGCAAGAATATTGGGCCATGTTTTCATAAGCATTCAGAAGAGTCAAAGTCTGTTCTGCTATTTTAAAATACTCAACAGTTCTGTATCTACATCACTGGGGTATGCACCAGGAAATTCAATATGCTACATAATACCACTTCAAGTTTGCCACTAAAATAAACAAAAATTTCTGAGTGGCACACCCTGTATATACAGAGGTGCGTGGTGTATCCAGGTGCTCCATGTGCTTGTGCATACTGGGAAAACATCTTCAGACTCGTTACTTGTTGGACCTGGGGACACTACAGGAGCCTCACCTTCCTCAGGCTGTCAGATATAGAAAAACATATTTTCCTCTAACAGAACTAGTAAAAATAAATTCAAAGCTGTTAATTTTGTAGCTCTGCTTTATCTTCTATATCTTTGACTTAAGTCAGAGTTGGGGTTTTTTTATTCCGTCCTAATTCATCCATTCTGTAAAGTTATAAAGCTGATTAAAGGTAACAGCAGTTCTGTTCAGCTCAATAAATATAGATTTGAATGGATAAAAAAACCAAGCTGTTGCTATTGTTTTCTATTACCATTTACATGCTTCATCAAGAATTTCTGCTATCAGTGCTCAAAAGCCCTGTGAATCCTGCAAGAAACCTCTGACCGGTTTCATTCCCCAGAACGCATAATGTAAATACCAATGGCTTCTACATCCTAGGAGTGCTAGCATTTCTTAGGGGCATATATTATGCTCAAGCAGGGCACTAATTCTATTATTATCAAAAAGCAGATGTTTTCTTATCTGCACCTTGGAAAGCCAGTTTCATTGAAATCAACAGTGCATGGGATAATTTTGCCTGCTAGTATTTTTGCATACTTTTCCTTTGCTTAAAATCTCTTTTGTTTGTCTCCTGAATGCCCAGGATTCAGCAATCACCCTGAGCCCAACATGGAAGTTTTTTATTACATATCATAACAATTTTAAAATAATTTTATATTTATATTAAGCCTACTGTCTTTAAAAGCTTTTCCAATCATATGATCAAAATTTGTCTCATAATAGGAAGATAAAAATTTATATTTTTGTTTACCTGAAATCTAAGATTCTTTCTTGATGCCTTGATTCACAAAGTGAGCTTTCAAGAGAAAAAACAAATATTGCAAGCCTCAGAGTACAGTAATGATGGATCGTGTCACAGTGTAGTTGGTGTCTCGACTTTGCCTATGTACAGAAAAAATGCAAAGGGAGATGACAACAGACAGTAAACTTAACAGCAGGCACAGTAACATAATCAAAAACAAGGAACAATAGGGAAAAAATCATTTAATTCAAATCATCAGTTATACCCTAATAATTATAAACAAATGTAGCTCTTAAATTTCTGCTGCATTATGTTGCCAGTGAATGTCCCTATTAAAATAGAATAACAAAGAAAGATTTTAGCAGAGTTTAAAATGTTCTGGTGGGGTTGGGCACCACTGTCCCCAAAATGAGAGCCACTTTAGGTTGCAAAAGACTTCTGATATTTTGGGAATTTGTTTACTTTTAATATGGACAGCAAAAGGAAATCTAAAATATAGTCTCAATTCCAAATTCTCCCAAATTTTCAACATGCATCTTAACAATAAAAATTTCTTAGTTGGTCCCATAAAATACATTATTCAAAAGCATTGGAAATTCTGAAATATATGACAGGCCTAATCAAAAAATAATTAAATGTCCTAAATAATTATTGTCTATTTGAGAATTACAGCAAGAACACAATCTATCAAATGAATGGAGGCATAATTGAGACAATTTGACTCAGGAGCAAGTGTTCAGGACAAAAGATTTCTGGGTCAGACAAGACTAAACAATCAGGGTTATAAAGCATCATGGCAGCAAAACCTTCTAAATATAAACTTTGCCAATTTTACTAGAGTCAAAAGTACAGACAGCTCAAAAGACAAAAAATTAACTGGTCAAGTCACATAATGAATCTGGAGAGAGCAAAAGGCTGCCTACAGAGAACAAGGCAAACAGCCTTGCATGAGGACATTCAGAAAACCAACAAAGATTGAATCTGTCTGACATAAAGTACTCATTAATTCACAAGACAAATGAGAAAAATAACAACTTGGTTCTATAAAATAGAATGTTTTTATTTTAACCCTTCCCATTTATAATAGGAAAATTTAATATTGAAGTGAAGCCTATCCATTGCACAGGCAGTGATATAGGTTATCCTATCCCTAGGCAGCCTATCCACTCCACACACAGAGAGTCTTAAAGGAGGGATTGCAACTGATCCTAATGGTGGTTTCAAGCTCTGCAGTGTCCTCTTCTGGCCCCGCAGTGCAGACCTCATTCTGCCACAGGTCTCCAGGAGACAGTTCTGACTAGTGTCACCAGGTTGGTGCAGCTACCTCCATTCCACATCTTTGAGAATCCTCTGGGCATTTTCTAAAGCATCAGTGTTATGAGAGACCCAAAGAACTCATAGACAAAGGTATACACATTTTTCTTCTGCAGTGAATCAGTTTTCACATCGATGCTTACAGCTCTGCTAAGATCAGAGCAGATATACTTCAGCAACTCATTCTAATAAAGTATTTCTAATTCCTGTCTGTAACGAGCTTTTTCTCATTGACTGAAATTAACTCTTTCC
>NW_005054297.1:21352235-21362981 GCF_000277835.1 Geospiza fortis
TCTTTCCCCTGAGGTAACTGAGCTACATGAGCTCCTTTTTACATCTCACTCCACCCCTGCCCTGACACTTCCAAACTAAGTACTAGAGATGATGGGGACCCAAACTAAGCACTAGAGGTGATGGGGTCCACTAGGTACATGTGATTCTTAGGGGATTGCAACCTACAACAACCTCATGTATTTTCTATTTAGGTTGTAAATAAAGTATAAATTTTTGTGAGCATATTTTTTTAAAAATTAGACTAGGAATTAATGAACATTTCTTTATTGCAGCCCAGTGTAAAACATTTATGTAGTGCAGTTATTTCTGATCACTTCCATGCTGCTGTAAATTTTGGACAAATGACATACTACATTGCCACCTAGTGAATAAATTCAGAAATTCAACTTAAAAAGAAAATTGAGTATACAGCAGCAGGATAATGATACAGATAGCCTTAAAAACAGCCATCTATAGCTCCCTTGTGATAGTCATGCAGCATATATTCAGGTGTTCACGGACCATGTTAATAGTGCCTGTGTGTTTGTGCATGTGTGCATTGCCCTGCCTAATCACTATGCACATATGCATAATTGATGGACATCAGTGTTACCCTGTAAAATATTTGTGCATTGTTTTACAGTGTTACCCTGTAAAATATTTGTGCCACCAGTGTCAAGGAAGTAGAGAAACCTTATGTGGCGCAGTCTGTCATGACTGCCAACAAACCACCTGTGCCTAGGCAACATTAAATCTGACTTGTTATGAGTGATGAGGCAGTCCAAATTCTGCTCGAACACATAGTACTCATCCGACTGTGCTTTTTACTTGGACTCTGCTGCCAACAAGCTGACCTCCCAGAAGATTTTCCATGATTTCTAAGATAGACTGCAGGGACAAAAAATCTGTGGTAAAGTTCCTGGACTGACAAACTGCAAGTGATATCTCGACAGTCACCATATTAGCTTTTATTTCACACTTATTGCTGTTTCAGAACTTATACTGGAACACAGAAATGCCAGATAAGAAGTGACTACATGAAAATGTTCTAATCAGAGATTATGAAGGCATAAGGCAGTGTTGTACCCAAAATTTTTGAATGTACTCAATCACCCTGACTGTCAACAGACTTATTTCAGAAACCATCTTCCTCATCAGCACTCTCCACCAAGCAGGCAGGTCATGACTTGAGAAGTTCAAGGACCAGCTTGTCCTTATTTTTTCTAGCAGGAAACATTCAGTTCCTAAGCAAAAGATGACAAAATTACTTATATGACAGAGATCATCTGTTTGGAAAACTCTGCATTGTTACAGAGAAATAGCTTTTGGCATATTTTGTAACTGTGTCTATATAGAAGAATACATTCATACAAAAATACAATGCCTAATAAGCATGAAACAAGTGTAAATTACTAATGGCATACATGTGAGCCCAGATGTTTTTCCTAGTACAGCTGAGGATTAGGAAAATAGGATTTCACATTACTGAGTAGTAAAAAAGCAAAGTGTGCTTCACGAGCAGCTGGAAATTGAAGAAGTTCCTTGCAATTATGTCCTCCATTTTAAGTGGGTATATACAGGCATCAGGGAGCCTGATGCTAAGATATAATTATTTTAACATCATTATTATTGTATCTTAAATGTTAAGATACAATTTATATTGTTTTGTCCTCAAAGTCTGTTTGTCTGCATGCATGTATATATTTACTATCTTAATTGTCCTCTCAAGCAGTAGAGGACAATAGAGCCAAAGGCAGTTGATCCAGCCATGCACACAATTACTAGGTCATTTGCTGAGCAGGAGTCATCTTCAAAGACATACCTTCTAATCTGGATTAATTCTTCTTTTTAAAAAATAATCAGAACACAGTCAAACACATACAGCGTACAGAACAAGATGCTGCTTCTGTTTCTCAAGTTAAACAATGAAAAAGGCTGCCTGAAAGTCCCTACATATCTTAAAACACCAAATGGAGAGGAAGTTCCATGTCCTGCCTGGTTTCCAAGAGAATTTTATTATAACTTTTAGATACATTTTTCAGCTGCTGGGTATTACATTTATTACATGGATTGATCTGTAATCTGTTTTTCTCCTTGACTGAAACCTGGTTTTATGAGTGAGACACTGAAATAAAATGCCCTTTCATCTGCTAGTTCTTACAGACTGTAGACAGAATCATAATTTCATACTATCTGTAGACTAGCAGGAGTCTATATTTGCTACTTTAAAGCCAAATATGTGCAAAGATAATGAATTTAAGTTCTTTAAACACAAGCAGAGGATTGCTTACAACTAAAGCTTGTATAGTTCTGGGAGTAAACACAGTCAAAGATGACACTTTTGTTGGTATGTCTTTTAGCAAACAACAATTAATTTCAGGGGGAAAAAAAGGCCAGACTTCTAAAACTACAGACTTATTACACATTATTTGATTCATTTGATGCCTGATTAATATTCCAGATTTTTTATTAAATTACTGTACACAGTCTCTACATATTTTACATACATTCTTAATAGATATGTCACAGAATATATCAGAAGACAGAGAATATACAACAGTATAGCAGACCACACATCTCTAGAAAACATGCAGTGATAAAAATAGCAACAGTTTAACTTTGAAAATGTAAATAAAGAAAACTGAAACTGCTGAGATGATAAATATCATAAATTGAAATGACACCAGTCATTTTTTAAAGGGGGTGAAGTCTTTGTTTTCAATAAATGTGAAAGAACAGCCTATTCCTAGCATGCCCTGATGAAGACAGTTTTAACAAAGCAGTGGAGGGTATTTCTGGTATTAAAAAATAACACAGTCCCCAATCCTCTACTTTTTGTGTATGTATAGTAAACAAAGTTCATACTGATAGTGAATGATACACTATTTGAATGCATATTTGATCAGACCAAACTCTGGTAATAACAATGAATGAAACATAATAGACAGTTTTAGAAACTGAATTAGAAAACTGAGGGCACTCATATAACAACCATCTTTGTCCCCAGCATGGTTTTACTGATTTAAGTAGCAACCACGTGGTTCAACATTTAGCCATGATCATGATTCCAATACAAGGATTACTAAAATTAACAAATGTTAGAAGTGATCATTAAATAAATTTTCTCTCCTCTGTAAGTAGTTTCATCTGACGTAGTATTTGCTGGGATAAGACTTCTGGACAAAATATATTACATAATGCACCACTTATGGATTAAATCAAAACTTAAATTAACAAAATTAATTACATGGAAAAATCAGCCACATTTGGTTCAATTTGTTATAACACAGGGCAAGGGCAATACCTGAGGATTCCACACGTGTCCTCCCTGCTGTCATACATGCAGTAAATTGTGATTTGATAAAAATACATTAAATGGGTACATTTTCAAAAACATTTTAGCTGCCATATGTTTTTGTTTTCTGAAGAAACTATGCTTTATCTTATGTGTTAGCTATGTATGATTACGATTATTATTTTATTTTTATTATATATGCATGCAATTCTTTAATGGTGCGCAAAAGAATTTTAGACACATTTTTTGCACTGAGATCATAAGTTTTAAAATAGACATAGAAAAGAAAGATAGGCACAGTAGAAGAGAAAAATATTTCAGGGAAATTTATTTAAGCTGACTTTGATAGGTAGAAATGAAGAATACTAGGCTCTTAAGAAACAAGATGGAGGTATTTGAGTCTTCCATACCTCATTCTAGATAGCTCTTTCATCCTCTCATTCTCTGGGTGCTGCTATTCCTTAGTGAATCCCACAGCCACACTAAATTTCAAGTTTTCATTTGTCTTCCCTAGAGATGCTCTGTAGCTGTGCAGGCACTGGTGCATGCCACGAGATAGAGTTCCTCTGTACTCATCCATGGATATTACTGACCTGAAAGACACATGGGCTCAGATTGTTCTGCATATCTCTCAAATATAGAAGATGCAGAACTAGAGACAGTGTGTCAGCCTGTCCTCTATTTAAGTTTAGGGTGTTCTGTTTAGACTAACAGAAACACAGAAATATTTATGATGGAAAAGATCCTTAAGATCACCAAGTCCAGCCATTAACCCAGAACTGCCAAGTTCACCATGTCCTTAAGAACAATTTCAATTAATTCACTGCTGTCTACTCAGTGGATAATATTTCAAAGACACATCTCTGATTTAAGTCAAATATAAACTATGTCTTCTCACACTACATCTCCGGTAATTCTGCTTACAGGAGAGTCAGACATGATAAATTAGTGCTATTACATGAAGAGCCATAAGCATGAAAATCCTGGGTATTTTCTGGTGAATTAATTGTCAGTACAAAGGTTAATCCAAGCAAAAATACATTTATTAGTCTTAACATAGCTTTCATGTAAACAAGCTCATAGAGTAATTCCAGCAGAATATTAGACATCCCTATATTTGTATTGCTTGTGATTTTGAATTTGAATCTCCAGGTGAAATATAGTCAGCTAGAGCCAGCTCAAGAGATATTCCCTCAAGCTACACAGCTGTCCCTCATACACATGAACAAAAGAGCACATGGTAGCTGGTAACATAATTCACCTTAATAAGAAATGTGTAGTGTTTATGTGCATAAATATTCAAGTGAAAATTCTGGCAAATTCTCTTTACACCCCAAGTCCAAACAGCATTGATTCTATTTAAAAGCTTAATCATTTTTATCATGTCACAAAAGGGGTGTTTGGTACCAGAGCAGCTCAAAATTAAGTCCTGTTTGAATGGAAGTCTATGGTAACACCATAATTTCAGTATGGTATATCCACCTCTCAATCAAGTCTTACAGCCCCTCTAAGTTAAGCCTAAGTGATGTTATTGCTATACTGATTGACAAGGTTGTTAAATTTTGGCCCAAATCTAGATTTCCTTCAAATAAAGAGTACAGAAAATGGGAAAACTAACAGACAATAAAGATGATGATCTTGACTAATCTTAGCAATTTTAATTTAGTGGTATTTCATTTAACATTTTAAGATTTTTATTTCTGTAAAGGTATATGTTAATGTTTTCATGAAAGTCAAGACAATGTAACGATGACCACTATTATAATTCATGAATTCAGAAATGGTGTCTCACACACTGTTACATGTGTTATCAGAGACCAAGAGAGTTGCAGGTCAGTAGGTTAGATGTGCATCCCTTTTTTCTCATATGGCCTTGTCCCTGCACAGCACAGAGCTCCAGGCAAGTGCCCTACGTGCCTCGTAGCTTAATAAGTGCTGCTGCTGATGCGGGAGTAGTCATTTACCAGATACTTTTCCAATGAAGCCAACGGGGCCACCAATAGCAGTAGGGGTCTGAAAGGTCAATTTAACTGTTACTTATTCAAATCTGAATTCATATTTATACTATAAAAACAATGTGGCCTCTCCTTTCAACTCTAAAAAGTAATTGTAAAATCGGAACCCTGCAGAGAAGAAAACTAGGAAGAGATATATTTCATTTATATTTATGTAGGATATGTTATGAGTCTAAGTCATAACATTATTCCAAAAGTGAAAATCAAAGGTGACAGCATATACATGAAACAACTCCTTTCTCTCAAGTAAAAGCTACAAGAATTTGAGAAACATTTATATAGAATGAAAACACAAAATCTGAAGCAAAATTCTGCTCTTATTCCAACCTACATAGTCTTCTTTACATTCTATGGTGACGCACTTGTGTGACCAGAAAAGGTTGAGATGATTATACTCACATAACCAGACTAAAGTCTCACAAAGTAAATTCAGATTTATACCTGCTGCTAACCACTGACTTGCCCTCTTGTCTCTAGACGTTATATCTTACGATTTAATCAGTAAAGATCAATTTCTGGCACAAAAATTAACTTTAAAATGTAGTGGTAGGTCATAACGTTGTGTTTCTGTGCTTTTTATATCTCAGCCATCTTATCTTAAAATATAGCTAGGAAAATGTTACCAAGAGGATTTTTGTTTAAGATTCTAGTTTGTTAGTCTGAAGTCAAAAAAGACTCATTTCCCACTTAATAACCCCTGTGATTGGTATCAGACTTCAGTGGAACTTCTGAAGGACAGTAATTGAATGGCTGGTACATTGCTGAAACAGCTTCTCAAAACAACCTTGACCTGATTTATACATTTCTTCAGTGGTTAAGAAACACTGCAGTGCTGTGGATATATCCAGTTCAGACATAGTGGAGTAGGAACTTGCTTTTTACTACTCAGATGCATTCTTGAAACCTGTCTTCAAAGTTTTACAGTAGTTGAACTGAAGTTAGAGTTTACACTGAACATTATGGGGATGTGACACCTTAGCAAGCTTTACGTGGCTGAACTTAAGTAGGAGACATGGAAGCCAGAAGAAAACAAGGGGGGTGGTAAATACAATGGAATATATGGAAAAAACACAGAATGACACTATTAGTGATATTAGTCCTAACAAAGAAACACTTTGGAGAAAGTACTATGTGAGGCAACACAGTTTTCTTTTCAAAGATGGGACATATTTTAAATTACCTCCTAAAGCAAACACTTATTGCTTTTCCATGGTCTAACCATGAAAATATCACAGTGTTGTGTGTGTTGATATACACTCTGGCATTAGATAACCCTAACCTGGTGAGAATTCTGGTTAAAATCTTAGTAGGCATATTCAAACCATTTGAAACAGATATAGACATCATAAGTTGCCATATTTCTATATTAATATTTGTATAATACAGGTTTGATGTTAGATTTCTCCCAACACTGAAAACTTTAAATATGCTCATTTAACAATGTCAAGACAACCTTCAGACTTGGGTGAAGTAAACAGTAAGTGGCTGTATTTGTCCAATATGTTTATTATTGCCATGGATTATATTTAGAAAGATATCAGAAAGTTACAAAGAATTGTAATTAAAAAAAAGAAGAGTTCCAAAATGTATCATGGTCCATTATATGTTCCATGTGACAACTTTATTACAGCAGTGGACCAGAATAGCAATTACAAAAACGAAATATATTACCTATAACTTGTTTTGAGACAGAATACAACAAATGACCAAAATGATAGTACAGGAACATATTATTCTGTGACATGATGTGACGATAATTATTTTGAAGTCACAAAGGAAGAAAAGAAACTACTATAACCTAGAATTTGATTTAAAAAAGGAGAAGTGGTACCAAAAGGAAATTTATCAATGCAGGCATTGCTATTATTTTTTAGTTGTTATTGATGGCTGTTTGGTTTTTATAATTAGCAGCTGTATTTTTTTCTCATTATCAATATTAATGCTCATCAACATATTGCCAAGGACCAGAGAGGTATAAGGTAGCAGGCACTGGTGCTACACACTGTACAAACTTTTAATGGAATGACAATTCATACCCAAAAGACCTGACAGCAGATGTGAAAGAGAACATGTAACACGTGGAAAAAGACGGTTGGGAAAGACATGAAAGCAGTAGGGAAAGCAGAGGTCTGGATAATCGCGTGATTCAAATTTTATACACTTTGACAGATCACACACTGACGAAGAGTTTTACAGGGGATTCAGGTGAAGATAACTAAGTAGCTTTGAAAATGTTTACACATAGCTCTTCTCAAGTACGAGAAGAGGCATAAGGCTCTTTCCTAGTAGATTCGAGAGGTAGTTGATGGAGACATACCCTATGAATATATCTGCTCATTCTTTACAGTGTTGTTCAGTGAATGAGTGAACATGTGTATTATAAGAAGACAAAAAAAGGATTGAAAGAGAAAAAAAAAAGAATTTTAAAATCCAGTCCAGTGCTTCTACAAATCTACTTGAAATCCACAACACACAGTTATTTAAAAATATATTTTAATTAGCAAGTGCTAATCAAACTTGATTACTTTTATTAAGGAAATTATTCTCATATTTGCTGTTCATATGTTTATGTTAGTGTTAGAAAATGTAACTAAAATGAAGATAAAAGTGCAAACAAATTATATAACTATATAACTACAAAATTTACTTAGATTTCAAAGCACATTTACAGAAAATTTGAGACAGCAAAAAGGAGCTAGGCATGCATTTTTTAACAGATGTTGCTAGATTAGGTCACACAGATATAATTGAGGTCAGAATTTGGCCACTGTACGAACAGACCCTCTCAGTGAAAGAGGTGAATTTCTTCCTGTGTTTTTCATTAATTACTCAATGCCATCCAGTCACAGTGTTGTCTGCTGTAGATCCTCTCACTAATTCCTTGTCCATAGGAGCCTTTCTCTAGAATACTCTTTCAATATTATACATATGAACAAAAATTCTCCTTGTAGAAACATTGATTTGCTTTTTTAGCAGCAGAGACAAAAGCTTCTTATCATCACCATTTAGCTCAGCTATGGTTGGTCTCTAAGATAACAGTAATTATTGGGGACAAACAGATCAAAGGGCAATTCCACTGCTGATGTAGCAAGGTAACAGGTAATTTTTAAGAAAATACAAAGCATTTTCAAATCCCAAGACCAATTTTAAAATACTTTATGTGAGAGACTGAACATAAAGCAAGAGCCCATGGATGCAGCAGAACAGACTTGCAGAGTTGTTTTGGACAGACACTGCTCAAATTCTCCTTAGCTTTCACCATGTAGAGAGTTCTATTTACCTTGCTGTTGGTTTTATACAGTGTATCTGAAAGCAGTGTTTGCTTTGTTTGTTCACACACAGCATAAAAATATATTAAATAGCATTGTATACAGTAAAGCAAGGATTCAAGATTGCATTTATTTCTAGCAGGAAGTCATTCACGTTTGAGTGCCAGTTAGAAAGCATGCCACAGAAATCAAACCAACTGAATTTCTGCATGAGCCTCAAAGCATAATATTCTGCTGTTTCAAGTCATACAAAACATTCTTTCCACAGCTGTGCAGGCTCAGCCTGCAGATGAAACCATCACAGTCAATACTTACTTGAATGACACCCATATTAAAGTGGTTTTCTTTCATAACAGTCCATTTTATCTCATGAAAACTGTATTTGAAATATATATATATATATATAATTTTTTTATCTTATTGCTAAATTTATTTCCTGAATATATTTTGTTCTATTTCCCTTCAGCTAATATGAATTTGGATCTGTGTTTTAGTCCATCTCCCTTACCTAACTGGCTTACATAGAAATACAGAGAGTGATAAATAAGAACAGTAATAGCAGAAATAAATCAGCTAAGAGTACCTACCCGAGTAAAGGTTTCTCTAGATTACTTGTAGTTTTGCTTTTGGGAAATGGCTGAAACCAAGGCCATACTATCACTGAAGTCAAATTCAATAACGTATTTCATTATTTCGCAACTTCTTTTATAAAGGATAACATATTCCTTTGTGGCAATCATTTAATTCCAAAGGCTGTGGAACGTTTTGTTACAATAAAAATAATATTGCTTCGGGCTTCTTAAACCAGCTTGGGTGCACTCACAATTTATACATGCCTACAAACCTCAGATTGTCACACATGAGGTCCAAGTGTCCCCTCTTAGCACAAACACAAGACCAACAACATTGCTGCTAAAGTGTAACTGAGTTTGGCGCATTATATATTGAAAAGGAGTAATGAGGACAAGCCAAAAGAGTATTTCAAAAAAAAGAGTTGATTTTTTATCCACATAGAAGCAAAAGTCACCTTTTTCATTTTGTTCATATATAACAGCTGGTTGATGATCAGCGGCTCCTTGAACCTAATCAGCCCTGAACACAAGCCAGTGAATTCTGCTTACAGCAGGTCAGCCTTTGGACCTGGAAACTGTCAGAGTGCTATGGCAATGAGTCAAATGGATTTGAGCTACTGCTGTTTATCAGAAAAAGCTTGAATGGCAGCTTGAATGTCTCTGTGGCATAAGGCACTTTTGACAAAGACATCCATGTTAGCAAGGTAGCACATGAAGATGCTGCAAATGGATCACACGAGCTTAGGGGGAGATTGCTGCCGCCCTGAAGCCCTGGTGTTACACAGCCTTCTCACACCACTGCAGCTCAGCTCCTGCACTACAGCACCACTGGCAATCTCATGGGCAGGTGGGGGCCCTGCACAAACAGGCTGGCTGCAACACATATGCAGACTCAATAAAAAAGCTGCGTTGAAAGCAGAATGGCCAGCAGGTTGAAGGAAGTAATTTTGCCCCTCTAGACTGCTCTGGTGAGACCTCACCTCAAGTACTGCATCCAGCTCTCTGGGACCCCAACACAGGACAGAGGTCGACCTGTTGGAGCAAGGCCACACCAGGTCGATCAGAAGGATGGAGCACCTCTCCTAAGAGGAAAAGCTGAGATAGCAGAATAAGCAGAGTAACTGGAGTTGTTCTGCCTGGAAAGTCTTCAGGTCACTTGGAATGGTGACCTCATTGCAGCTTTCCAGTACCTGAAGGGAACTTACTGGAAAGATGAGGCAAGACTATTTAGAAGTGCAGGTAGTGACAAGACAAGGGGAATGGGCTCAAATTGAAACAGAGTAGGCTTAGATTACATATTAGGAAAGAATTCATTACTGTAAGGGTGGTGAGGGACTGGAACAGGCTACTCAGGCTACTGTGTATGCCTCATTCCTGGAAGTTCAAGACCAGGTTGGATGGGTCTCTGAACAGTTTGGTCCACTGGATGGTGTCCTTGCCTATGGAAGGGGGGGTTAGAACTAGGTGATCTTTAAGGTCCCTTCCCACCCAAACCATTCTATGATTCTGTGAAATACAAACTGTATTTGTGGGCCTGACCCTCAGCCTTTGCTGAGGGTTTAGCTCGTCCTTGCCACGACAGGACACCGTTTCCGTGCCTGCACAGCCCGACGCC
>NW_005054297.1:21363415-21366080 GCF_000277835.1 Geospiza fortis
GGAAGGGCCCAGCGCCGGAGCTTGCCCGTCCGTCTCTGCCGCTGGGAGTCTGCGAGCAAATGGTTTCACTTTCCACCGTGGGGAATAACGCTAAAAACCGCGACCAAAACCCACGAAAGCTAAAGAGGGGAGTTACGAATTGCGAAAAAGCTAGATCAAAGACATGCTTTTGTTAATAATGTGGTTTTCACTCTTGTGTAGTGTTATTTAAAGCTTTTTTTGTTTTGATTTGGTGGGGTTTTTTTGAGATTCCTCTAAAAAATTAGGTCGTTATGTTATTTCTTTGAAACTTGTTTTGTGATGTGTTATCGACAGTCAAAGCAGGCTTTTCTATTGCAATATACATTAGCTGTGAATAGTAATTTTTAAAGACTTGCATATTATTTTATTACAACTGAGTTGTAAGTAACCCCTTACTACAGAATTTTTTCTTGTGAAACGAATTACCAGTAAAGCCTTGGAATGGTCAGAAGTGAAATACAGTAATGAAAATTGCAAGGCCCTTGGCTTTGCAGCTTCTGAAAGCCTGTGCTAAGGCAACTCACAGCAATAAAGGTAGTGGGAATCAGACAATACTCCTCACACTGAAGTTTGTGATAGAGGCAAGCATATGTGGAGTTGGATGCATGGTATTAGGTCTTATTTTTTCCCTGGTGCAGGCAACTTCATGTAATAGTTGTGAAGCATCGGTGATTATTAGGCTTCTTGGCATTTGCTGCCTCCCCTGTGCTGGGTCTGTCAGGTGATGGAGTGCCAGAGCCAGCACAAATTGGAGTGAGCAGGACTGTGATTGTCAGTGGCAGCAAGCTGAAGCACCTTAGAGGATCTTGCCTGAGGTCCATCCTTGTGAAATCTATGTGCAATGCCTTCAGGCTCAGTGTATTCAAGTCATGTCGTTTGACACGTCTGCAATGTCTGACAAAGCTGCACCATGATCTAGATCCTGAAGAATGGAACACAAAGGGTTGAACAGGAGAATGTGGAGACTTCATTTCATATATATAATTTTCACTTTGCTTTTGTGCTTACGTAGTTACTGATGCAGATTCATACCTTTTTATTCTGCAGTTGGACGCTTAATACTCTCATATGAAGCTTTTGAGGGCAGCTTTTTTTTTGGCCTTTTTTTGTTCTTTTTTTGTGTTGGAGGATTTTTTTCCCCTTCTTCCTTCTCCCAGAAGGCTTTAAACAAGTGGTGATAAAGTAATAATTGGTTTTGGACAGAGAAGGGCATTTGATATGGAGAACTCGTGATAATGGTTAATAAATAATACCTCAGTCAAAAGAAAAGCTGTGTTTCTCAGTCAGAAATACTAATCAGATATGCAAGGAAAAGAATATTTAGAAAAGTGAATAGTGAGTTTAGAAAATTTAATCAATTCTTTGATTATATTTTGACTTCATAATCTGTAATTTATAGTTTACTAGTTTTTATCCACTTATGTAATACACCTGCATCATGTCTATCTTCAAGCAGCAGTGTAAACTCTTTTCCCTAGTGACATTTAATTATTTGTGTTTATTACAGCTTGGAGAGTATTGGAGTCAGGAGGTTCAGAGCTGGATGCGGTCGAGAGAGGCTGTGGTCAGTGTGAGATCGATCAGTGCGATGGGAGCGTGGGCTACGGAGGAAGCCCAGATGAAAGTGGAGAAACAACTCTGGATGCAATGATTATGGATGGGTAAGGAAACTGTATGGAGAAGAGAATGATCCCTGCTGTTATAAATGACTCAGACCCCAAGTGGGAATGCATTATAAGAGTTTTATTGAGAAGAATAAAAACGTTCACAAGGCAGAAGGGACAGCGCTGGGAACATGGCCTAACATCAGAGGCTCATCTGGCAGCTCCACGTTTTATACCCCTGGTGTTCCATCAGCTTGCTGCATATTTGTTTTCATTTTACATAGTCTTGCCCCATATCATTCTCCTGGGTGCCCACACGGTTTCATCAGTGTGATCCTCAGGGCCATCACTGGATGAGTTCTGCTGCTTTTAAGGTTGTGTCTCAAAGGTTAGGCCAGCAACAGTCTGTCCAATGTGAACTCACAAACCCACACCACAACACACAGAACCATCCTCACAACCAGGCCACTGCAACAATATCAACCACTCCACAGCACATATCACTATGTTTACATAATATTTACAACATCATAATATTTAATCAGCAATATAATTAATAATATCAATTCATGCAACACCCAGTGAAAGCCAACTTCCATTAACTTGTTTCTCACACCTGCCATTTTTAGCACACTTAAAGATTGTTACAGGATTTTGGTGCTTTGGGGATGACTATGGGGCAAGCTAACTTGTAGAACAAGGAAAAATAACATACCTGATTGTGGAAGAGTAGGAAATGACTCTTCACCTGTAGTGCATTAATCCAGTTCTAGGTATAGCAGCTGAAACAGGTGGTTTATAGTATTGTTAGCTTTCCCTTTACATTCAGTCCATAAATATTTCACTTTTGGAGCAATTGTCTTCAATAATTTATTTGCTGTTTAAAGCTGTCTGATTAAAAAGTAATTGCAAATGTGTGGTTCATGTTATGAGTTTATGTAACAAAATAGTTACTCTACTGAAAATATTGCTGTGAATGGAAGTACTGTTTTTGAGCAACATTTCCATGCCTGTGAAAGGAAACAAAATATATAGGAAGT
>NW_005054297.1:21366101-21372135 GCF_000277835.1 Geospiza fortis
AAAGCATTATGTTAAAGGAGCAAGCGTTTTGATTTAGATGAGAACAGATTTTGTCTAGTAAAAAATGTGCACTTATTCTTGTACTTATAATAAGTTTTAAATATTCCTTGTTTCCAGAAACACTATGGAAGTTGGGGCTGTTGCAGATCTCAGGCGTGTGAAAAATGCAATTGGTGTAGCCCGAAAGGTCATTGAATACACTAAGCATACATTACTAGTGGGAGAGTCAGGTAATTATTCCTTTAACTCTTTCCAAGTCAAACCCTCATTTTAAAACACTTCATAATAAAATTGCCATGTTTACATCTTGGTAATACAGGTAGAAGAATTCTTGACAATCAAATCAATCTACTCAAATAGTTCAAAAGTGTTTATTCTTTCGTTCTGTGTCCATGAAATAGATTTATTTTTAGACAGAAAAAATAGTTGTATGTTTTTTTCCATTAGCTTAACTGCAAATATTGACTTGTAATCCCAAGGCTAATATCACTGATATCCAAGTTACCAAAGATGATTTATTAAAAGACACTATAGAAACTGTTAGATGTAAATGTTGCATTTAAAACCAGTAACTTTTTTCTAAGGAATGGCAGAATTAATAGACACTGGTGTTAAATTCTAATATTTTGGTATATATTGAATATGATTAGTGTATTTCATAGTTTAAAAGTATTAGTGAGAGCTCATTAGAGGCTGTACTCCCAGGCACAACAAAAGAGCGATAGCAAATTGGAGGATTAGTTGAGCTTTTTAAATACAGGCTGCTGTTGGTAGAGTAGTACCAGTTTAAAAAAAGAGCCGTTCATTCCCCAGAGGGGGTGTGAGTGGTGAACACGTTTCTTGGCTTTTAAGAAGCCTGCTCTGAGCCTGTGCCTACTCAGAAAGAAATATGCAGATAAGTGTGGAAAATGACATCTGAGCATTAATGGTGATTCAATTGCTTTGAAATTGGTAAGAAAAGATAAAATATTCTTGAAGTAATTAGCATGTGCAAAAGTAAGTGCATGAGCAGTTTTTCTGATGGAGTAAAATGGAACAATTTTGGGAGGTGAGGATACAATTTGACTGAAGGTCTGAACAGAGAAACCTGTGGATTCTGTTTAATTTAAGGCAATTGACCATGATGATGGGTGGCTTTTCTAAGAGAAATTTCACATGTAGTGCAGAAAAAGAAATTGAATGAAGAAAAAAGAATGAACAGAAAGGATAAGGAAAATGAAGAAACAGAAGGATTAAAGTGCTGATTTTAGATACATTTTCCAACCTAAGAAGATAGCTCTTTGCTTAATGGAGGGATGTGGACAAGTTTATTATGCTGAATACTTATTGTCAGTGATAGCTTGCTCAGAAGACAACACCTAGCAGTAATGGCAAAAGAAAGATGTGAAAGCTAAAGATTCATCTGAGTAAAAATTGGAGATGGTATTCAATGTTAATGAATTAATGAAAACAGTGGAGAAATTGAGAAAGACTATTTCTTTTGAAGAAATGTATTTTTTGTGGAAATCAGAACTTGGATAAGAGAAACTCTGTCTTCACCAGATGAAGATAAATAAAAAGAAAATCCATATGAACCCTCAAACTGGCATGTGAGAGAGCAAAATAAAAATACTTGTATTTCTAAATAGAAATACTTGTATTACAGAAAAAAAAGCCAGAACAGTAAAATCTTTTCATATAAATCTATGTAATCTCTGCAGCCATTTTTTATTCAAGATGCAAAATTAGGAACTCTGCTTCCTGGAATAGAAACGATGTTTCAAAAATTATGAAAGAATTCCTGACAAACATGCACAAGCACAATTTTATCTTGCAAAAAACCCCAAAAAACAAAACACAAAACCCCCAAACAAATAAAAAAAAAACAAAAAAAAAAACCAACAAAACCAAAACAACAACAAAAAACCCAAATTCTGCATGTTTGTTCTATGAGTGGGAAAGTATTTATTTAATTGAAGCTGTCAGTTTTCTTTTCCTCTGAGTGCTGATACTTGTGTCAGCTTTTAAGAAAAACATAGAAAAGCAGTCCAGGAATAATTGAAGGCTTCTCTTAATTCTTGGACTGGATGAGTTTGTTCAACTG
Source organism: Geospiza fortis (assembly GCF_000277835.1). Taxonomy (NCBI): domain Eukaryota; kingdom Metazoa; phylum Chordata; class Aves; order Passeriformes; family Thraupidae; genus Geospiza; species Geospiza fortis. The sequence goes on from NW_005054297.1 coordinate 21,368,185, forward strand.
TGTATTATAGTGACATTATTATCAAGGATTGATAATATAATTTCAAGCATCTGCACCTAGCAACAGTATCTCTTACTGGGTAATATCAAAGGTATCTACAGCTAAAAGATGACAGAAGAGTTGATCTTTTTTCTTTTCTTTTTGCCTAATGATAAGTCATTCTTAGAAGTGTAGCATTCTTTCACTGCTTGTGTTGGTATTTCTTTTGCTCTCTTGCCACATACTATATTAATTTTCAAAACAAAGAAGTAGTCACTTCTAAAGCTGCAAGGACAAAGTGAAATGTGATGTAAGCTGGTGGATTGCTTTCTTCAGTTTTAATGGCAAACATAGCGTTATGTTATTTATATTTGATAAAAACTTGCTTTTTAGGGAAAATACACGTGTATCTGTATGATTTACTTATTTCTGTGATGCTTAGGCCATTCTTGCTTCGCACTCTTAATTGTTTCCAGTTGATTAACAGAGTTGAATTTGTTTCTCTTTCAATGGGAAAACTTTTATGTCACTGCCTGTGAAATGCGAGTTGGCTACTGCAGTTGTACATCACTCTGATGGCTGAAGCTGCTCCCTAAGGATGTATTTCTCATCTCCAAAAAGGATGTTGAATTTCTTGATTTCTAAAAAAACAAAACATGAATACATTATGATAAAACCCATAAAACTGTGAATAAATTAATGTTTCTTTTTTATTTTGTTCTTGCTTTTCAAGCCTCCCTGTTTGCTGTAAGAATGGGGTTTCCATATGAAGATTTAACTACCCAGAAATCCCTTTCACTGTATTCAGAGTGGCTTAATCAAAGCTGTCAGCCAAACTACTGGAAGGTACAGTGCAGTGATGGCAGTGAAGGGGGGATTTGGCAGTGAAGGGGGGATTTAGAAGTGAAGGGGGGATTCAGTAGTGTGTCTTCCTTTCAATTTTTCTTCCTTCCTTCTTTGCATGTGAAGAAAAAGAAGTTTTGTTTATTAGATAGAAAAAACTTAGTATTACTAAGCACTTGCTAGACTCAGGAGTGTATGTGCCTAGTTATTATTTCTTAGCTCCTGCTGCTTTTGATCTTGCTGCAGTAGTGTTTTGGTGTGGGAGTTAATTAGTTTTTAATTGGGACAGGACTTAACAAAATAAACAGACCAGTGTATGTATTTTTTTATGCATGTATAAATTTCTTAAAGAAAATCTTACAGTAATAATTAAGGTCTTTAAATAGTTTAGAGGCATTATGCTGACCTGTGAATACATCAGGTTAGTGCAGATCTCCATTCAACTTGCCTGTTGTGGTGAGCTTGGCTTGTTGTTTGAATGGGGCTTTTTTTTGCTTTGGGTGTTACAGAATTCTACATGTTTGTACACTAGTTTGTTTTGGTTTTTTTTCACCAGTCAGTTGAGCAAAAGAGAGTCCTTAATTTGAACAACATAACTTTTCCAGGAAAATCTTTTTACTGTATAATGGCAGAAATCAGCCTTTATTCATTAAGCAAAACAATTTTGGGATCTCAGTACATATCTGTGGCTTAAGTACTGTGCATCTAATGCCTTTATGGTAGATTATAGGTATTGACTGGGTATTTTTTAATTTATCTGTATTGAATATGTTATATTATTCATGCAAATCACAAACTAATTACAGAATGTGGTGCCAGACTCTTCAAAGTCCTGTGGACCATATAAACGACGTGAAGAAGTAACTTATAAAGAGGAACAGACCAGCTCACAAAGAAGTGTTCATAACCATGATACTATTGGTAACAACTTTTGGTAACTCTGATGCTGATCTTTTTTCCTCATTCCTCTAACAATTAAATCATACTTATTTAAAGAAGAGTATTTAATATAGGAATTATTTTCTGTTTATAGGGTTTCAAGAGTCTGTTACTTACATGTTAGGATGGAGTGCCTAAAAGTAGGATTTATTTTTGTTTTTTTCAAGTTCACTGGCTGCACAGACACTTGCTTCATTTTTTGCCATTAACTCTTGTTCATTGCCCTGCTGCTTTTCCCATAGATAGCTTGGCATAATTGCTTGGGCAGCTGTGGATGCTTAGTTTAATATAATTATGTTTGTCTTAATTATGGTGTGCTGTCAGACCAACTTTAAAGGCCTTGCAGTGGTAGAAGAACTTAGTCCTGTTGCCAACTAAAAGCAGTGTTTTTCACACTCCTTGAGCTTATAAAATAAAGTTTGCTTTAATTTTTCTTGTATTCTGGCTTTTTTCTAAATCAGTAAATTTCTACAGAAACTAACTTTAAAACAAGTTAGCAGTAGTAGTCCCTAAAACTTCTGAGAGTTTACTGATTGAGGATTGTTAATTGCTAAGACTGTAAGTTGATTAATGAGCAGATCAGACAAAGGACTAGAGCAGTTACAGGTTCATGTCTTTCATATCTTTATACTTCGTAGTCTTGAAACTTGCACGTTTTGGTTTAGTTTGGATTTTCCTAAGTTTAGCAATAACTTTCTGTCTGGTGGTCTTTACAATACCAAGAATTACCAAGTTGTTAGTGCCAACTAAATAAATGTGCTAGTAGTGTTCCTGAATATGTTTTGTTCCTGTTGAAAATCTTAGGTATGGTTGTAATTGGTGTGAGTGGAACAGTTGCTTCTGGGACATCTACTAATGGTGCAATCCACAAACTTCCAGGGTTAGTATCTCTGATTTTACAAAAACACTTTTTTCCCACCTTGTTTCCTATGTTAAACTTGTCATTGAGGCTTAAAATGTTTACCTGTAGATCACAAAACGGCTTTGCTTTTTTTTGTACACTTGCCATAAATCCTAATATTGAGAAACTGATTCAGTTCAAGAGTTCTTGTTGCGTTTGAGGGAATGGTTGTTTTTCAGCTTGGTTAATTCACCATACAGAGGCACAAACAACTGGCACAGTTGTGAGACAACTTGTAAGGCAAGGCACCAGGGACAAATAAGCATTTTGGAGAGGCGCACAGTCTCCTAAGAAATGTACATAAAATCAGAGCCTCAGGCTTGTGTTATGTCTTTGAGATACTTTTTCTACACAGTTAGGATTATTGTCTGTCAACCAAGTCAGACAACTTCTGGATTTAGCAACAAGTTGTTGAACATATTAATGTCCCCAGCTGCTTACTGTTGCCCACAGGCTAAAGCTCACTGGCTTAACTATTGTCAGTATAATAACAGACAGTTATGCATTGGCAGTGGATTAAACCTCAGGTTATCACAGATAATTTTTACAGGTAGTTTTAAGACAAGACTTTTGACTGCAGTGAATTGACCTCTTTACCTGTTCTGTTCTCCTGTGGGTTTAATGCTAAGTCAGCTGAAGGCAGTAAGGCTGACAAAGTTTGGTTTATATTTTCCATTGTTCACTACAGGCGTGTGGGAGATTCTCCAATAGCTGGAGCAGGATCCTATGCGGATACTACAGCTGGAGGAGCTGCCGCCACTGGGGATGGTGACATCATGATGCGCTTCTTACCCAGGTGTGTCCTTAGGGCAGACTTTGCTAGATTTCTGCAGCAAAATGTGGACTCAGCAAATGAAGAAATTGATTAAAAATATGGTCTGACTTAGTGGCTGCTGAAGTGGGAGTAAAGGAAGGAGTGGAAGGGGAAAGAATAGTAGCAGAACCAAGTTACCCTTTTGATCTGTTTTAAAAGAAGATACTTAAATATCTTGATGACAGATCCCTTAATACTGCCAAACTGTGAGCAAACAGGCAGTGGCTAATTGAGTATATTTCCAATCTGTATGCTTTTTAGCAGAACCGATTAGCTTTCTTCTCCAAAGCATTTTGTGCGTGGGAAAGTATCATAAATTGTAGAAAGGATGAGCTGTGGGTCTCAGCTCACTCAGGAGGTATCACTGCAGCAATCCTTTGTAATTGCATCTAATTTGAAACTGAAAGAGGTGTTTTAGTGTTGTCACAGTGGTTGCATAAACTGTAAGAAATGTCTCTCTTTGTGAGCATCCTTG
>NW_005054297.1:21372156-21379388 GCF_000277835.1 Geospiza fortis
GCTTGAAGGATAATACAGAAGTGGCCTTCATATCACTCAGACAACTTCTCTGAAACTTTGGCAGCCAAGAAAGCCTGCAAGCTGTTGCATATTTACAGATGTTGTCAGTGAATTTCAAGCTGTTCTGAGTCAGTCTTTCAAACACAAGGCACTTGACAACTTCATGAATTACCTATCTTGTCATACAAGATACCAAGATGAGTAGTGAGTTGATCTCCACTATAAGGTTAGTCAGTAAAAGCTTAGATTACACTTAAGCAGCCTGAAGTGTTTGTCTGTAATGCTTAAAACATTTAATGTTGGCACCAGTGGGTTAATTACCAGACTACGTGGTTAATTACTGGTTCCTTGTAGATAAAGATTTTTACTAATTCCAGGATATTTAGATATTCCCACATGAAAACAAAGACAAAAATTAACCTCCCAGAAGTGAAGGGTCAAAATAAAGGGCAAAATTGTTAATATTTTCCATATGTCTTCATTGAGGTGGTAACTTCTTGTTGAGTTTTTGATTAGTCAGGAATGAAATACAGCTTTATATCAGATAGTCTTTAGATAACTTGAACCTTTTGATTGTTAGAATAAACAAATCAAAGATAATAGGTAGTCTCAAAATGCAAGAGTTTTTTCTTTTCTGTGGTACTTTGATAACATCTGTAATTAATGCAATCTGTAGATGTCTTAGTGTAACGAGTTTGTCTTGGTATATGCATCTTTCATCAAAGCATAAAATGTTGTTTGCTTGTAAGTTATGTCATGAGTTATCATTTAATCTTCAGGTTCTGAAAGAAAATGGCATCATAAGTAATCTTTTACCTTTTACCTCAGGACACTTTGGAAATGCAACTGGTTCATCTCAAGCAATTTCTTTCAATACAAAGGAAATTAATTTTGATTACTCTTAGAATAAGGAGGGTTTTTTAATCATTTTGCAAAAAGTTTGAAAGTGGCTCAAAGTCCTGGTCAAAACATGGTGCCTTCATATTCATAACATAAAGAAAATCTGTCAATTTTGATGTTTTCAGAAACTTAATTTTTTTCTGAAAGATTTTTTTAATGCTTACTGAACTCACTAATTTATCAGTAATGTAATACTGAGTTTTCCTCAAAAAATTATCTTGACATTAGCCTTTCTGAAAATTAGCAATTACTTCTAATGTTAAACCAAGTCATGTGATGAAAAGTAGAAGTCTTCTAAGCCACTGCTTCTTGCAGTTTTTTAACTGATCTTTTGCTTAGCCTCTTCTACTGCAAATGATCAGAGTTCTGTCTTGGTTTGGCCTGCCATAGAATGATACATGGTATAGATGTCATCTTGTAGTCCCTTTTAGTCTTGTTTTTAATTGCTTTTTGTGTACAATTTGAGTAATAATTGCCAATAAGAAGTTGGCCTAAAAATTATCATGTGTTTCCATTATTCAAAGAAACCAGGGTCTCTTCTGTGGTATTTTAAATTATGTAACCTAAATGGCTAATTTTCTGGGTATGGGGTTGGGTTTTTTTTAGTTATCAAGCTGTGGAATATATGAGGATGGGAACAGACCCAACAGTAGCCTGTCAGAAAGTTATTTCCAGAATCCAGAAGTACGCTCCAAAGTTCTTTGGTGCTATCATTTGTGCCAATACAACTGGAAGTTATGGTATGTATTTTGTTGTGCAGACAAAGGTGCTTGACCTAACTAGGTCACTGGTGTACAAAACTGAGCAGAAATTTTAAAAAAGTCTTTAATTGTTCTTTGAAGACTGCAGCAGTACTGGCCATTCACAGTATGGAATGCTGGTTAGCAGGGCAGCTGTGTCCTAGTGCAGACTGGAGATAATTTAATTTTGCATTTTGATGTCTTAGACTTTTACAAAATTTATGGAAGTCTTAGCAAAGCCCAAAAATATTTACAATCTTCATTTATTTTCCTGGACTGTATATGATTAATTTGAAGGTTTTAAAAAAAGACTGCTTTGCCTTCCCTAGATATGGCATAAGGGAGAGAGAATATGAATGTTAAGCATAGCTTCAAAGTGATCTAAGAGTAGTCATTGTGCCAGGCATCTCATTAGTGAACTCTTAGATCAGTGGGAAATACAATTTGCTAATCAATGTGGATTATTTAGTTAGACTGCTTTGCTTATTCTTTGATCTGCTACTTCCTATAGTTGTGTGTTTAAGAGATTAGTGTTGAAGGAACTCATTAAATTAATCAGGATTGAAAGAGAGAGAGATTTTCCTGACTTGTGTTACTGTTTTGAATTGTACTATAAGGGCATTAATTGCACTACAACAGCCAGCAGTACTGTATTTTAACTTTAAAATTAAATACTTTCAAGATGTCTTGGGTTAAACATTTTGTAAACGAATAATTATACCACTGTAGTAGAATTAGTAACTGGATCTTTAGATTATAAAGTACAGTGACAGAGAGACTAATCCCAAATGTAGTAAATTAGAATCTTGTTTTCTTTTTTTCTTAGGTGCTGCATGTAATAAAATTCCAGGATTCACTCAGTTTCACTTCATGGTTTCAAACCCTTTGCTAAGTCGACCAACTGAGCAAGTAGTAGACTGCATTTAATTCCTTTTGTCCTGTTAGCATCTCAACTTAGAAGAGGACAGTGCTAAGTTCCACCAGTTATTACTTCTTAAAAATGGTTGTCTCTAGCATTTAATGGGCTATTATGGTCTGCTTGTTTTCCTAAGAACTGAGTAGCCAGAAGTGATGAATAGTAACCATTGAACAGGCCCTTTACCTTGCCATTAAAAAATATATTTGTCAGACATTTGGAATAGTGAGCTGGAAGTGGAACTAAGATTCTACACATAAAATTTATGCTGAGAATATTTAATTGTCTTTCTAAGATTTAGTCAAGGTTTTCTCTTGAAAAGAAAATTGCATGAAAATGCTGACACACAAGGAAAGGGGCTTGAGGAGTAGTGGAGACTATTTCAAAGCTTTAATGAAGAGACAAGAAGTCCTTATGGACCATTCTCACTTGTTCCACAACAGCTGAGAATACATTTGAATAGACAGTACATGCAAGCATCCCTGGTAGTACAAACCTTCAAGGAATTTTGGTTGACTGACTGGATGTGAAGACAAATTATTAGAAATCATCCTCTCACCTGTTTTTTGTAGTGGAAGCTATGAACCATAATCACAGTGATTTCCTTGTCAGTAATATGCTGTGCACTCACCCTGTCCTAGAGCACATTAACCTCTGCAAAGGAGCAGTTATATGCCTAGAGTGTGACAGTTACCTATAGCTTTGGGTTTTGTCACTTTCTGTGTCTAGAGACATCAGGATTCATTTGGAATAGAACTTCAGCATAATGAGGATTATTCCACAGGTATTTGAAGATCTGTTTGATCATTCTCTTAAATTGGTGGCTTGCTGATTTGACAGAATCATTGCTAAACTTGAGCTAAGAAATGGCAAAAGAGGAGAGTGAGTAAAAAGAATGTGTCTTGTCACTTTAATTATTCTCTGTCTACTTAAATAAAATCATTGGGTAATAAAAGCACACATTAATGTATTAATAAAGTCATTTAGATGCTTGTGTACTGTGCCTTAGATTAATTGTTGCTTTATGTTTCAAGGTGGTATCTTTAAAAGCTGGAAATAAACCATTCAAGCTAGAATGGCTATGTTTAATGGCTTGCTATTGAACTTCATCAGCAAAGTGATTTACTCACTTCTGTCACTGGATCCTCAGAGCATGTTGTAGTAGTATTCACTGCAGGCCACAGAAGGCTTTTGTCAGAGAAGCTCCTACTGAATACATCTGTAATGGATTAAGATAAGTTTTCTACCTGTGCTACCTACAATCCTTCTTCCATGGCTGCTCTATCTTCAGATAACTCAGGCAGTCAAGCGCAAATAGATTAATAAAATCCTAGTGATTGCTACTTTGAAGATTGCAGCATGGATTATGAACACAGAAGGTTCAGTACTGCGAGCAGAGCAGTAATGTCTCAAATTTCTGCAGCTGAATGCTCCAGGATTCATTTCTCAAAGAGGTTTGGGAACATCCATAGCTTGCTTTCTAGAGTGCTTATGTCACTGTGTACAAGCTAGTCTATGCCACTATGTTATAGTGCCCTATAACAGTGTATCTTGAAGTCACTGTTACAATGCAAACTTCCTACATAGCTTAGCTGTGCTGGCTGACAGCAGCTGAATGTGAGCCAGCTGTGTCCAGGTGGCCAAGAAGGCAGTGGCATCCTGGCCTGTATCAGCAATGGTGTGGCCAGTGGGACCAGGACAGGGATTGTCCCTCTGTGCTCAGAACTGGTGAAACCAGACTTCGAGTCCTGTGTCCAGTTCTGCGCCCCTCATAACACAAGGGACATTGAGGGGTTGGAGTGAGTCCAGAGAAGGGCAGTGGAGCTGTTGAAGGGTCTAGAGGGTAAATCCTAGGAGTGGCTGGGGGACAGGGGTTGTTTAGCCTGGAGAAAAGGAGGCTATGGGGGGACCTTACTGCTCTTTACAACTGTCTGAAAGGAGGCTGTAGCCAGGTGGGAGGCAGCCTTTTTATCCAGACTGCCAGTGACAGGACAAGGGGAAATGGCCTCAAGCTGTGCCAAGGAAAGTTCAGGTTGGATATCAGGAGGAGTTTCTTCACTGGAAGGGTAGTCAAGCATAGGAATGGGCTGCCCAGGGAGATGGTGCGGTCACTGTCTCTGGAAGTGTTCCATAAAAGACTGGACATGGCACTTTGTAATATGTTTTTTTTGGCATGGTGATGTTTGATGAAAGGTTGGACTTGGTGATCCTGGAGATCTTTTCCAACCTTACTGATTCTATTAATCTATGAAAATTACTTGTGTCCATGAGACATAGGCATTAATACATATGGTTAGATAATATGGGTTTCTTTGTGATGATGCATTAGTTATAAATGAAAGGGTTTGTTTGTGTAAATTATTTTGATATATCATTAATTTGACAATATATTAAATCATAATATTAAGAATGTACCATTCTGATGTTATGGACAGAATTCAGAATTAGAAAAATAATGGCCGTGATATTTTGTCTTAAAATATTTTTTTAAAGGTTGCTAAGGATGTTCTGTTATGCTTAGCAGACACACAAATTTTTTTAGAAAAGATATCAAGTACAGACTCCTCTCAAAAGTAAGCAAAAACTATTACAATCTGTTGGATTGCAAAAAAGTATTTTACTGTTTTCAATTTCAGTTTTTACTATCCAACTTTTACAGTACAGAATATGAGGATTTGTGATTTAGTGGTTCAATTGAATGCATCTGTCTGTAAAGCTGTGGGGCTCTTTAAAGTTCATTAGCTTCTTTTTAGCCATTTTTTATCTGTTTCTAAAGACAGAAAAAGAATCTTTGCTCAACAGTCTGACTAAAAGTGAACTATGCTCTGTTTTTGCATGGCATCAAATTGTTCCTTAATAAAGCAGTCTGTGTGTACCCTGGCAATGTTTTGCATGCACTTACTGAAGAAAGCTTCCCTGGGATTTCACCATTTGTAGGTTACCACTGAAACACATTCTTTCATTTGTAGCTGCCTCAGTCAGGAATAATTCAGAGTTTTAGAGAATTCAAGATTGATTTTTAGATGGAATCTACAATGCTATATAAACTGAAGTGAATCAATCAGCATTTGTTGAGTTTAGTTTATCATGTGACTGTTTTAACTACTTAACAGTGCTGTTCATTCTTGTTTTGAAACACAGACTGTGTGCAGGATTTTTGTGCTATTATCTATAGTCTGTGCATGAAGAAACATCAGTTACACTGTTAAATTTCCTCCAGCTCTAATATACAGCAGGTATGTTATATATTAAGTACTGAAGTACAAATGTTTTCACTGGAGGGTCTGCTCATTCCTCTGCATAGACACCATTAAATTTACAGCAAGAAGTGAAATATTCATGGAGCAGAAATGAATTAATCTCAGGATTCTGTGACTAATATTGTTATTGTTTAAGCTGCTGAGTCAGAAGGAAACATTTATGTTTGTGCATTTAACAACCTTAGCTGTGTTTTCATTTTCTTTTTGTCTCCTGACAGTTGGAATCAATGTAAGTAAATACAGCTGCTGGTGCAGTGCTGTCTCGGTGTGATTAGCTCATACCTTTACAGTGACAGATGGTGGTCTGTGAAATAAAAGCAATAGTAACTTCAAAAGCTGCCAATTTAGGGACTCCCTGCTACTAGTGAGGTTTTTTTTCCTTTTTTCTAATAAGATAGAGAAAAAGCTTTACAAGAAGTTTTGATTATACTTTTTCCAGGTAGAGCTTTATAAAAGCAATTGTATTGTAAATGTTAGGGGGTTTTATTTGTTAAAAATGGTGATGCATAGAAAAAAACCTGTCATGTGTTAGATGAACAGGAAGTTTCATATTTTCACCCTTTGCATACTTGCCAGCCAAACTCTGAAGTACATTTTGACCCTAATTCTGTTTGTTGCTATGTTATGATTTTGATTGCTGGTGTTGTGTAATTACATAGAAAGCAGTGACTTTGCCACTTGAATGTAGTTGAAAAGTTGTGTTGTGTTTTATATTTCTAATTTTATCACATTTATCATTTAAAGATCTGGAGAAATAAGAAATTCAATTTAGCAAGAAATCTTATGGCATTGTTTTTTTTTTGAATATTCTTATGTGCAGATACGAAGACCCAAACTTGTTATTTTTCAATACAAGTATAGAAAGATTGTTATAGACCTAACCCTCCCAAACAGGAGAAAGGCTTTTTCCCCTATAATCAAAAGAAAACCAGTGGTGTTTTTCCTGTTCTGCCATTAATGTTACTTTATATTTTCTTCAGATCTGTAGTTTGTCAGTTTATAATTGTTTTCTTTATATTAATTTAGCTTTCTTTACTGTCAGCAGACCTGTCATAACAGCTTTCTTGACACATTCTGGCTATATACATCCAGGTTCAACTGTTGCTCAGTTTTCTTTTTGAAGTGTACTTCATGCATGATGTAGACTGTGTTGTAGTATAATTTTGTCATGCAATATTTGGCAGGGAGGATTCAGTCTATATGATATGACCTTTTAAAGGTGGCATAATTACTGAAGCAGTAGATTACAGTATTGCAGCAGCACAGGTTTAGAATTATACTTAGAGAGATCATGAATGCTTATTGTTCATAAGTAGATGCTTGATGCCATATGTGGTTATTTATTAAATACAGTGTGACAGGCTTTTTGAAAACAAAAACAGTTATGCTGCTAGCTTAATGCGCTCCTGGATAGAT
>NW_005054297.1:21380243-21405956 GCF_000277835.1 Geospiza fortis
GTAGGATGTGGGTAAGTAGCTTGCTGTCTAGCTAAAAAAAGGGTTTTTTTTCTTTTTCAGAATGTAAGCAAGCTGTTCTGTTTTACTTTAGCCACACAGTTGCTAATACTAACAAAAGGTAGAATGCAGGAATACGCAGTAGGGCACTGAGGAGCACGGGAAACTATCCAGCTGGTGACAGCACATTCTTAGTTTGGCAAAAGAAGACTCTTCTAAATTTTCCTGCAGATTGAAGTAAGGTGCCCGTCTCTCTGCAGGTTTCATGATTCAACCCTCTGGCTAGACGCCCATCTACTGTTTTTCCCCCAATACAATGCAGTAAACGATATGAAAAATCAGGATGGGCATCTAGTATTCTTTTATTTTTTTTATCAACAGGCTATTGTCATGTTTCTCTTATTCTCTCTTCTGTCATGTAAATACTTAATTATCTACCATAGGTTTCCCATTTTCAGGATGGGAAAGTACAGAGTCCCATATAACTTTCAGATCACCTTCTCTTTGTTAAAATATGAATTTGAATTTCTGCTGACTGAGGAGGCTTTACAGCTTCAGAACAGCTGCTGCTACTACAATGCTTTATGAAAATGTGAGCACTATGAATTCAGTCTCCTTGACTGGCTATTTAATTGAAAGTCGCTGTGAGATGTGCTTTGTGTTAACACCGCTGTGTTTGGACAGACTATGAGATTGGATTCTTGGGGAGTTCTGTCACGGGGATGTCTGGTTACTGAATCACAAAGAGTTTTAGGGAAGAGACAATCACCAATATGCTCAGTGGAGCTACGATAACATCTGCAGGCACACTCAAGAATAGAGCCATAACCCTGTAACTTAATTTGAAAAATCAAGACTCTTTCAGACTTGGGAATAGAAGTTTGATCTTGCATAAAGTTGTACTTTTATAACAATAATGTAGTGCCTCACTATGAGAAATATAAGTGCTAATGCCGGATAAATATTCCAACTGTCATTTATAATTATAATTTTTGTACTTTGGTCAGGCAGCTATTCATAATATGCCAATCAGTGTTGAACTTAACCATTATGTTCTGCTTTGTACCTAAAATTTTTCCAGGTTTGGCATTTGGGAAGAACTTCAAATGCATACTGGGAGTTCAGGCAATATGGTCCTCCAATAGGCTATCTCATGTAAGTGCCTCTAAAGTATTTCTCACACATATAAAGTATTTCTCACAGCAAATAACAAAATCCCTGGACAATACAGTACTACTGAAGCCTTTAGTCTCAGTATTCATTGAGAGTTCTCCAAAAAGGGAAAAGTTGTCTTTTCTTGGGAAATTCCAAAAGAGACCTAGACACTGGAGTACAATATTTTAAGCTTTATTAGGACCTCAGTACTTTGTAGCAGCTGCTGCTTTCTATCTTTGTAAGTATCCCACATCTGTCTGTGATTTTGGTAGTGGGGTTGCATAAAACCGGTAGCTCCCACTGCTAGTAAGATAGCAAGCCCTCAAGCTCAACCCCAGGGCCTTGTTGGATGGACCTGCTGGTCCACCACCTGAGCGCTGCTCAGCAGGCAGGGAGTTTGTGCATCTGTGGCTTGTTGCATTTCTTCTAATGACTGTGCTATTATGTGTGGAACATGAAAATCCATGTTCAAATAATAACCTGCCTAATTATCCTAGAATGCTGAGGCCAAAGAATCTTTTTCTCCTCATTTTCCTTTAATAAGTAGCAATTAATTTATACTGGGTGAAACAGCTTCAGTAAGAAACATGAGATGATGAGGAAGATAACATGTGAAGATCTGCTTCTTTAGGAAGATGGAAGAGTCCATAAGGATACACATCCTCATCCATGTCTGTTCCTGGCAGTGCTGGTTAGGTAATGTGTGAATCAGCACATACTGATAACCAAGGCAACCTCCAAGCCACACCTAAAATGTAGAGTAGATTTATTTAATTGTGAACCTTGTTCACAGCACAGGGCAGCAGAGACACACAGGGACAGAGGCTCCTTGGGCTTAGCTCATCCTGGTGGGCACTAGGAGGGTTTCTGCCTGTCTTACTACTACAGAAGGCTTTGTGCATCTCCGTGAGAGTGTGTTATGTTCACAGGAATTCCACTTAAAACAGGCAGAGGATAAACCACACCAGACATAATAAATGGGCTGTTTTTTTTCCCCCAGACTGACATTTTTAGCAATCCCAGCTGCAAGGTTGCTTTGAACAAAACTATTCCCTCCTCCTGACCACATCTTCTGGTTTTAACCCTTTCCTCCCATTCCTTTACTATCTGTTAAGCATTCCTTGAATACCAGCAGGGCTCAGAAACAGACCAAATTCCTGAGTGGTTCACTAATAAGGCATTAAGGCAACTTTCTGGTAAAACTTTTGACTACAAGAATTTGCTGTCAGTGTGGTTAACTTCCAACTTTTTACATTTTCATTTTAGCAAGTGTCTGTTCCCAATAATGTTATGACTTAATAGTGAACAACTAACAGCATACATATCTCATGCCTCAGAATTAAAAGCTAGGTGTTCTTTTCTCACAGAATGAGTAAATTTTATTTTCAAACCAAATATGTGAGACTACCAGCCTAGGCACAACCCCTTTCTTTATGCAGTCCCAGTTTCAGGTCTGCAATCCTGTGTGTGGAATTTACAGTTAACAAATTTCAATATTTTTAATGATGTTCTGGCAATGTTAGCAGCCTGTCCACAGGAGAACCATTTAGCAGATATCACTGTATTCTCAGTAATTAATTAATTAATGATTAGTATATCTTTCCTACATCCAAGAATGTTTACTTCAGTCTTGCTTAACAGGGTTATGGAAATGACGCTTCAGGGTGAGCTATCTGGTAAAGCAGTGTTACAGCCTGAAGAGAAAAGTGCACACTGATTAAGACAGACTGCCATCTGTCTTAATCATATGGCCAAGCACTTTTATAAATGAAACAGCTACATTCATTCATTCATTCATTCATTCATTGTTATTGCCAGGAATAAGTGGGAATTGTTTTGTTTTCTTCTGCAATCTGAGTATGTATTTTCCTGCATCTTGGCTGCCTCAAACTCACACCTTTATAAAGTTTTCCAAAACTTCTGGAAAAATTATAGTTCTAGCTGACCCAGACAAATTGCTGGACTTGTTTTTGTTTTTGTACCAGAGAAGAGAGTTATGGTCATCTGGCAGGCTTGCAAAGAAATTATAGAATAAATTACCATTACTAAAATGTATTTATTGTGGTGGCAAAATTATATGTGAGTGGACATAATGAAAAATTGAAGGTCGTCTCTTTTGACCTTGCTGGTTTTTTGCAATGCAAAATCCTTTTATTATTTGCAATATCTAAGAAACAATATTTTCAGTGGATATGTACAGTATTCTCTAACTTAGCAGCTTTCACAAAAGCAAGGTAATTACACGTACTCTTGATTTTAAATAAATAGTTTCAGTTGGGTATACTTTCATTTTCAAAGTTGATGCAGTTGTGCTTTTTTAGCACTTAAACACTGAGTATGGCTGGTTCTTGACTCAGTCATCCTGAGCAAATGCAGCCTGCTGCCAGTTGGTGGCTGAGCCTGCAGTTCTGCCACTAAAGGAGCAGAATCCAAGACCTGCAGATTTTGTGTGTCCCCCAGTCATTCTTGCTACTAGAAAACAATCCCAGCCTCACTTACAAGGGTTTTTTTCTGTTATTTTTTCAATCAAGCAGCCCAAACAAGCTCTAAATATAGCATGAATATAATCACCTAAACTGTCATTAAAAGACTCCTCTCAATCAGCAGAGCCTGTTAGCTGATTGTCACCTGAAACCGTGTAATTAACATGACTAGTATTTTTGACAAAATAGAAAAGTGTAACTTGATTAATAGTGCTATCTCAGGAATGTTTTCTTGCAGTATTTACTACCATTAAAGCTGTTAGTCCTGCATACCATATCAATTTTTAAGACTTCACAACAGATACAGCCAAATGGTTATAAGATAAATAGGCTTTATCTGGCTTCTAGAGATTTTAGGAACAAAGTTCAAGTGCTTGAATTTTTCCATGTGCTTCATGTGTAGATATAACAATAAATTAAATTAAATTAGTCCACCATGTGCAATCAATAAGGCTTTAAACTGAATTTGAAAGTAATGTGTTCTAGGCAGCACCCAAATGTGGCTTGTGTAGAGCAATGAGGAGGAAACAAAAGTTGTTTGAATTGCAGCTGTTAATCTTTATCAGGGACTGAGTTCATTAGTACCTAATGTATTACATGCAAACTAGCATCACCTGAGATCTGCTAAATAAAGTTTTAGGTTAGTAATCATGCCAGTTTTTTCAGGGGGGAGGGAGCTCCTCGTATGCACTATAGTTTCAGGGCTTTATTCCCCTCACCTGAATTCCATCTTCTATTTTGTACCATAACTGCTTTTCTCCTTCTGTTTCAATCCATAACTAATCATTCCCACTCTGCTCTGGTTTATCAAATTATATTTAGCAAAATATTAATAGTTGAAACTTCTGTATGTGCTGTAACATCTGCATATCTGAATAGTTTTATGGCAGAAGTTTTTTCTATGCTTGTCTCATTCTGCATTGCTGTGTCCAAAAATGCCAAGTCAGTCTGTAGAGGGATTGTAGAGGGATACTTTGTATGGTTAAACCTTGCTTTGATCACCTGATCTTTGTCAGGGTAGGGCTATGTGGGAATCCAAGATCCTTTAGTAGCAAAAGGAAAACATATTTTCTGGTGTGCTTATGTGATGGTGGGTTTTTTTTTTTACTTTTAATTCTTTTTCAGTGGTTCCATGTCTCACAAAGATATAAAAGTTTCAAAGCTAACTTTCTGAAACCTTCTGTCCTTATTGTGAACTTCTTATGTAACATTTTTGCTGCTTCTAGCATCTGACACTGGTTTAAATTACTTACAGTAATCCTGAGTAATTTATGATAAAAGAATGGGGTATGATAATATTAGATATATTTATTCTGGTCTACTTGAAGTCAGTTCATGTTTTTAAGAAATGCATTTGCTGAAATCCTACTTTTATAGAAGGTTGGATTTTTTGGTTTTTGTTTTTCTATTGTAAAGCCTTGTCCCATTAAATGAATTTAGGCTGACTAAAAATAAGTATATTGTTTTTCTAGTGAAGTGTAGCATGAGATATTGCTGGGATTTCTAGGTGAAACTGTATGGCGTTGAAATACTAGGTGATGACTGAACCTTGGAAGGAAACTGAGAAGTGGCAAATACAGTGCAACTAACATGAGCTGCCTGAGAACCAAGGATAAATTATATATTCTAGGTGTACAGTAAAGAAAAAAGCAAGTGCATTGTTTTCATAATTTCTTGTGCATACAAATAGATTTTAAGCTTGTTCATGCATTCTAGTGTTGAGTGCATTTTTTACTTTTATCTTCTACAAGGCCATGTACTGACTTAAATGTTATTTCTCAGTTATAATCAAAGCAAGCTACACTTTCATATTCAAGACCACTTCATGTGAAAGTACCATCCTTAAGAAATTTCCCAACAGCCCACCATCTTTGCCTTGAGTGGAACTTTGGTGAAATGTATTTTTCACTTCCATAGGCTCAGCAGTATTGCTATAGTAATGAGTTTAACTTTTATATTGCAAAGTTGTTCTTCAAATGTGGTCTAGACTTAAAACTGAAATTTACATTTTAGCTTGTTTAGAGATATCTTGTAACTTTAGTGTTTTTCTATAAACATTTCAAAATTTTCATTTTTATGTTTAGGTCATCCTGAAGTTCTAGAACATATTTAGTAAATTAATAATTGCTTGGATTTTGTTTCTTTTTAATAAAAACCCTTGGAGTTTTGCTGGTATAGAATTATTTATAGTTGAGAAATGTAGTCTGAATTATTTTTATGAGAGGTTATGCATTATTTTTTTCTCTAGTTATTCTTAATGGATATTGCCTTAGGTTTGAAATAATGTTAGCCTTAGCCAATATTGTGCTTTTCAAAAGTCAGCTAGCTGGAGCAAACGCACCTTGCAAATGCTACTTAACTGGGGGCAGGTAACAAAGCTAGTAATCCTTGTGTTGTGCTGCATTGTTTTTTGAATAAAGCTTAAAATGCATTTATTTCCCAGTTTTCCCCATTTCAGCTGGTCTCTTCCATACTGCAGTGTCCTTGTCTCTAATAGATTATGAAGGATTTTTTGCACATCAAATGGTTACTGTCACTGTCATTGTGAGTACTGTGGTTGAACAAAAGAAGTTATGTTTAAAGAAAATAGCCAGAAAAACATTCTAAATCCACGTTTTCTACAGAAGGGTAGGGTAGATGATTATTTAGACCACACAGGCTTTTAGCATCTGACTTAGATTTCAGTTCCATAAGTAGCTGAACCAGTCAAATGGGCTTTCTCCTCTGCCAAAACAGAGCTTCACTTTCCCCTTCAGTGTTCCTAACTACACAGTTCATCCCACCTTTAAGTCAGGCTCTGCTGCTCAGTGTCAAGAGGTCTCTCTTTACTCTGCTATCTCTCTGTTAAGAAGATTCACCAAGAACTTCAGTATTAAAAAATGAGTAGTATTAGCACCTTTTCATAGTATGATCACATGGCTAATCGCTGAAAGACAGTCATGTTGTTTGAAGTTGATTTTATCATAAAAAATTATAAATCATACTCTGCAGGGAACTGCACTTTCTACAGCAGTGGCAATTCAATAAGTTAAGTAACTAAAGCACTAACTATGTTTAGACAATACTGTGCACACTCTGAATTCTGCTCACCCGTAAATGTGCTTGATGCATTTTTAATAAGCTTTCATATGGAAAATAATTTGTTGGGCTCTCTCCTTTGATTGGGTTTTGTTGTTCCACTAATATAAATTATAGTGCGTTCCCACACACTTCTAAATTAATTTTGGATGTATGTTTTGAATATTTAAGTAAAAATTTGACATAATAAACAACCTTTCAGGCATCAGAGAAATAAAAAACAGACATGCAGAATATTAAGTTACACTGGATGATGAACTCTGCCTATCATCAGCAAGCTGAATTGCAGGAAGTGCAAAAAGGTACAAGAGGCATTGAAAAGAATTTTAAATCTTCTAGAATGTTCACAGTTGCTGTGAAGTCTGTTAGAGACTTTACAATACCTTTTGATTTCATGTGAAAGGTGCTTAGCCACTAATGATCAGCATTCATACAGACATTAAGAAGGCATCCTCTGCTTCTTTGAAAGTCTCTTTCTGTCATCGAGCTAAATGACTCTTATGTAAGTTTCCATTCCAGAAAAACAAGTGAGAACTAACACCTTTTTATGTAGGAAGGTGGATGCAGAATACCTGTATAATTGTAAAGTTCTGTAATCACAGTTGTGACATAGTCATGTCCCAAAACTTGAGTGCATATTTTTAGTGTAAATTTAGTTGTCCCTCTGTGAATTAAGACTACTGTAGAATAGACTACTACTGTATTCTATTAATTTATTTGCTGAATTTGTATTGACATCAAATGGCATGCCTGTCTTTAACAAGTACCTGGTTAAAAAACTATTTTAAATACGGGTTTAAAGGCATGAAACCAGGCATAAAATCTGTTGATTCTAAATCAAATGGCACAAATTGTAAAATAAAAATTAATTTCAGTCTGAAGGGTATACTCTGCCTAAACTTACTTAAACTGTAACAGTAATGAAAGTGCTACTAATAAAGCAGAAACTGGTTATGGCATACGGCATTAGTATTTTCCAAGTTTAAAACTTTTACTCCACAACTTGTGTGACCTTGATTTGATCCTCTAAAACCTGTTTTGTTTTAGCATCTCAGCTGAGTTCAGGGGCTTTTTGAGGTTAGTTCTATGGTATATAAAATGTGTTTTCAGCTTAAGGTGAAAGACAGGTTTCTATTACAAGTCATGTTATCACTGTGTAGTGTTAACGTCTAAAAAAGCCCTCTAAAAGTTGTACACAAGAGTACTTAGAAGTCAGCTTTACTGGAAGTCTCCTTTTTATTACAGAACTGTCCTCAGCACCTCATTTTAGAAATTATCCAGTCAAAGGAGCTTATGTGAGCTTGTCATTCCTAACAGCCAGTCCTGTAAGCTGTTAGGTAAAATCCCATTTCTCTTGGTTGTGTTTGGGTAAAGGCCAAAGTAACAAAACTGTGTCAGAACCATAAGGCCTTTAGAAAGGGCTGTATTTTTCTAAAAGCTTTACATTTCTTTTCTAAAAGATTTACATTTGCTTTCATTAGGAATAGAAATTACAGAAAATCTTTGTGAAAAACAGCTCCCTCTTTTAACTTAGGTCTTGTTATTCTTTTTAGCCTTCACAGTTCACTGTGGGCTACACAAACCATTAAAATGTGTAAGCCAGATACAAATCTGAAAGAAGTGTGTTCCATCACTTGCACTGTGATAGATGAATCAATGTGAAAAAATAAAAACACATTTGTAAACTATTAGAATAAAAGCTGAAAATCAGGACTTTTATCTGGTTTTGCACCCTTGGTTGCAGTGTCTTTTTGAAAGGTCGAGTGGGGATCTATTCCAAGATAAGTTTTGTTGCCAGCTTTTTTGGTCAAAACTTGTTATAACCAGCTATCAGCCAGACCTTGTTAAACAAGCTACAAAGTGCCATCGTCTCCAAGGGGAAAAACAAAAAAGAATTTAAAAAGCAGTGTTGGCAAAAGCAGTAAGGTTTGCAGAGGCATCTAATGAATTAGAATTCACAGTCTTTTGTTTAGTTTCCTATTTTAAGTGTAAACATGTGAGATTCCTTCATTTCTTGTTCACTGTGATAATCTCAGGGTGTCCTTGCCCTTTGATTTCCCTGTCTGCTGTTCCTCACCTTGTGACATTACCCAATTAGCATATATAGCAAAATTAGGTTGGTACAAATATGCCATATACAACATAGTCAAGAAATACAAGAACAGAAAAAGTAAAGTGATTGCAGTAGTGAATAAATGCACTTAATCCTTTAAAACTTGTATGCATTTTATTTAAACAGATATTCACTTCTCATCTCACTATTAAGATAAAAAATATGTAAGAGCCCAACTGTTATTTTTCATGTGTTAAAGTTTGAAAAATTCATTTAACCTCCAGCTTCAGAGAAATCTTAACATTCATAGAAGGCAAGTAATCAGAAATGGTTGTATTTCTTTTTTATTTTTCAACTTTAACTGAACTGCTGAAGATTAATCCCTGTGCTAGACATCCAAAAGCATGTACAATTTAAAAATAATCAAACACTATCACCATAATGAATTGTACAAGTGAGGAACCAGTCAGATTGCAATTTTAAAGATTTAGATGTATAAGCACAAGCTAGCAGCAACATATCATTGCAACAAGAAGCATCATAGAAAGAGACGGCAATGGAAAAATAAGTCCTCACACGTGAAGTAGCTTGTTTTGTTCTCAAGTGGAGTTCTGTACCTCATGAAAGAGATATATTATTTGGAAAGAGGCCATTGACCAACATAAAGATTATAGTTTCTACAGTCTGATTAAAAAATATTTTCTTCATGTAAAGAAAGTTTTGAAAGATTTCAAAGGTATCAAACGCTACTGAAAAGAGGAAGAAAAAAAGCCTCTGAATTTGTGCTGCTTAGGAAAAGAATTAAGCGGTTTCCTTTGCATCATGGAATAGAAGATTTAATTGGAATGAAGTTATACAATGTTCTCAAGAAAATCAAGTAGTCCTCCATAAAACAAAATACCACAAGTGTTTGCACAGACCAAAGAATCATTTGCAAGGTGCTTCATCCCACATATTTTGCTGGGAAGCAACACTATTTCCCATTATTTTCAATTAAAACTGGTTGCAATTGAATGATGTATGACCATTTCATTAGTCTCATTTTCCTTGGTATCTATAGTACACTTCCTAAAGAGTTGAAGAATTCTGTTTCTGATTTGATAGCTTACCATATTCTATTTACCTCTTGCTTCAGCAAATCATGGTAAAACCAACAAACAAACTGAGTTCTAGCTCTCTTGGAGGTAAGATTTTATTATCTATTATATATGGATTGGGGGCAAAATGTTCAGTAGTAACTAGAAGAAAACATTAAGACATGGATTTAGAATATATAATTTAGAAAACCAAAGAGTCATGTTATTTGTTTTAGGGAAGTTTTTTGTCATTTTCCAAATATAAGCAAGGTCAATCAACTGTTGTAACATTTGAATTGTACAGTTCATTGCTGTTTCATCTTATGCTCTGAGAAAGCACAGACTGGTATTTAATAAAGTATATTCTTTTTATTCACTTTTGTTAAAAACATATTTACACTTAAGAAAATTTAAAACAATACATGAAAATTTAAAGCAATTTAAAACAATACACGTAAAAAGGAAACAGTGCAATTTTTTATTAGAAATACAATAGTATATGACCCTATGTTGCAAGCTAAATGTTTATTTCATAATTGTAGGCTGCATACAAGCAGTGTTTAATTTTTATAGGACTATGTAAAATTACTCTTTCTAGATCTGTTCTTTACATTGGAGCTCTTTTACTAGTTAATGAGTGAACAGGGAAAAAGAACAAAACAGAAATTAGTACGAATGTTACAGGCACTTAAGACATCCTGAAGAACAGGTAACTGTAATGCAAGCATCATGGAAGAATCTGCATACCTGGCCCATTTTCTGCCCATTGGAAGAAGCCACACTGTTTTTCCTTCCCAAGAGGGCACACAAAAAAGTTCTTTCCATTATTGGGACCCATCTTCAACACAGTCTTCATAACACATCGCTTGCCATGGTTACAAAATGGAAAATCCAAGTCAGCCCACTGCCAAAGAAACAGGTATCAGGCACATGTGATGGCTATGAATTCCTTATTTTAAAAGAGACAATAGAAAAAGACCTACAGGGGATGCCATAGAAGAAATTCTTCCTAGTACTTAGATTAGTTTTATCACTTTTGTGAACACTTTTTAGATTTTTCTTTAACATCAACTGCAACTGCATGCACTTCGACTGGTGTAAATTGAAATTATGTTAGCACATAGGTTTTTTTTCAAATTTAGGCATTACTATCTTGAGTCCATCTATTAACTACCTGATAGTCATGACTGTCAGATCACTTTTCAGGTCAAACTCTTTTAAGACATCTACATCTGTAGCAAGGAGCAGATGCCACCAATTGCAGCTAGGAAGGTCATGTTAGGTATTAGTGCAGCAGTGGGAGGGTTTGCCCAGGCAGATTACAGAATCATCATCCTGAGAGATTGTCAGGATTTTGGCTAGCCAGAAAAAATTAGATCTAGTTTGTTACAGTCCTTTCAGGAAGAAGCTGATCTGAACAACTTTTACAAGTTCCCTCAAACCAGTATTTTTTCTTATGCATCTGTTTCACATCACTTGGAAGTAGATTAAGAGCATTTGCACAAGTAGGTGCCATCTCAACACTAAGAGAAGTAACTAAAACTGTTAAGTTCAATAGATATTATTATGCTCTTAGTTTCAATTCAGTGTGCAACAGTATTTATGACAAACTTTAAATGGAATATTTCTGCTGTCCATGGTTGACAAGTCACTGGGCCAAGGAGGTTGCAGGAACAAGCACTGATTATAAAAACAAAAACAGGTCCTGAAGTCTTATACATACTTGAAAGTATTCACACCGAGTTTCCCTGGAGAGAGGGCAGCAGTAAAACTGCCTTCCCTTGTTTTCTCCATCCTTTCTCACAACTCTGAGGCTGCAGAGACGGTTGTGTTTACTGCAGCGAGGATGCCCCACGCTCAACATACGAGTAGCATCTGTCACATTAGTTTGAGGTGAGCTGTAATGACAGGTGACAAAATTACTTCTGCATAATTTAAAAGGGATTAGCAGCCAAACAACTCTCTCCTACTATGACAATAGCTCACCCAGTGTACTTTTGCACACAGTGACAGACAAAGGACTTGCTTCTCTAATGCACCCTATTGCGTGCACCTTTAAATCTGAATGATTGCAAGTTGTGAATAGACATGACTGTGTGCTGCCCTTGAGGTACTATACCAGTTTTCCCCACCATATCTTAAATTATTTTGAAGTACTCAAATTCATGTATGAAACAAAATAAATATTACTACTGATGTTATACTGCCCACCTCAAATTCTGATATGTTCTAAAAGAGTATTCTGCTCTCAGCCGGAAAAAGACCAATACCACTAATTACTCCAGTCTGAAGACAATTGTATGCTTCAGAGAAGATTCCCACCCTCTTTACTGAAAAGTTACAGTAATGCTCCAAATCACATTTGAAAAAGAAATAATCCAGATGATGGGATGAAATGGAATTCTCTGAAAGGGATAAAGTTTCCTTCTTCCTCATGATTGAGACAGTTTCTGACTATCTAAAATACACAAGGTTTCATTTAAAAATAGTGACATGAAAAAGATTAATGCTCTGGAATGTATCTTTCCAATATATTTATAGAGCAGAAAAGCAGTAATGGAACCTTAATGAAAGAAGAAAATATTAATTCATTCTGGTCAAGTTATCAGCTTAGGAATTTTATGTTGTCTTCTATGTCTGGATGATTGCAGTCCTGCAGACACCAGCAGTTTTATTCCAACACCTCATTAAAACACAAGAAGATAAAAATAACCAACAGATTTTTTGTTGGTTTTGGTTGTTTAAGAAAATGCTATAAAAAAAAGCATTTCAGTTGATGACTTGCTACAACAACCTGTTGTCATGATTGATACTATCTCATTTCTTGTTTACAGTCCTCTGTATTCTCAATTATCCCGCCTACAGCCTCAGTTCCTCAGTCTGTACTGAAAGTGTGAAGAGGAATTGTATTCATTCTGTCTAGCCTGCCTAGTCAGCGACATCATTTCAAAACTGGTTCTTCAGCAATGTAAGAAGTAATTTCTGTATTTCAGAACAGACACATGATGAAGAATTTTGTAACATATCATCAATATTTCACATTCAGCCTGCATAATTTACCATTGTAAGTGACATCTACCTTGCACTCCCATTACTGTTGTTACTATCGGCCCAACTTTTCCGTGACAACCCTCATAGATTCTCACATTTCTCTTAACTAGGCAATGGATGTGTCTGAACAGGGCTCTGTAAATAAAAGTATGGGTCGAGCACTGAAGTGGTTATATATAGAATGGGGAGGGAAGTTAAGAGTAAAAGCAGTGATGGGAAGCTCATCAAGGTAACTGTACAGATCTTCCTCTCAAGGAACAACGCTAAAACCTGGCAGTTGACAAATAACTTCAATTAGAATACATTCATCCAGACAACTTCCTTTTGTAATCTTTCACACTGATTTTAAGATCTCTCTAAGCAGATAGCAACTACAGTGCTAAGATCAGGCAACTCCTTAGGTAGAAATGTGCTTGACCTATTAAAACTAGACTGGCCTATTCAATGGGAATAGCTGAACTATGAACAGCTGTTTAGCTTACAGCAGTACTGGCTAGATGCCAAAATCAGGACTTTTCTAATGACAGCCTAGGTAATTCAGTCCTTTTGAAATCTGAATGAAATTATAGTTAGCCTAGAATAAGTTACCTCTGGCAGAAATCCAAAGACAACACTGTCTGAGCCAAACAGCACAGTATTCAATTAATATTTAAGGATAAAGTTAGTTTATGGGATTATAAATACTTGCTTTCATTTTAGAATACATACCTGATTGCTGTATTATATGGGTGAACCAAAGGTACATGGTCAGTTTTCTGTTTCTTCTGTATGTGTTTGAAAGAGATAGGTTGCTGACAGGAGGACGAAGCCAGGGCAGCTGTATTTGTTGAGCAGTCCTTATCTATGCTTCCCCCTGACTGGCAGGCATTGCTTTGGATCTGTTTACAATTGCTTTTTGGAAAAACACACTGAGAATGTCCACCAGATACCTGGATATCATTTCTCAAAACAGTTTTGTTACCAAGATCTGTTAAGACAAGAGTTGTAGTTCCAAATGCAGTTTTCCTATTGATCTTTATTTCTGTGCTTGGTTTTCTGAAATCATTACAAGGGTACTTCATTAAGTTTGTGTTAAAGGCTGCAGAATCTTCAAAACTCTCCATCTTTGGAACTAAGGAAAAAAGTTGTTAGTTATAATCCTTCTGCATAGAATTCTACATTATATTTCTGATCTGTATTCATAAATTGTCATTGGAGAATGAAAGAGTAAATTTACAGTACCATCTCAAAACCTGTCACAAATTAGATGAGTACAAAATTTCTTACAATAAAAAACTCATGCACTCTTAGTCATGTAAAATGTGTTTCAAGATAGCATTACTATTGCTTGAGTAGAATCAATTAATAGTACTACATAAATTAAAGCTATCAGACACTTAACCATAGAAAATTTAATTTGGCCCAAACACAAAGATTAAAGTATTTAATTTTTTCAAAATAACTTTTGATAACCTCAATAATGGGATATCAAAGACTATAGTACCTCCAAGCAGCAATGCATTATCCACTTTTTAAGTATTACCTTACTATTAACACAAAAATTAATATTAAGATTTTGGGGTTTCTAGTGTTTTCAGAGTTCCCATCCTTTCCAAACTGTGTTCATCCAAACTTACTGACTGTAAGAGGCTTTTCAGAAGAAAGCAGTCCAGACATTTGCTTTGTGATATAAACAACAGTTTCTTCACAGAATCAGAGGCCCTCCTAGTGGGCAATAATAATTTCAAAAGAATAGGAATAGTTTATTAATGCCAATTTAATACATAAGGAGGCTGTAGGTAATCCCCTTCCTGAGAAAAGGGTGAAAACCTAATGGCATCCTATGTGCAATCTTTTTAGGTAGCTGTGAAACCACAGTGTCCCAGGAGAGAGTCCTTTCTTTTCTACATTATCCAGTGTATTCCATACAACAAAGAGGGAATTAAGCAGAACATGGGTAGATGAGACATACACTCTCTCCAAA
Organism: Geospiza fortis; assembly: GCF_000277835.1. Taxonomy (NCBI): domain Eukaryota; kingdom Metazoa; phylum Chordata; class Aves; order Passeriformes; family Thraupidae; genus Geospiza; species Geospiza fortis. Next base: position 21,395,100 of record NW_005054297.1, read on the forward strand.
GGCATTCTCACTCAGAAAAAAAAAAGAATCTCTACATTTCACTTGGAACATTACTTGTTTCCAGGCACCTTCCATTTTGCCACTACTGCACAGTCAAACATATTGGTTTCATTCAGACTTTTTAAGACAGAATAGTATTGGCTTAGCCTTGTACTTAGCAAAGGAGCATGGGAAATTGCAATGTAATGGTAAATAATTATCTGTCTACAGATTGAATTATTTTGGCTGTAGGGCCAGCAGCTAATTTTACAGACCAAGTATCCTGCCCTCAAAAATATTCAAACTTTTCTGCTGACAGTAGGTAATTTTAGAAACAACATAAAAAAACAAACACTGAACCAAGTGAGAAGAGAAAGACTCCTAAGGATTAAAAAAAAGAGAGGTAAGCAAACCTATTTTGAAAAAAAAATCAAATATCACTCCTATGCAAAAATAAAGTCATATTTAAAAAAATAAAGATTTCCCAACAGTCTTCCATCGAGTCTAAGACAGCTTCAAATTCCACACCTGATTTCAGTAATTGCATATAACTAAACAAGTAAAACTCAGAAGTACATGAGAAGGAACAAGTTTTGTTTCAAAACTTAAAGTAAAGCATTTGTGCACATGGCAGAATATATTATAAAAGCCAGGAGACAGCATTAATTCCAGGATAAATGTTGGTTGGTAAATCCTATTCTATGAACAGATTAAAATTTTCAGGTTTCTGGTGCTGATTTGGCAGAAGAATTATGCAAGATTAGCCTGTGTTGCCAACAACTGTCATGTAAGGCACAAAGACATACTTTTATTGATTCCTGACCTGAGAAAAAGAACTATAGCTAGTGTCAAAAAAGGGTTTTCCACACATCACTCCAGTCATAAAATGATTAAGCAATGAAGCAATATTTCATGTAGATAGCAGCATTAAAAGCTCCAACAAGAGACAAACAACAAATTGAGGTAAGAAGTTCAGAATCATTTTTACTCTGAACTTGAAGGGAAAAAAGTAGCCCCAGAGAAACCTGGCATCCTTTTAGAAAGGGGAACTAAAATATATGGCTTTTGTTCACACGAAAAAATTACAGAAATCATGAAAGGTCAGAAAATTACCTAATTCAGACTTACACTGCAAACTTTGAAGGATTTTACAGAGAGTTGAAAGAATTGATATTTTTCTCACTCCTTGCCCCAGTAAAAACAAAGGGTCACTGAAGACACTAATCTATAGAATCCCACCTGCACACCAGGTTGGAAGATGACACTCACAGGGTTTAAGACAAGACAGTTTCTATATTGTCTGTGTAAGATTTTCTCAGAATCTGACTTCAGGTTTGCTAGTTACATATATATATGATTCACAATGAGACACTTCTACATAAAAACTACACTGAAATCATAGACCTCCCCTCTTTCCCAATACAGATGCCAGACAACCCTTCACTACCTTTAGGTCTTGAAGTCAAACAGGCATCACAAATTTCAGCAGAAGGCTTGTTTATTAGGGTGCAGCACATACACGTCCACTCCTCTTCAGATTTCCGAGCAACATGTTCATTAGAACATGACCCCCTGCCATATGCCCAGCCAATTAGGCTGTTTCTAGCTGGCAGTTTACTGTGAAACAAAAGAATGATGTTAGTGTTTTGTGACGTTCCCCCTACAAATTGCCTTACACCACTCTGTGCAGGGAGGCATGGGCTATAGAAAAGCAGCATGCAGTGTTAAGCCTCCTATCAGAGCTTGGACAGCATGTCAGTGTTCAAGTTTGATTTTTCTTTTCTTTACCTCAAGGCCAAATCTTTCCAGCTGCTGCAGAAGTAACACAAATAAAAATATTTAAACAAGAAATTGACATAAAGTTAATTATCAACTAGTGTACTCTCCAGGACAATGCCCCAGTCTCTCAGATTCCCTGCCATTTCCAAGTAATGCAGCAAAAAGCTTGGTGAGAAAGAGAGACTGTTTCAGGGCTTTTTCCCCATCTCTTGTACACAAGATTTGCTAACAAATGCATTACTGGATGAAGAACTGCTTAGATGATGAACTGCAGAAATCACACAGCCTAGCAAATAATTTTTTTTTGTCCTCATTTAAATGCTACACATAAGTCCACATTGCTATCACAACAGCTGAAAGCACTGACAGCTTTAAAAGTTAGAAAGTCTCTTGTGTGTCATCATTTGCTGGAAAGCCTTTTAAAATGTAGGAACCTGTTTAAAATTAAGGAACCTAGCTGTGACTTGTAAGACAAAGCTACTCCAGACACCACTAAAGATTTAGTTGTATTTATTTTCCTGTAAATTATAACCTCCTGGGTTGATAGGCTGATTTAGAATCATAGTTACTCCTTTACAGCTTCCTGTTAGGAGGGGCTGCTCTTGTCATATTATCCAAACACTGACAGCATATTAATATTAACTGTAGCTTGAATTTACCTGTTCAGTAAGTTATGTATGTATGCTTCTAAGTGCTATGATATTATCCAACTTATGGTTGATAAGTTGTCAAGCTTATATTGTTTTATATAGTTTTTGTGGAATTGTGGACTTTTTGGAGACTTTTATTAATCCTAAGAATTTAAGCACTTCAATCAATAATGCAAATGCTGTAGTTGGGCACTGTTGTGACACTCTCCTTTGACCCATCACTTTTTCCATAATGATCACTTTCTAGAAGAGGCTAGAGCTCTAAGATAATGGTAGAGATATCCACTACCTAACACATCTTCCACAACAGGAAAACTAAGGAGGATAATGAAAACTGCTGACATTCCAGAGAGTCTATGCTGTTAAGAGGGAGAACAGACATTACAGCAGCATTCACCAAAATACTGTGGCTAGCAAACAAAACAGCTGAACTGTAAGTGTCAAAATGGGTATTTTCACATTATTAGATCAATTGTTCTACTCAGTTATCAAAAAATGCATTACTAGACTGAATATATTCAGTGTGTCATGTTTGGGAATTTAATTCCATGTTGTTGCCCTGGGTCATCTGTTCTGTCATTATACCACCCATACCCTTTCCCAGTTTATGAAATATGTGCGGAAAGGTCTATTCTTTACATTCAAGGTACATTTGAATTTGATAGGCTAAGTTTATAATGTGTATTTTCTAATTTTTTTTTCAGTTGAGCAGAATCCTAAGCTAGTTGACTTGACCCCAAAACCACGAGGTTGAATTCTACAGTTTATGATCTGTAGCAAGTCAGTCTAATCACATGGGCCCCTTCCAGTCTTTAAATGTGAAAAGCCTGGAATGGCAAATAAATTACTTGAGCTACATAATTTTATATAGTAACAATTACTGTAAAATTGAAAAGAGAGCAGTAGAAAACAAAAAACTGACCATTAGAATAAGACAAGACAAGAAACCATCTTTTTATTTTATAGCTACCACTACCATGTTTTTCACTTAATACAGCACTCTTTAATTGTTTATTTAAAAGTACAACAACAAAACGCTAAATCACTACTTGTTCTAGAAAACAGAAAGATTTTTTCCTGACACTGTTTTCTAGTTATCTGACTCAATAGAAGAATGCTGTCTTCCTACATTTTTGCAAAATATTTCTCATTATTACTTTCTGAAACTACAGCAGATTTGGGTTATCAGCTTGTGAAATATTTATCTTCCATGCTGGAATTTTCGATATTTGATCTGTACTCAAAGGCAATTTTTTAAGCTTTAAGCAAAATCCCTTCAGACATCTGAGTCTTGAAAGAAGCTTGGAGGTAGGAGAGGGATTTATGTGTTCTGTAAATCTCATCTAAAATATATATATATATACACACCTCCACATACACTAACGAGGCAAAGTCGCAAAGTGAAACAGCATCTTATATTAGACTGACAGAGTATAAAGGCTGAATTGTGAAGCCTCAGATGAAAATTTTCAAGAATAACAGATGCCTAAGTCTGAATAAGGTATTTTTGTAACTTTTACCTTTTGACCCTTTGTGATATCAAATGTGCTTTCTGCTTTCCTGAAATAAAAGAAGGAAAGCTGCTGCTAGCACAATTTATGTGGAAGCAAAAGTGTCTCTGTAGCACACCTATAGCAAAAGCTTTTAAAATCCAATAAGGAGAAAGAAAAAGTACTAAGCCCCTAAAATATTTGCTGCACTCTGAATTTACTGAATTGTTAGTTATCCTCAGTATAATTCTACATCCAGAAGAAAATTGCACAGATGCACAGCTATCTAGATATGCCAGGACTGATGGGGCTATCCTGCAAAAAGAAAGACAAATTTCTACTTCATGATATCCAACTCAATTGTATGGAAACATCCATGCCCTTTACATTGATAACACCAAGAACAAAGGGCAACTTTTCCGGTGACTTAGTTTCAGTGAATAAATCTGAGTACTCTGAATTGTTTCATAATTCCTACATTTGATTAAAGTAATAGCTGCTTCATAATAGATGACACCTTTGAAACGAATAGTAGCAAAGAATCGAAGCTTCTAACCATTTTTAAATACCAATAGGCAATTTTTTATTTTCTTGCAACATGTTCTGGTTTTGTCTGGCATAGTTAATTTAGTTATAAAATGCACTCAGATCCATTCTATTTCAAAGGGGGTGTCCTTTTACTGTAACAGCACTTTGAAGTGCTTAAAAATGCCACCATGACGCTACCATCATACCTAAGATTGACGAGCCGGGGATCTGCCTTTTGACATCGAGAGCAGAAGTAAGTCATCCTGTTATGGTCTCCCAGACGGCACACAGTGATGCTGCCACTGCACTCCTGGCAGGCTGGGCGCTTGTACACCTTATAGTGTCGGTACAGCGGAGACCCTGTTCTGCGGCACTACAACAGAACATGGTTAAAATCCTAAATCCTATTTAGAGACTCAGGATCAATTTTACATGAGTCTGAAAATAAAAAGCACTACATAAATTGTCAACTCAATGACTAGATGAAGTTATTTAAGAGAGACACTAATAAAGGCTATCCCTGTATTTCACATTATTTTATGTAAAGAATTGACAAGTCAGGTATAATAGTGTCTGTAATTCTCCATATAATGAAATAAAACACAGAAAAAAAAAAGCATACTAGCAAGGTGCAAGCAAATACATGCTAGGAACTCTCTGAGTTCAGCTGGACCAGCTAGCTCTGAATCAGCATCAGTTGTCTTTGACCTGACACCTGCAGGAGTCTTCTTGAAGAGCTAATGAACTCCAATCAATGCAGCATAGAAAACAAAACAAACATAAACCACAAAACAAACACCGCCTTCTCTCACCCTGAAAGACCCAAAAACTCAGCACAGCTCAGATGCAATGCTACAGTCTGGGTTAATAAGCCTTTCCAAAACCTAAAGAACTGTGCAATGCAGAAATATTCCCAAGATTCTGTAAATGGTGGGTAGTACCCAGTAAAGTTGCTCAGCTATATCTTGGCCCCGGCCATGCCAAACTACTTGAAAAGCCACTTGGCACTATGGTGAGCTCCCCAGAGTCTGGCAGAAAGCCATATTAAATTAAGTACAGTACAAGCCCAAGGGCAGTGACTTGAAAAGCCTCCAGACAGCTGGCAGGCACATTTTATGAGACAATTCCCAAAACACCCATGAAGTCCGCATAGACATACTACAGCTAAAAGCGGCAAAAAAAAAAAATTCCAAACAAGAAGAGCCCAGTAGAGATGCAGCCAACTCTGCAGAGCCACCCAAGTTGCTGCCCTACAATTGCAAATCCTTGGGCTCAGCTCAAACGATACCACAGCTGTCCAAGTAATACCAGCACAGCTCTGGCAGAGTTCACTAGCTCTAGCTCCATAATGTATGAAAACCCTTGGAGTTCTCCCAAAACACAGGTGTCTTTGAGCACAGTATATATGCTTCTACTGTGCTCTTATTCATCAGTTTTGCTGAAAGAGAATTCTTGTGCCAGTGCAAACTAGTAATTCAATCAGAAGGAATTACTAATATATATTTGCACGAATATTCACAGCTGCCTCCTCAAGGTTTTCAGTCAGTTTCTTATGAGTAGTTTTTTCCCATCCAGTTATGCAAAAAACAAACAAAAGCAACAGCTTTTTACACAAACAGCATTCTTCACCTTTGCGTCTGCAATGATACAGTATGATGACTGCAAACAATCTATAACAGTCTATTAAAAAAATTCAGGCACTATCCCTCATTAACATATTTTCGTTATGTCTCTAACATGGAAGGAGAGGCTAGCCCTCTTAAAAGTACTTGACTGCTAAGTGCGGACTACAGAGGTTTTCAAATTGGCTAAACAGAAAGTATAACTTGTTAATTATCAGCCCAAAAGCCTTTAAATTTCTGAGTATTAGAGTTGTTGCAGAACTAGAAGGTGTCACTTTACTGGCAGACTTCATTATGAATTTCAGAGAAATGAAAACATTTCCCTACCAACAAACCAAAGTACTCTTTAGTGGGTTGAGGGAAAGTAGATACTTAAGCAGACTATTAAACAAATTAAAGTTTTAGCCTTTATGATTTTAGGAATATTAGGTGCCCTCACCTACCAAAAAAAATTCTTTTTAGCACTGCTAGCTCCTTGCCTTTCATGAACATCAAGAGAAAAAGACAAAAATGTCATTACTGCTTTTCTTTTTCTTTTTTTTTTTTTTTTTGTTTGCAGCATAAAGAAACAAAACATAGAAGAATTAGGTCAAATTTTCTTTTTTTCTATTGTGGAAATTTAAAGAGCCCCATGAATTATGGAGCTTATACAGGAAGCAATTAAGTCCTATGAAGTTATAGCAGTAGGGAGAAATTGTAATTTATTTCACTTTATCAACCAAATCCATTATCTGAGTTAGGAAAAAAAAAGTTGTTAGAAGTTGCAAACTATTTAGCCAAATAAATTTAATTGCTATTTCAAGATTTATATAGGAAGCCACATCAACTACCTTCGTACTTCCCTGGGACAATCTCTAGTTCCTAGTTTGAAGAGTAATCTTTATGTAACCTTACATGTAACTTTGTGCTTAGCCTACATCAATCCTGACATGTTCAGACTGGCATAACAGCACACGCACAGAAAGATTGAACTGGCCCTCAGGCTGCATCTGTGAAAGTCTTTTGGGCCCAACTGCATATTTTGACAGTCTTGACTCTCCCTACCTTTCCATCACGTGACAATTCACAATTAATAAAGAGCCCACAAACCAACACTGCTATTCATGGAAAAACTTGCTTTGTTGCATCTTTATACTGTTTTCACCAGATGATCACACACAGCTAGCATGCCAGAATAACATTTTGGAAGTTCTCCAGAAATATGTGCCAATACCTTATAAAAAAGCAGGGTAAAGTCACGTGTCATTTTCACCAAGTGACGTATATGCTCATCTGTCAGTTGGCAAACCTGTAAGAAAGACAAGAATGAGTTTTAGAATATTACAATGCTAAGAGACAATGGCAAAAAAAGACCTATGAGTGTAGGTGCACTTTGAACACTGATGTGGAGCTGCTTTTCTCCATGTTGTGGTAATTCCCTGACTCTGTATTATAAGTATCATCTCAGTAACACAGTACATGTTTACATTCTATAATACAAAAACTCACTGCTTGCATACCAAACAACATGCTTTGCCTCAACCATGCAAAATACGTGCTAGAAAATTCTGTTGTCTTGCCCTGTATTGACCAAAGAGTTCACGATCACATAACAGAGTTAGTTAAGTCTCACATCCCTCCTAATTTCCTCATGGATCATATTATGACCTATCATCTGAGGCTCTTTCCTCTGAGACATATTCAGGAAGAATTCATGACTCAAAGGCATCCCAATTAGAGAGATGTATCAACCAAATTTATTTTTCTTAAGAACCCAAACTTTTAAATCACCTTTTTTTTCTCTGCCACATCACACATAAAATTAAAATCCAGATTAATCCTATGAACAATTTTCGAAATACTATGTTTAAAAAACTTCAGTTACTAATCTTCTCCAGTTTCCATTTACATCCTATGAAATCTCTGTTTTGCAAATATCATCTTCTCAACCAAAGTTTGAAAACATGCTTGAGGATCTTAAAACAGAAAAAGTATGATAAACAATGGTAGAAAAAACAACTGAAGCCAGCTAGCAGAATAAGAAGTGCAAGAAGCATCTGCAAAAATTATCAACTCTACCACATAAACTATTTTGGGTAGTAAATGAACAAAAAAACCCGAGCACTTTTCACATTCCCTTATTTATGGACTGTCAGTTTAATGGCAGCCTAACAGGATGCCAGACTTAAAATATGAAAGTTTATCAGCTCCAAGGAGTGTCACGACAAAAACCTCTTGTTATAATGATAAAACATTCATTTAGTGTCCAAGAATAACTTAAGAAATTACAGATGACAAAACAAAGGTAAGAAGATAGCAAAATATTAAATAAACATGTATTTAAATTCTTAATATTTTGATGTCCTTAAAACCATCTTGAGACATTCACCCACCTTAAGAGCTGGATGAAGACCACTATCAAACAGTGCTTCATTCTTTATGATATTTCCCACTCCAGGTAATACTGATTGATCCAGCAACACATCACACAACATACGGGTGTTCTGCTGCTTAATCTCATGTTCTGCTCTTGAGAAGCTAAACTTTGGAGAACAGACATCCAAACTTTCCATCATCCTGACTTTCTGCTCACACTCAGCTGCATTTCTGGAAGAGAAAAATACACTGATTAATTTTTATTTTGAATATATTCTAATATTGCAGTGTGGTTTTAAGAACAACACAACAAATTAGAACATTACAGGCAGATAACAGAAACCATGAAAATACCGGTGACAAGAAATGGTACAGAAATTCCATTAAACACCTCTTCCAAAAACAGGTCAATGATACATGCATGGAACATGCATCTAGTCCAATCTCATTTTGTTCCTAGTAGCTTGAAAAATATTTGCCAGTTCCTTGCTTTAAAACTACTTCCAAGATGGAAAGCCCACGTGTTTGGACTCTCAAACATACCGAACTGTATGGTCACATGGTCCACTAGTTACAACATGACATTTATGTGTGTGTGTATATATATATATATATATGTAGAATCAATTTATATATTATATTTCAAAGAATCACAGAACATTCTGAGTTGGAAGGATCTCACAAGGATCATGAGGTCCAGCTCCTAAGTGAATGGCCCAAATGGGGATCAAACCCTCAATCCTGGCATTATTAGCACCATGCTCTAATCAACTGAGCAAATTACAATTATGTAATAGATGTATGTAGTAGTAGATTATTAACAGTAGTTACAAAATTTAGAAAACTATATATTCATATTTTAAGATATGTATTATTAGGATAAGCATACTTATTTGAAAATAATACCATATAAGAAGTCTTGGCTTACATGAGATTTTGTAGTTTGTAATTTTTCGTACACTTATATATGTTGCATGAATTTACATGCCCATTTCCACTCAAGAGCCTAGATCACTAAAATCAAACTTCCTGATGTTTTTTTTAGCAATGTGAAGTACAGTGCTAATGGGCATAAACATCTGCTTAATGTAAATTAGAACAATTATAAAGATTTGCTTCCATAAAGAAAAAAAATAAAAACCCAACCTTGGGAGCATAAAAACTTGAAACCAGTAATCGTGACAGGTTGTTTGTTACTCTTGTTAAGAAGTGAGACTTGGATAGAAATTAACAGAGCAATGGCTTCGGCATACAGATCTAAGGATAAAATTAAATCCAACTTTCATTCCCAGTTTTGACACTACCTAATGACACTATGGCATAGAATTACTTTAACTGTATGTAAGCTCTGATACAAAAGTAACAAACTCAAATTACCATACCAACAAATATGATATGTTTAGGAAGTTTTTTTCTTGACAGAGTCCTAGCACTTAACAATTTGTACATTATTTTTTCATTTACCTTAAAAGATAGTTATAAAAAGAAATAAATTGTTTCATTAGTTTCTGCTTTACCTATACTCTACTGTCACATCCCAAAAACAAACAGTATCCTCCATAAGCTGTATCTCCAAAATTGGTTGTGCTCCATTTCTGTCTTGGCTTCCATCAGGATTAATGTGCATGGAACCATTCATACCAAAGTGAATCCTTGGAAAGAAAAAGAGTTTTTATAGGTATTTTAACTTTGCTATGGTTTCCAAGCACTACACCAGTCTATTTTTAGAGCTGTGAACCTTACCTAACCAGGTCAGTATGCAAGTACATTAATTCTAGTCATTACCAGTAACACAGCAACAAACTTAGCTTACAGAATGCTCAATTCCCAAAGAAGAAAGAATGCTCCCCAAGTAAAAATCCCTCTAAAACATAGCTGGTTTTGTGTAGTTTTCATAATGCATTATACAGAAGTCAAACCTGATCATTAAGAAGCACCATTTCTGGCGCACTTAGAATTTTTTTCATTTGACATGCTGATCTTCTAACACAGATTCGTAAACTTTCAGGAAGGCTGAAAGAAATGAGGCCACTTGACCAGAAAATTTTCTGTAAAATCAGGCAGAAGTCACCTGGTATGAAAAGAAAGAATTTAGTCCACATATCCCCACCACTGTTATCACATTGCAGCTAAATCCAGTAACATCATAAACAACGTAATTAGTATTTGCCATATGTTGTTTTCTGCTTTTCTTTGCCTACAACCACGGCAAAACCTGCAAGTCAATTAAAAATTAATAAAAGAAATAAACTGAAAAATGCACAGATGGCAAAGTAGAAAAACAGACCCTTTCAAGCATTCATTTTACAGATTAGTAATGCTTTAAGAGGTCTTAAGTTTTATAAAATATTCTACAAGGAGCTATGCTTGAGGAAAGGACAAGTCTGACTATTATCTCATACATTTTATTTATTACAATTTCACCTGGTACAATCAAGTTCTAAAAACCAGAAG
>NW_005054297.1:21405975-21410171 GCF_000277835.1 Geospiza fortis
ATTTTGTAGCTACAAGAAGATTTAACAGACTAAACTACATAAATGACCAAAGAAATGCACTATCAGGTCTCTATTTCCAGTAAGCCCAGCTTTCTTACATTTCAGGAAGGACAGGCATTTTAAATATTTACAGATGGGCTAAGACAACATGTCATTAAGCCTATTATTAAAGTTAACTCTTTAAAACATGAAAAAATTAATGCTATGAGTTACTTAAAAACCTGTGTCTTTCCAAAACTCTTCTTACAAGTCAGATCAGTTGTTTCAATCATTTTTATCTTCAAAAGCCATTTTCAATTCTCAAGTGCCATGACTAGTACTGCACAGGCTTAACTAGCCAAACTTATTTTTAAACCTAGACAGATTTATTTTTAAACCAAACTCTTGCATCTTGCTAACAAATGGGGATGCATTAAATGCTTCGAGAAAATTATTTTTCATTCAGTTTTATAGCTGATGGTTGCATTTTCCAAGCTCCAGTATACTGTTTGAAAGAAACTTTAAGAATCACAACTATTAGCTATTCTAGTACCTTCTCAGTTCATGACTAGAAAAAAAAATTGAATCATCACTACACATTTACATTCAAAAGCATTAAGAAATTTATAAAATTTAATTCTAAAGTGTTTCATTACCTTTGATGTCCTGAAATAGGGCAAAATATAAATCTTTTTAATTACAAATAGAAAAGGCATGCTAATTAAACCTAGGAAATGTTATTCAATAAGAACTAGTAGTAAGGAGTTGATGATTTCTAGTTTTAAAGTAAAAATTATTATTTCATGCTACACGATCTTACAGGGATCTGAATGCACTGCACGTATTATAAGTGCTTTGTCTCCAGAAAACGCAACTTTCTGTTTGGAACAAAGTATGCCAATAAATAACTTTCAGATACCTTTACATGAAAACTTGGAGTAAAGCAGTAAATTATCTAAACATATCCAGTACGCCTGTACTGCAGAGAGGCTGATGAGCAGCTTCTCTGTAACACTTTCAAATCTCTGAAAGTGCCATTAGCAAGATCAAGATGAACCCCACAAATACGTTCAGTCTGAATGCATAGGAAGCCTTTTTCTCACTTACCTCAAAGCTTTCTGATCAAAATACATAAAAAGTTCTTTTCCCAAGGTCTCCACACCCCTGTAAACATGTCCAACAAGGAAATCATGACCAGAGCTGCTCTCTTTACTTGCAGCAGTCTGAAAAATGAGTACATACACACAAAAAGATTAAAGAGAATTTATACTGCTTATAGTCTAGCACCAGTATACATTCAGCAAGGAGCTGTACAAACTACTTTTCCAGTTTGGATAACAGTAACTATTTTCTCCTTAAGCATTCTACCAAAAACAATGGGACTATTAACCCAGCAAGCAGTCACTATTACTAATGCTATCATAACCTACCTCAATTTTTTTCCTAACTGAAACAATACATCTTTTTTATCAGGGAATTTTATGTCTTTTCCTTTGAGTCATGAATTTATAATAAGAGTTTCAGACTGGTGCAAAATGAACAGGTACAGTTTGAATATTAAAAACATGTCAGTGTCAATTCTGCCATTTGCAGATCTATATCCTTCTTCAAATGTTAATAACAGGCTTTCAGTATTTTGCATAGTGCATTGTGTGTTACAGAAAAGCCTCCACTGAGGCCACAGAGATATCTCTCTCTTCCTGCTAGTTTAAAGTCTAATCTCAGAAGCAGGTAAGCAGCAGGTAGGACACTACTAGAGGACAAGACAAATGTGAGATTGAAGCAGTCATATTTTCTTCCATAGCACATGAAAATACATTGAAATTACAAGGGACGTCAACAGGTTATCTGGTCCAAACACCTGGTCAAAGCAGAATACACTTAGGACAGGGAGCTCGGGGCCTTGTCCAGTCAGATTCAGAGCAGCTCCAGGGATAGACACTCCAATCTCTTTGAGGCCTTGTTCCATGGCTTGACCATTGTTGTGGTGGAAAATTTTTCCTAATCCCTAATGAGAACTTCTCCTGTTGTCCCCTGCATCTGCTGCTTCTCACCCACTGTGCAAGTCCCACAGGAGCCTAGCTCTGTCTCCTCCATATCCTCCTTACAGCTACCTGAGGAGAGCAATAAATAAAACCCCAGTTCTGTCAGCTTCTCCTTGAGCACCATGTGCTTCACCCTGCTAATCATACCAGAGGACTCACTCCAGTATGTTATTATCTTGTTATTACTAGGGAGTTTCAGACTCAGGCGCAGCCTTGCAATTGCTGCTCAGAGGTAAGCATCACTCTCCTCAACCTGCAGAGCCCAGCATGGGGCTGTCCCTCTTATTGGAACATGGAAGTGACATGGACTCAGCTTCTACAGGATCCTAAGGCCCTTTTTTGATGCAGAGCATTTCCCATCTGAGCAGCAGCCAGGACTGTGCTGTTCCGTGACACTCTTCTGTTCCAAGTGTGAGATTCTGCAGATTTTCCAAATGCTGAACTTGACTTTCTACCAGCCCATTTTTCTCAGTCTGTGAAGGTCCCCCTGACCAGCACCCCAAGGTCCCTTCAGACCCTTCTGAAACCTGTGAACAGCAGATTCACTGTCCTCATAGCCCTGACTGCAAGGCAGATAGATATATCAGTGCTTCAATTGCAAGACTCAATTTCAATGCAAATATGTATGAAAGCAACTCTGGCAAATCAACCAGGTTTCTGCTAGTTAGTGACATTTCAGAGCTACTCTCTATGCAATCTCCCACTATATTATTACCTTGAAATGATATACATTTATAGAGTTTTATGGTTATTATTCTGTCAAGCAGGAAAACAAAAACATTTCTTGCATAACACTTACTTTGTCTGTTATCAAAATATGAAGAAAGCAAAATTTTGCTGCCATGTAAGCAGTTCATGCTTTTCAATAAAAGTATTGGAGTCTGTTGCTGTGCAATAAAGTTTATTTTAACTTTAATCCACTCAGGGTTGTTTAAAATAAACCAGAATAGGAAATGACTGAGATGGAAAACTAACTTGTGTTTTCAAATATTTGAAGTTAAATTCATACCTCTTTGGTATCAGGCAAACCCTTACAGTCATCATAGTACAAACTCTCCTAAACAGTGTAATCTTCAGCAGTGGGCAAGGCTTTGGCCATGGTTAGCAGCCTCTGTGAAATCTAAAAAGTCCAAGACCCTTAGGTTGGTCATTTTCCAATGAACAGAGGCTGCTCTGAGGTGACTTTTACCGCACAAAGTGATGATAACGAATCTATTTGAGGGAGTGAGATTTCTTTTTGAAACCTTAGGAGCATAATTGCTTACTTAAAAAATCTGTCCTGAAAAATATTAACCTATAAAGACTAGTCTCAAGACATATCTTCGACAGACGTATTTTCAACCACATTCTTTCACTGAAGTAGTATCTTACTGTGCCTTAATCACAAACTTCTACAATGCTTTATACACACTAAAAGTGGGTAAAAATTCCCCAACTTTCTGCCTGGCAGAATCCAATATATTTACTTGCAACAAAAGCAACATACAGTCTTTTAAAGATGAGCAAAATGAGGAATGGAAAAAAAAGATACCTTAGCTGCTAGCTCTGTAATCAAAACCAGAGGACAGTACCTACACACTTATCAGCCAAGCGATTTCTCCATCTGCTACAAAGTCTCACAAGTCCCAGCAGCTTTATACTAGTGAACTGTTTTATGCTGTCAATGAAAGGCTGCAAACCAAATGTCACAGTCTTTATTTAAATACTTGGTCTAATTAAAATTGCTTAAAAAAATAAATATAGAAACCCCCTTTCTGCAGGTCAATGTGTAGCTTTCTCATGTTTCACATAGATTAGAATCATAGCATGGTTTGGTTTGGAAAGAACCTTAAAGAGCATCTAGGACATGCCTAGACTGAGGAGATTATGAAGAAGGAAGATCAGCAATAATTTTCCTTGTATTTAACGTTTCCACGAACAACATGGTATTTGAAGTTTATCCTAAGCGAACACGACCGATTCTAAAAGCTTTCCTTCATTACTCCTCAAATCTCCTGTTTCTACAGCTTCAGAATCGTCTTCACACATCTGACCTGCCGCAATTGGACTATTATGGTGCTGACAGAAATATTTCACAACTTCAAGGAAGAATTCAGTATCCGCAGATGACACCCACCATCACCCACGGGCGACAGCAGCGGCGGCGCGGGGGGCACCAAACACCCCGCCCGG
>NW_005054297.1:21410350-21460245 GCF_000277835.1 Geospiza fortis
GGCTCAGGCGCGCCCGCAGGCGCTCGCCGTAGAGCGCGCAGCCCGGGCCCTCCACCATGGCCGCGATGGCCGCCGCTGCCGCCTTTCGAACGTCCCGCTCGCCTGAGGGCGGTGCGGCCCGCCAGGCACCGCCCCGCAGTTTCCTGTTAGTTTCCTTCTGAGGGGCAGCTCCTGCTGTTATCTAAAATACGCGCAAGTGCATCTTCCTTCAAGAGTTGATCCACAATCAGAAATTAATGTCAGCTTTTAAAAAGTCGGTATTTAATAGGTTTCTGCAGTCAGTCCAGGTTTACAGAAGTAAAATGCTCCTTTACCTGCCACATTTGATGTGCGAACAGGCGTAATAAACTCTGCGAGCTCTAAGAAAATTGGGGGAAATTGCATTGCAAGGCAGAACATTGGACACCGTTTCCCAATGCCCAGCTCGTGAGGCAATACTCACGCTGGTTAAAAACACTCAATGTTATTTCTTACATACACAGCCTGTGTCCACTCTTCTATCTGGATTAAATCAGAATGTATTTTTCTTTAAAGAACTTTTTTTTTTTTTTAACATGGAGGGAAGTGGATAAATCAGGCTAAATGATGTTTGTTGAAATAAAATACAATTCACATTTTTGCTGTAGTTAGGGTGTGCTACCCTTGTTGCAAATGCCTTTTTTCTTTTTCTCAGTGGTGTTTTTGCTGTGATCTCTTAAAATCAAGACAATAATGCAATTTTTAGTCAAAGAATTAAGCTTATGAGTCAGAAATCGGCAATGTTTAAAAATGGCATGCAAAAGTGATTTTTTCTGCTGCTCTAAAATTCTGCCTTACTGTTCTTTCAAGCAATTAGAAATTGATACGTAACTCACGTTTCTATATTAACATTTAAAGTACCTTAAAAGCACAGACAATATTTCCTGTCACTTGGCAGTCAAATATAATGTTTTTCATAATAAGGGATTTCATTTCATAGCTGGATATTTTTCAGTCGATGGTTTCTGTAGTGTGCTACAGCAGATTGGGTTTTCAATTCTACATCTAATTCTGCAGATTAATCAGAACTTCCAATAGTAACGATTAATTAAATTCTCTAGCCATTTTCACTTATGTACATGAATTTTCACCTGAAATTCTACATTAACTCACCTTTTGCATGCACTTTTATTCCACTAAAAGCTGACTTGCAGGTATGCACAATCTGTGGGTGAGATTCATATTGAAGTGTTTGGTAGTGACAAACATTTGAGAATTTTTTTGTTATAATAAAAACATTTAATAATATATTTGAAACAAAGGGAAGAGAGGTAATAGCACTGTAATATACCAGTCTGACTGTTCTGTATTCTGTAGCAAATGACCAGAGCTGAACTTCAAATCAGGATAGTTTATAGGTAGAAGTACCTAAATGACAACAGCTGAATGAAGAACAGTTGTTGGGCAATATTATTGCTGATATAATTTCTTAGTGATCTAATAGTGTAGCCAAGTGAAAAATATACAGCTGTTTGTGTTTTACAGCATTCCAAATAGAATAGTCTTAGCTGCTCTTGTGAAAGTATTTACTTGAGTCAGGAAATCTCAGTTGCTGACATTCAGTTTCAACAATGAAGTTACCAGGCTACAAGGCAAATTTTAAATATAAAAAAATAAAAACTTCATTAAATTTATTCCAGAGTTCTGTATTAGAATTTAATACTTCTTGGCAGGTAATTCTATTAATGGTTGTTCACACCTTATTTTGATTTTGAAAAATCCAATGTCCAAAAGAATCTCTCCCACAGGTAATTAAATGTGCAAATTACAAACAAGCAAATAAATCTCACTCATGTATAAGTTTAACATTTGACTATTTTTTTTTACTTCTTGACTGCCTTTGCATCAACAAAATGAGTCTGTACTACTGTACAATGATTGATACAGCAGTAACACAGATTATCTGCAGTGAAAGGCAAAATCTCTTTTTAAAACAAAAATTGAGTAAATCTACATATGCTCATAAATTTGACCTGTGTTCTTGGAGCTCCTTGCACAGCTGCCTCTGTTATTTTTCCCAATGGGGTTTGCAGGCATCATTTCTTGGTTTATTTGTGCATTTGCATATTTACCATCAGATAATAACATACAACAGAACACTGTGCTCAACATTGGACACTCACATTTTGGTATATTAATGCAGTTGTGATCTCATTAGAAAAAAAATAAACACAGAGAAGTGCATTTCTTTCTAAAACTTCCGGTTTCCCAGAAATATAAAACAAATACTATTCTTTTTTTTAATTCGGGTTTCCAGAATTTATATAGAAGCCCTAATTCTCTACCTTGTTGTCCCAGTTCATGTAACAGAACATTTGGCATAAAATTGATGTGGCTAATTGGTGCAAGTAGAGCAACTGCTAAAACTTTTTAGTTTATGCATATTTTCTCCCTTGAATTAATATTTTAATCTTTTAACATTGGTGCTCAGTTTCAATACCTAAGTTAAATTTGCAGTTAATAGAGCTTTGGCAAATATAGATCAATTTAAATAAAGACCAACTTAAGTATTATTTTAGATCAAATAGTAAAATTACATTTTTCTGAAGGCTGCGCAAGAGAACAGAAATATGCAGAGTACAAGCGCAGTCTGTTCAAATCCAGCAGTATGAAGAACATCAGCAGTGAGATCCTTGCTGAAGCATAGGGGGTTTTTTTCTACTGGCAGGTTGAAAGAACTGAATTACAAAGATGGTCCCATTATGGTGACAAAATCTTGGATAAGAATTAATAATCAGTGATGACTGATCCATTTCATGCTTGCTTAGAGAGTTAATGTGAACAGTTAAGCACACTCAAAATTGTTCATCATATAATCCCAATGAAATCCTTCCTAAACCTTGTAAAAACATTCTCAAATCCTTCAAAATTAAGTCTCTTAATGCAATTAATCCAAATAGTTGCACTGTCCAGGGAGTGTGTTCTGGTTATTAATACCTGGTCTGCCAGTGATTTTTGAGGGTCATGCATAGTTGATACAGACACATAATCAAATTATTTTTTGTCAGTTATCTGAAAATAAATAATGCCATGAGTGTTTGGATTCTTTTATTAGTAGAGAGGTCTCACTTTCCTTTACAAAAAACCCCTATACTATTGTAGCTTTGTTTTTACAGCTGCAGTTATTGTAAAGATAAAGATCAAGGAGATTCTTTGGGAACTGCAGTGAAGTATCAATATAAAATTATTAACCAAATTGTGAATAACAGCTTTAGTACTAGAGTTTCTTGCATTTATTTCATTGTAATCATACTAAAATGCTACAAATTATATACCATTTTCACTGAACATGGGAGTATGTGTTCAAAATGGAGTAATTAATGGATTAATGGTTTGGAAATAAAAGGGATAGTTGAGACAGTAGTTCTGTCCTAATTTCTACCTATTGAAAACTGGTCACAGATAAGCATATTCTAAGGGCTCCAACTCATATACTAAAGAAGAAAGAAATATACTTATAGAGGTATATATTGTACTCGAAATTTCCAGAGAGGACATTCTTTTGAATTGGACAGACAGAGGGTGCCAAAAAAAACCACCTAAACTGCTTAATTATGTGTGCAATTATATTTTTTTAAATAACTATTTTTCAATATTGTCACAATATTATCAGAATTTCCCTGGGTAGTAATTAAGAATACGACAGGTTCACCTGTCAATGACTGGTCGGCTGTGAACAAGACACCACTCTTTTAGAAACTACAGCTTTTTATCTCTATAGCAATCCTTGATTTCCCTAGAGATAAAAAATGCATCACCTTTGAAAATCTGGGCTAGTTTGTCATGCTAGTTTTCAGCAGAGTAATTTTGCCATTTTCAGTCAGGAATTAGATATGGATTGCTTTCAAGCACCAAAGATCATAGTTCTTTCCAAAGATATCTTCATACTGTATTAATTTCTTGGACTTTGCTTGGGGGGGCTAGGGGAGCAGAAATAATCTCTCTTAAATTTGAATTTTTCTGCTGCTTAGACCAAAGGTTTAAATCCACTAGAGGGAGTTAGGATTAAAAAGAGACAGGGAAGCTATTCACACTCCCTAAAATTCAGTAATAATCGAGGTCCATCAACTATACTATATATCTAAGGTAATGGAAACTGTAACTCTCTTAAGTAATCAGTGGCAATAGGTAGGTACCTCACCAGACAGTGATTTAGAGCAGGGGCTTCATTAGGTCTCTCTCTCCATTACCCACATAGGGAACAATAGCAGTTCCTTCTATTGGATACCCTGCTGTGAACCTTCAAGCAGTCACCTATTTCCCTTGTGCAGTGTAAGGGGAGAGTTATGTCAGAGGATATGACTCAGTTGTATGCTGAGCCAGGAAGTGCCAATGGAGTTTCCTAGATGCCTCTGCAGTCTGGATTCATAGCAGTGAAACAGCTCCTTTGGTTAGAAAGAGAGAATGTGGCAGCTTCTTTAAGCTGCTGGAGCAATCCAATCAGTGGTGCCTCCTTCCCCTGGGGAGTGGAGAAAATTGATCCTGGCGTTTTCCTGAGAAAATATGCAGCGGACTAGAAAAGACACTGTTCTAAGCTGTTCCTCTTATCAGATGCTTTTTTCTTTGTGTAACATGCTTTGTTTTTCGCTAGAGCTATGACTGTCACCAAGGTGATAGAATTAATTTAATCATTTACATTAGCCTGGAATTACCAAATATAATTTTCAACATTTGACTTCTGAACATAGCCACCTCCCACTTTATGTTTTGTAATAGAATTACCTCTGGAAGGATATTCTGATTAAGGCTGTGATCTTACCATTATTTATGACAGGGGCTTTTGAGATTATGAATTTAATTTTGTCCTGTTAGAAGTGAATCCATGTCTTAATGGTGTTATTAATAAGTTATATTCTTAAGTATTCCTTATCTATCTGCTTTTTTAAATTATTTTTATTGCAATGTTTTACTAAAAGATTCCTCTTCTTTTCTCCATCAGTGTACCTAGTAATCCAGTGAAAATGGCAGTTCCTTTGTTGACACCAGATTAACAGCCCCTATGCTGCTTCAAATCATACTTTGAAGATATAGTCCTGTTGTGTGACTGTTTTAAGCCTGCAGGAGAGAGACTTGCAGAGACCTCTCCAAGTGAGACTACACTCCTCACCATTTGCTGACCAATGCTGACTATGTGACCCTTACAAGAAACTACATCTCTTGGAGCACACTCCAAAAACAAGATATGCAGAGGTAGTTAAACAATTCCACCTATGTATGGGGTATAGACAAAATGATATAAATTCTTGACTTGTGAGCACATTCTAGGTGGAGATAATTGGCTACAGCACAAAGTTAGCTTCCTAGGAAAAGACTTGGCAGAAGAATTATAATGTCTCCTCAGCAAGTTCACTGATGATATGAAGCTGTGAGTTTAGTTAAGTGAGGGGTTTTTTGTGTTAGTAAGCAAAACTGGAGAAAGATCCAGAAATATATGAATTTGTTCAGAGATGCTGACTGTAGTACACAAATGATGCATGTAAAATTTCTTTCCTGAATGTTGCTTCTATAGATTAGTATTGGAGTAGAACTGACTTTGACCCTACTTAAATTCAGAAATAAAATGTTTGGGAAAAATTTGAAGAGAAAAACGTTACTTTATAAGTTTGTACTGAAAGCTATAACTCCTTAAAAGTTCTTACTCCCTTCCCAGATACATACTCTTGTTGCTTTTAGATACTCAAATCTGTCAGCATAGATGCCTCTACCCATTGAGAACTGCATAATCTAATTTACAGTCATAGTTTAACTTCATTTGAAGAAACAATATGACAGCAATGTGCAACTGCCTCAGGGTGGGGACAGCAGATCTTACTGAAGCTGGATATTCATGGGATAAATACAGACAATCTTCCTGGCAATTATGAACACTGCTCATAACTTCTCAGCATCTTGAGACACAGTTCAGGGCCAGTAGTTTCCCTTGTTTTGTTGACGTATATTGGCTCATCCCAAATTAAATAAAAGTTACTTCACTTGTCTGGAGGAGAAAAGAAAACATTTAGAGCTTGCAGTAGTTTATTCAGATGGTAAAGTCTTTAAGCTCTTTAAGATAAAGTGTCCAGCAATGCCTCTAGGCTATCTACATTCTAAAACAGATGAAAGGAGAAAATTGGTATCTGCAGAGAGGCAGAAAAATTCTTTGTAGCCTTCTTGCCTATATTGCATTTATATGTGCACTGCTCTGAGGTGTATTCACTTATGCTGTATGTTTTACTTTAAATATTAACACCTCAAAGAAAAAGAAAAGAAGTTAGGAGAATATGATCCTGATGAAGAATTTAACGTATTTTCTTAGATGTTAAATATTATTCTTTAATGACATATTGGAAAATATTAGGATAATATTCATTCAAAGGCATAGCTAGTATCAGTGAAGCACAGACAGAAGACTCTTCAACTAATTAAAGTTGTGGTATGTTTATTACAGTGCTGGACACAAGCGGAATTGTTTCCAAAAGCATGTGCAAAAAAGTCAAACTTCTGCTCTCTATTTATCCAAAAAGGTTTTACATATTCAGATGGTTTCCAGAACAGTTTCTATGATGCTTATTACATAAACATTAGCTCTCGCCTGGTATTATAATTATTTGAATATCCATTACAGCTGTGCAATTGTTCTCTTTTGGTGGCTTCTGGGGGAGGAAGTAAGATGTCTTCTTCACGGTAAACTCTTCACCCATGTCTAGTTGGCAGGGCTCCTTGACTTGCAGGTCACAGTCCAAACCCTCTCTCATTCTTAGAAGTCAGTGGTATTTATGGCTCCTGCGCTCTACAATACTTCATATATCACCTGTCATTCCCAACCTTGTTTCAGTTATCCCCACCTGGTATCCATTGATTTCCTCGTTAAGCTCTTATCATAGTATATGATCTTTGCTAACTACATTTCTAACTTAACCCCTTGACTCAATAGAAGTGGTTGGGATGACATGGGTTCGGTTGGTTGAGTACCATGGTGAGCATTTTTGTATGTGAATCGCTTTCTCTCTGTAAGCTTTTGCTTTTAATATTGTTGCTTTTATTTTAGTTTTTTTTTTCTTATCTCATTGCTGTTTCCAGTAAATTGTTATCTCAATCCATGCATGATCTTTGCTTTTTGTGCCTCCAGTTCTCCTCTCCAGCCCTCTGCGAAGTGAGAGGCGAGGGCAAGGGGACATGAGGGAGTGTCTCAGTGAGAGTACTAGATTGGAGGATACTATTCTTAAGCCACGAAAGAAGACCATAGCAAAAATGTTGCTCTCTCCTAGCAGATGCAGTGAGTTTTTACTTGTTTTTGCGACACAAATAGTATGATTCTTAGCACCTTGCTATAAACCTTTATCAGCTGCATGTGTCTATGCAGCACTCCATTTTAATTAGTCTGAAGATTCAAGGCTTAGAAGGAATAGCAGGGGTCTCTAATTATCTTCACAAACTAGTGATCTGCCCAGAAAATGAGGAATGAATAAGCATTAAGCAGTCAGAGGCCAGTACTTAATCACAGAGAGAAGCAGGAAGTGTGGAAGATAAAGAAATGCAATTTTTACTGATTTGTCAGGGCCCTGAAAATTACTAAAAATAATACTTCTTTAGTAAAACACACCAATTCTAGATATAGAGATTTATGATTTATTCTTATCAGTAATGTTTGGCTAGATGTTTTAGAATATTTATTTTTCTCCTTTTATCTGTGCCATACCTCTGATCATTTTATTTTACATGTGTCTGTTTAGGCATCAGTAGCATTTCTTCAAGGACTCTTATGAGAATAATGTTTTTCAAGCATTGTTTGTAATTTTTCAGTCCAAGTTCCAAGGAAGTAAAGACCATTCTTTCTTTCCTTTGAAAAAAAAAAAGATGACATTGGGATTTAAATCATTGCTATTCACAAACTGGCCCTGACAAAAAAGGCTGAGGATTATCTCTTTAGCAACTTTTGAATCAAAGCTGCATTATTGATATGAAGCTAAAAAGGCTTCGCAATTCTTTATATAATTAAAAGCAACTGTTATTATGGAAATTTTTCAGAACAGCTGTTGTATTGGAAGAAAGGTTACACTCTTCTCTATCCGTAATCCCTTTAAATCTCTGACATGATTCATTGCTCCTCAGACAATGCCAGTGAATTAAACAAAACTGGATGCCTTCCATACATATATTTATTACTTGCAACCCTATCAGCAAGAAAGAACGGAAAACAGAACTCAAATTGGCTAATGCAAGTAATGTGAATGTCCCATTTAATGAACTTTCTTTCTATTTTTGTCCTCTAAAATACTCATTTTACCCAAAAGTGATGTCTAGCTTCCTGCCTGTCCCAGAGAGCTTACAGTCACTACTTTATTCTTGAGCCTTAGTCAAGGGTAACAATCTGGAAGGAAAGGATAGATCTTGCTGAGTTTGGTAAAGGCTAGAAACAGTTTTGATGAAGGATAAAAAGCTTTACCTCTTTATGAATTTCTGCCTGTCCTTGTGGAGATTCAAAAAAGATTTTTCCTCCTGGCTGGAAGGAGGCAGCGTATCATTGCTGCAGCTGAGGTTTTCATTTTGTTCCTGGCTTTCAAGCTGGGAAAGCGGAGAAGGGCCAGCCAAGATGTTTTTTTTTTCCTCAAGGGGTTAGGAGGAAGCAAAGAAGGAAAATAAATGTGGGCCTCAAGGAGGAGAATTGGTAAATGGCTTTCTGAGTTTCAGAGTGAATAGACGTATTTTTTAGACGTGAGGAAAGTCAGAAACAAAGAAGCCTGCACTTGTACAGAAGCGAGAGGATGCCTCTTTTTCAAAGTCCAGCTCCTGGGGTGGAACAACCCCACGCAACAAATGCTGGCCGGGGCTTTGTGCGGCGGGGAAGCGGCGCGGCGGGACGGGGCTGCCGGGGGCGCGGGGAGCGCGGGCCTGGGTTCTGCTTGGTTATATCGCAGGAAGCCACACCTGAGCTCCAGTGCTTCGCTTTGGATTTCTCAGCACAGGAAGACTTTGACAAACTAAAGCGAATCCAGCTGAGCTCCACCAATATGTTTAGGAACTGGCTGACAAGAAGTCGAGAGAGTGGTGTTTGCTTAGCACAAGAGAGCAACAAGGCTTTCTGCACTTCTCTGATCTCTGTCTTCACCTTAAGAGGCCCAAGAAAAAGTAAAGTTGTTAAGGATGCAGAGGCTCTTCTCAGAGGCTCACAGCAAAAGGACAAGAGACAATGCAACACATTCAGGAACAGAAATATTTTTCTATATAAAGAAAAAAGAGAAATTAATGAAAAGAGGTTAAGAACAGGAGTGGGTTGTCCAGAGTGCATGTGAAATCTCCATATTAAGAGAGTACTCTTGGGGTAAAGCCCAATGGAAGCTGATGTCACTTTGAATATTGCCTTGCTTTGAGTGGGCCTAGCTGGGCAGAGGTTTCCTCCAATCTGCTTGTTTCCTGTGGGTCTAAGATCTACATTCTTCATCAGCTGGATTGCTCTTGCTGTGGTTTTGAATTCTGTGTGATTCTCTTGTTACTCAAACAAATTGCAAATCGTATTGTGCGCATGCTGCCAACTCAGACTTTATTTATTTTTTCTCCTCCTGATAATGAAATACTGTATCTAAGAGCTGTTGGCGGAGGACTGCCAAAAGCAATTGCTGATTAAACTGCTGCAGCAGTAAGACATGGGCTTCTGTGCAAAAAAACTTTCTGAAGTTTCGTGAAGTGGGGAGAAGGTTGCTTTGGCAACAAGGTTATTTGGCTGAGTATAACCTGACAGAACTTGAGGAGGAAGAGGTTTGACAGGAGTACCAGAAAGTTCAAAAAGGACAAAACCTTTCTTTAGGATGCACTTTTTCAGTGTAAGGGTTGGCAACACTGCAATACTATGAATGATTTATTCCTTTTGCTTTCTGGTACTTTGAACTCTCTCTGTATTTCAGCCTTTGGCTTTAGTTCCCTCATGCAGATTAATGGTGATAATGGTGAGATTTTCATTTAATGTGGCCCATCACAGATAAGAGGGTCGTTGATAAGTAGTTGTGGACTGTACCTGTTCTATTGCCCATTTTTAAGTCAGATCTAATGAAAAATAAAAAAAGAAGGCTGTATAAATCAGTGAATAAAAGTGCCATCACTGTAAAAGGTTTTAGACACTGGAGTAGCTAGGGAAAAAATAATGTTGGCTAATGCTAAATAGAATCTGATGAAGAAAATGGAAAGAACTTCATCAAATAAAACAAAGCCTTTTACTGGACTACAGAAACACATTTATAGGATTTATATCCACAAATAACATAAATAATATCTGAATCGTGAAATTACACAGTAAGAATACCAGCTGCAGTAATCTTGGGTTTAAGCAGACTGCTGTTTTAAAATGTAGAGCCCCTGGACTCTTTTTGTCATAGTGGGAAATTTCCACTGTGACTTCCACTACAGAGATTATATAACACAAACTATAGACATTATTTATACAAATGGAATAAAAGCTGTTGAAACTCACAATGATCACTATATGTCTTATTTATTTTTTTGGAGGGGGAAGACCTTGCTTTAGCCATCTGTATGCTGACTCGCCAGCAAGGAAATTGACACCAGAGATTCAACCACTGAAAAGCAGCTGGTGATATCACGTAAGTAATAATGTTACATAGATCACTTCCTGGGGTGGAAAATGATCCAGAGAATTCTGCATTTGTAGAATTCTCTTTACAAAGTAATTTAAATGCAGTTCAAATTCAGCTAAATAGAATTTGCTATCAAAGATTCAAAGGAAGCTGGTTTTCAGCTTAATATGCTCTGGTTTGGGAGCACTTTCATAAAATAAGTTGCTTTCTTTTAGGAGTTGATGGGTTTGAGTCTTCTTCTTTCATTTTTTTTTCCTAAACCTGGGAATTTGCATCTCTCTACCTCCACTAATTAGTAAATCTTCTTTTCAAAAAGTAGAAATGTGCTTCTATGAGGAGCATTTCCAGTGATCTGGCTGCTGAACTGTCTCTCAGGTATCAGGAACCAAAAAGTTTAGAGCTCTTCTCTAGAACCTTGTCAACACTTTTCATTTTCTGGCTTGCAGCAAGAAGCAAAGAAAGTCAGTGAATTTCTCCTGTAATTGGTGTAATATGTTCCCTGTGGATAACATATCCAAGCAGGTGGGCAGCATTCTTTTACATCAGCTATATCATCCAAGTAATCTCCAAACAAAGGGTATGATGAATTATGTTGTGAGGAGAAATGTCTGCCAAGGCACCCTGGGATTAGTGTTAGAACTGGTTTTATTTAACATCTTCATTAATGATCTGGAAGACAGAGTAAACAGACCATTAATTGAATTGGCAAATATTGCACAGAAATAATTCTAGGATCCTAGCTAGACTAGAAATAAATACAGACTAAAAACAAAGACAAGTGTTAAGAAGATAAGAGTGATTTATGAAAACAATTTCTCTTTGTCTGCATCCACCTTTGGTTTATTTTACAGATTGTGATTGCATATACTTTTTTATGAGCCACATAGTTAAACACTGTTTAGATGCGATGAAACACTCAACAGCTTGAGAGAAGTAACAGCTTGAAAAGATACAGGGTTTCCTTTTTAGCAGGGGTGAGGAGGCAAGGTAGTAGAAACAATGTGGTTTGGTTCTTCCTTGAGCAAAAGAGTAAACTACAGTACTCTTCAGAGACAAAGTCTACCCGATACATTTACCTGTCAATATCAGTATACCTTTTATCAGTATAGTAATTTTTGACCACTTCTAAAGTATTGAAGTGAAAGGAGATGACTAGAATTTGACAGACCCCTCTACAGACACCCTAACTTCATACTGGTAATAGTAACTACTCTTTTAGTAGTGATTTGCCAGTGATTTGATATTTTTTAGATTTTTCAGGTGGATTAATTTACTTCATCTTTTTGAGTAGCTTTTAGACAAAATTGCATATGGTCTAACAATGTCACAAAACCTATTTGATTATAAGGTTTTCTAGAAACAGTGGTGTGTTTTTTTAATTAAATCTTCTTGAATTCCTTACTGAAATAATGTTGTATCAGCAGTTTAATGATTTTGACAGGGTTCCATATGAATCTATGCATCTATCCATATGAATCTATCCAATCTATCCATATCAATCTATCACTATAGTTTCCTTTTTAAAAATTATTTTTAAAAGAAAAATGAAACTCATTTTTATGAGTTTCATACAAGTTTTATACAAAGTCTTGTCAAGTACACAAAAGAATAGCTCTAATCACCAGCTCTAAAAATCAGGTACATACAAACAAGATAGAATAAAAAATCTGCTTGATTTTTCAGAAGCTGTGAATGTACTTCATGTGTAATGATCTGTGTGGAATGTGTATAGGTAAGACATGTTCCCTCTCCCTGTCAATGAGACAGAGATGTCTAGACCACAGTAATGTGGGCTGTATGCATTTCCCTTGGAAAAGTCCCTTGTTTCTGTAAATCATGGATAAATCTGCACAGCGTGTGTTAAGTTGGAAATAAGAAGCCAAAGTGTAGGACACAGTGCTGCAGTTCTTGTGGTGCTTGGAGCTCTGCTTTAGTGCTACGTGCAAGCAAAAGAAGCAGGCTCCTGATCCAGCAGCGCTCTCAGGAGGAAGCTGGCAATATAGCAGAATCTGAATAAGTCAAAAACTAGAAAAGTATTACTGCAAGTGCATCTGTCAAACCAGGGGATGCAGGAGAAAATGAGGTGATGACAGGTTCGGCAGAAAGAGAAATAGCATAATATGAAGTGAGTTAATGATGCCAGCAATTTTTAGCAGTTGAGAAAGTAAGGGCTGCACAGGCAAGGTGGCACTCTATGATTTATGTGCAAGAGGTAGGCAAGGTGATATTTTTTGAAGTGTAGGTTTTAAGCTGCTAGGCTAAGTGCCGATGTTCGATTTCATTGTTGCCCTGGATATAGTTTTAAAAACAGTTTTGCTGGAATTAATTGGTTATTCAGTGATTTGGTCTCTCTTGTGTTCCAGACTAAATTAGATTACTTACTATAAAGAAATATTTATTGATAATCAAGGGGTTTGGATTTTTTATGCCACATATATGCTGAAAAGTTTTATTTAGTTGAATATTACTCCTGACTCACCTATGGAAAAAACTTTAATTGAATTAAAAATACTTATTATAAATATTTTCTTTCTGTTTATGAAGTCATTTGTCTTAGCCCAAGATGCCTGTTAATTTCATCCCACTCATAAAAAACTATAGCATGGGCTGTATAGCAAAAATAAGTCATGCCATTTGAGGTACCTGACTTATTATTCATACTAACAGCATAAATATTAAAGGAAATGAAAAGCAGTAGAACACTTAAAAATTGAGCTGGTTTATTTTCCTTATGAAAATCAGTGAAAACTGAAGAGGTATAAAATTTGACAAAAAGCTAAAACATTATTCTAAACATTTCTAATAATGTGAAAAATCAAAGGGACCTCTCACATTTCCTTGGCAAGAATTTCTTTTCAGTGTCTGTTAGCTTTAGCTCATTTCAAGGTATTTTGTGTGGAAAAATTAGTGCACTTCACTGTACAGCGGTGTCATATGCACAGTGTATGTTTTGTGAGCTGAGCAGGTTATTTTAGGAATGAAGTATATATGTAAAAGATATAAAAATATTATTAGTGTGACTTAGGTTTGAAGATTTCTATAAATTAAAGAAGATGAAACAAATAGAACTGGGTATTGTGTTCAAACAGTGTTCATTTGACCCTCCATATTTCCAGGCTTGTTTAGTATCTCAAACTTATTTTCTTGCTAATTACAGTCAGGGTATACGCTGCTAAAGTTTTTTTCTTTAGGTGATGACTACCTACTCTAGAAAGGGTTTGATATCTCTACTTGATAGGTGTCTAAACAATGTCTAATGATGAAACTTCCAGCTAAAGAAAAATGCTATCCAGATGTAATATTATTCGGTGCATTGTATGTTAGGGATATATAAAAATAATAAATAATAGCTGTCAAAATAAGCTCTTTGAACTAAGTTTGCAGTAAATAATAATAAATAATCCCAGAGGACAGCAGTTGAAATTTTGAAGAAGTGTGCATGTGGTCATGTCAGCTTGTAGTACAGTAGTCACTTGTCACTGTGAGGAGAGTGGGTTTTAAAATGGCAAAGGAAATGAGATGTGTATTCATCGGTGTATGACTGATGGGCTGACAGGATCCTAATTATGCCATGAACATAGCAATGCTGTGATACAACTTTGCCATAAGGGACTTAAGGTCATAATATATTTTATCAGCTGCTATGTAGAAGGATAGAAGGAAAAACCTATTGCAATAGTTTGTTTTTTTTTTTTTTTTTTAATGGGATTGATGAAGAGGTGTTGATCATTGAATCAAGTAATGAATTTTCAAGATCATGGTAATCAGTGAGGGATAAGTATCTGTTTGATGTGGGAAACATCTGTTAAAGAATTTCTCCTGAGTCTCATAAGTAGCTGGCAAGTCTCATTGCTTTAACAATGTTTTCATTATAGCTCTGTCTATAAAATGGCATAATATGTTTTGTACTACTGATGTCTTCTCAGTGTAAACTAGTAACAGAAGTTTTTAATTCCAACTTTTTGTTAAAAGTTGTTACAATATATTGCATAAAACAATATAGTGCTTTTCATCTGCATAGTCCTATATTGAAAATTTCAATTTCTGTGCTAATAGAAATCACTGAGTATGAAAATAACCTATGTGTAATTTATGAGTGACACATCTAGCTTTGTTTAGACCTAGTTACTTTCAAAATGAAGAAGTAACTTTGTCCTTAAGTGTGTTAGCCTAAATGTAGATGTACCATTCATTACATGTACTTCCTTTTCTTGATTTTGTACACAGAAAAGACAGGTTTCCTAATGAGCATCTCCTGAGAAGCTTATCAACACACCTGCACTAATCTTAGAACAGCAAGCTACAGAAGTAAATAGGCTAGTCTGTCACAGGAATTGGTATGCCGAACCCTATTTATCTATTATTTTAAAAGAACTGGTGGTGGCCAACATCAAATACTCCATCAAAGTTGAAACAAATTGCACAGGAGTGGCATCCATTAAAAAAAATCGAAAGAAAGATTTTTCAGTTAAGCTGAGCTTGAAACTAACTTTTCCCATTGCCTGATATTTCTTTGTCAATGTTAGAGTACTCATACTTAAGAACTTTAACAAACCGATAATTTCTTTTTCTTTTTTTGTTTGCGGTGACTTTGGCATCATTATACCCTTAGGACATTTTAAAATAATCTACAGTTTTCAGCACAAATCTCACAGAAAAGAGAGATTATTTACAGCCCAGGCTGTAAGACATAGCCTCCCAAATGGCTGCAGCAATCTGCTGGATGAGGGCTGGGCACACACCTATGTACACACTTAATCTTCTTTAAAAGGGACAGTGCATTTTAACCAAACTAAAGGAAAAGGTTCATGTGGAAAAAATTATTTAGCTAGTGTACAAAAATATTTAGATGTTCTACTTCTGTTAATTAATTCAATTTAAGCAATGTTTGAAGAAAATACTTTTTTGATGTTTAGAACAGTTGTGTATTCCAGACCATGCATCACAACATTAATTTTGCCTGTCAGAGACAACACTTTATCTTATTCATTCACTATTTACAAATCTTTACCAGACTACTATGCACAGTAGAACTGACAGGAAAATATCCAAGATGTACACATTTTTCTTGGAAAATGAATAGGGTTGGAGTGGGGGAGAGATCTTAACTAAAGATGCACAATAAAAGTTCAAGCCTTCAGAAGTTGAGTTGCGGTGCACGATCTGTTTTGCATAACAGCTGTAATAACAGTGATGTTTGAATAAGGGGATTTAGTATTATTTCACTTTAATTTCCATGCTTTTTTTGCTTTGTCAAAAATCTGATATGACTAGCAATTCTCTAATTGCTTTACATCTATGAAAATATATTTTAATATTCTGTCTAGTGTAACAACATTCATTAAATTACATGCATTTTCTGTCTGCTACTATTATTGTTATCTTGTGGTGGGGAGTTAAACACATTAATTATGTGCTTCATAAAAATATTCTCTTTTAACTTCAAGCCTATTTTCTTGAATGAGTCCTTACTCTTAGATTATAAAAGAAGATAAAGATATGTTCCCATTTACTTCTTAAGATTCAGCTTAGATTCACTGTTTTTCAGAAGTCATTAGCAGTAGAAAAGAGTTTAATCTAGAATGGAAAGATGTCAGAAAAGTGAATTTAAAATACAAGCTTGTGTAGACATTCTTGTTTTCCTTACAGCTTTTTCTACTTTAGGAGCACAATTCAAACTCCAATTTACCTGGTAGTTCCTCTTTTAGCCCTGATCTCTACTGGTCACTGTCTTCCATTTCTCAGCTTTTTTTTTTTTTTTAATGCATTAGACTTAAGCAAATAAATGCATATTGTATGGAGTATCATCATCTTTATTTGCATGTTGTATTACCTCTAACTGTCTGTTTCTTTAGAATTACTTTAATCTGATTTTTGCTTCTCTCAGAAACAAGCCGATATTGAGCGTACCCAGCATCTTAATACAAGAAATGGTTACTAGTGCTTGTCTTGTTTTGTTAACAACTGTACTAAAATCAGTATTCCTAAGGTAGTGAAAAGTACCTTGACATCCAACATACGAGGTTTTTTTGCTCCTGCAAGTAAATTGCAAGTGCAAGATCACTGATGACTGCCACAGACCTGGCAAATATAAGTAGTTGTCTCTGTGTAGTCATACCTTATAGGTAGGAAGATTACTTAGCTAAGCACTCCACTTTTTGTCTGGTGCCAGATGTACAAGTGGAAAAGGATTTGTGTTAACATGGGAACACTAACTGTACCATTAAAGACATGTCAACTGCTGTGAAATACCTGAAGAATTTCTTCCAAATCTGAGTTTAAAAAACTCTGGTAGAGGAAGGGAACGATGAGGATGTAGAAATTATCCATGTTATAAAAAATGACAAAAACTTCAAAAAAAGGAAAAAAAAAGGAGGCAGACAGATGGTGGCAGGTATCATCTTTGGATCCAGGTTACTTTTATAGTCATCTGACTCATGAATTTCTCTCATTTATTACTATCAAAGAGAGGATGAAACAGCTTAGCTTCAAGGCAATACCTAAGCCCTTTACATCTAACTCCAAGCACCTGGCTCACTTCAGAAAGAAAAGCTACTCATCTGTCAGTCTCCAGCTTGAAACTGGCAGTTCCCATGCACTGTTTGCCAAGTACAATTACATCAGTTGGCACAAGACATTAGACTCCCTGGTAAACCATCACAGAACTAAGTTCCCTAGTTTCAAGAGTTATTACTTTGAATTCTGTTAGATGCTGAGTTTTCTGGTAGGTTGTTATCAGAAAGATTTATAACAAAGGATATAATAATGAGGTTGCAATCTTCTAGAATCCATCAAACCCACAGCAGAAGATCTTCCTTAAGACAATTATTACTTGTTCAGTCTGAATTTAAATGATGTCATATATTCATCAGTGGATTCCCAGGTCCATACAGAGATGCATTGAGATAGATAGTGCTAGAATGGGAAAGCTTTTCTAGTTAGACAGGTTATAAAAACAATAAAGAACAAATGTTTTACTGAATGTCATTTCACTATCCATTAGAACAAACCAGAAGTATGTACATGGTAGTTACCACATCTCCATGTTTCAGGTGAGGTGTAGTAGTTAACAGTTGGGAAGCATGCATCTCCAGTTGAGCTCTAACAGAATATTCACAAATTATAAGCTTTTCTGAAACTACTCTGAGAAAGGAGAAATATTTATAAAGTGTAACAGAACATAACCTGTTTAAAAAAAAGCTTCCATTTGTCCACAGAGTACTTAATGCAGCATAGCTAGACTCTTAAAATTAGCTCAGAAAATGAAAAAAATTGATCAAATATATTGTTTGCAATAAATAGCTCCCAAACATACTGCCTTTGACTTTATTAGGCATACACTAGGGAAGAACTTGGTCTGCTCTTTCTCTGGCTAATACCAACCTCCAGTTGCTGATGCCATTATTAAGTTAATTGTTTGGATCATCAATCTGTGTCAACAAAGCTTTCAGAGTGCTTGATGAGATATCAAGCATCAAGCTGCGATGCATTAAAAAATGATGAATTTACATCCAGGTAAAACAATGCCCTTCAGCTATAATAATGCATCACTACTTTGTTTACAAATGGGTATTCATCATGAGACATGGCAAGCACAGACACTTTTGAAGGGGAAAGGCATTAGCACAGTAAATGATCTTTGCAACTAAAGCTGAATACATAGCAAAGTGAAAAAGGAGGGCATGTCAAATTATCTTTTCAGAAAGGAATTATGAATGCAAATTCACACCGGTGTTGCCTGACTCACATTAAATATTAACAAAAGATACAATTCAGTATTAAGATGTCCTTTATTGGAAGAGATGAATCAACACAATAGACTTCTTCCAAAAGTTTCATTATTGAATAGAATTTCTCAGTATGCACTTTTAGATCCTAGAGTAAATTGTTATTCTTTTGCTCAGCTACTTCCTCTAACAGGCAGCAGGTGCCATTGGTCTACCTCCCACCATTCTGGCAGCCAAGGCAGAATCAACTATGTTGGCTGTCCCTCTTCATGCTGCTTCTGCCATTGGTTGGGAAGATTGATATTATTTTGCTAGGCCTGTCAGCCCAAATAACTGTGTGATCACATCACAAGTAAATTTAGTGTAATTAATCTCACAGAGGCAGTGAAGATACTTCTGCATGGGCTCAGAAAGCCAGAAAACATGCAAAGAGTTGCCAATTGCCTCTGATTTACAGCAAATGAGTAATGCTGGGCAGATTATAGTTATCAAAAGTATGACTACCTGTCCTATAATCATAACTGGATCATTATATATATATATTTCAAATCTAATTTATTGCTATTAAAGCTCTGGAATCATTAGTAATGTCTAGAGGACTACCTTCCATGTCATAAAGTCTGAATTCTTATGACACATTTCTAATTGTCCAGAAACCCCACTCCAGTGGTATTTTCCAGTAGGTTATTCAGATGCGCAGTACCAACATCCAGCTGTGGACATGTCAACATAAAGAGCTCCACAAAGCCAGAGTATAAATTAGAGACTCTTTAATACCCCAGCCATAAACTTCTGCTGTGAAGATCTGAATAAGTTGTTTGTTAATTCTAGAAACACCAAGCCTCTGACAATGTATTCTTTGGGAGAGGAATGTACTGTAAAAAAATGTAACCATGGCAGAAATCTCTAGTCATAATTTTCAGGCTAGTTACCATCTTTCTTAGGAATAAATTGTAAGACTCCTGAAGCAGCTTTTTTAGGCTGGCCTGTGTCTGAAAATTCTTAGAGTAGTCTTGGTTGATGTCTTCAGCAATTAGGTTGCAATTGTCTCAACAGCATAGTTTGACAAGAGAAGAGTGCTCTGGTCAACGTGACACATTCTGATGGAAGTTTTGATAGACAGGCAATAAGTATTTCTGCCAGATAACAAGTGATTCTGAAGTTAAAGAAAATTTGTTCTTTCCTCAGGGTATGAGAAAAGAATTTGTGAAGTCAGTAAGCTACCAGCACTCATTGTTCTCCTTTCTCTGTGCAAAATACTTGTCAGCCTGGCCACTGAGGAGAAGAGGAGGAAACCTCAAAATGAACAGTAAGACTTTCATGCTGTTAACACTTTAGTTACCTTTTACATTGATCATATCTATCTCAGAACACATTAAATTTAAAATAAAACTGTCACAATCTTCAGGACAGAAAGTAATTTTCCAACTTAAATTTGAAGTATGCTGGCAAATATTTTGTTTCTAAAAGGACAAGATGAGCAAGGGATGGCTTTTACTTATTTTAGAACATGCAATGACATTCAGAATAATTTTATACAGCTTCAAGGCAGTAAGTAATGTCTGCAGCAACCATATCTTAAAAGTGCTCACTTCCATCATGCATTATTGATTATTTTTCATGAAGAAACACATTTTTCCCCCTTGGTTGCAGGATTATCTGCCAAAGTTCTGTGAAAAATTACAATTAGCTCTAAGTTTGTATAAGGCAGAAGAATGCTTGCAAAGATAGCCTGGAAATGTTGCAACAATTCCCATTTCTGCATTACATCACTGAAGAATCACCTTTGTGTTCAGAAAGTAATTTGCAAACACAAGTGTTTACAGTTCATTTGGTTGAAGCAATTAATGTTTGTCTGCCTGGTATTCATTCTCTTGGAGATTACTGCTTCTGTAGCAGGAGCAACCACACATGAAACAAGTTCTGAACTACTGCTGTTTAGTACCCAGGATATTAAAGTAATCCTAAGCGGCGTCAATATAATTTGTTGTGGTGATCTGGGTGAGATAGTGAACCATCTGTGATAGTTCAGAAGTTGTTCCTGCTGTGGGAGCAGAAGCTTTCAACAGAGAGGTAGGGAAAACAGCTGAGAATGGTAAATTCTACTGCCATCTGACTGTAGCAGTAATAATAAACTTCCTCGGATGTTTCTTATTAGCGTGGGTTAACTTGCTTTCAAGTGGAAGTGTTCTTGTGCTTCATCTGAAATTCCAGTCTTGTAACTTCCTAACAACTCATGTAGTATAAAAGTCTTACATGTTTTATCCTGTAATTATTGTCTATTTGTATTGGGGGGGAAAAAAAGTTCAGTCTGCTGCTCAGAACTCCGATTGTTTTGAATAATTTTGTTGATTTGTAATATGCATCAGTCACATTCACAGTATATTGTAAAATATATTTCAGTACAACAAAGTAATGTATCTAGAGTTGCATAGAGGGAGCTCTTGCTTTGTTTTTCCAATGCAGTAATGCAGTATTTCCGGGTAATGAGACATTTCTGTTATTTGTTATAGGCTAAAGCAGTAGCACCCAAGATGTTGTGTTATTTGCTGACATTCTCATATATCTTAGCTAGAATAATTTTCTTTAAAATGTAGATGTTTTCTCCTGCTATTTATTTAATATAAAGATGTTAAAAGAATAAACTCTGTGTGAAATTGATACTTCATGATCCCCCATTGCTCAAAGAAGAAATTTTTTCGTTCTAGAGTGTATAAAACATGAACAGGAACCCTAAAAAATTATCAGTAGAAGATTTAACACTTGACATGAACGTGTGTAATTTTATTCCTCCCTTTTTCTTGGATTTTTAACTATGTATTTTGTTCCCATCATTGTTAAGTTGCAGTTCGAAATTTTTCATGTGTACAACATGCTCGTTGTGTTTCAATTTTCCTTTTCCTGGAGTTGTTTGCTTTTTCAGAGAATGTTTGAAGTTCAGCTGCTAAACAAACACTAGAAAGAATAAGGTTTCCTTCCCTATTGCTTATATGGAAAGCATTCTTTTCTTTTTGTCCTCACAGGGAGTCAGAGAGTACATGCTTCATATATCCTTAGGGTGGCAAATAGAGTTCTATTCAAGGAAAAGAGACACTTATACCAGAATCTCATGCTGCGTGTACTAACAAAACAAATACTCTTATGGGTGTGATATTTTAAAAGTGGCTGACTTACCTCATTTTCTACATGATATTGTATTCATTTTGTAGTTCTTTACAGTCTACAAGTGAGAAAAGTATTTTTAAAAGCTGTTAGTTGCTCAGCAGTTTTTTAAGAAAATGACACCTGCTAAATAAAGCATAGCTTGTGAAATTATATGGTATAGCATCTACAAGCTTGGACATCCTTTACAATTCAGTGTGCTAGGTTTTTTGCTCAATAAGCTAGAATACTTATATGAACTAGCAGACTATCAGTCCTGAAGGACTAAATAAGCTGGTTGCTCAGACTGGATGCTATAGTAAGTTCTGTTAGCTGTATTTTGAGGTGCAGTTGCTCTCACATCATTGTTCTGCCTGAGTTATTCCAATAAATCTGTATATCATGAAGAATTTAACACATATCTAGAATAAACTGGGATAATTCAGAAAAGTCAATGAAAATCTTGTTTATAGAGGTGGAAGAGTTCCAAAATATTTTAAAATACTTTAAAAAGCAGATTTTTTTGGTCAAATTAATGATTTTAAAACTCCTAGGAAGTAAAGCTACTACTTTACATGTCTACTTTAGTTTAAAATAAAGGTGCGTGCCCTTGCATTCTTAAAATATTTATGGGTTTTCAAGTCAGCGTTTACTTTGCTAGACACAATCTGAAACTTTAACTGATTCACCAGCATCAGTAAAGCAGAGTGAGTGGTAGTAAAATCAGTGTTGTTGAAGGTCAGATACTGTTCACTGATTGGCAATAGCTGACAAGACTCTTTTTGATGGTTCTTGTCTGAAAAAGTATCTTCATATTTAGGGAACAAGAGCCCAATACTCCTAAGACATCTGATTTCAGATTATCCCAGGATGAAAAGACAAGGTCACTTCATCTTGTTCCTTCTTTGAATTGGAGGTTTTTTTGTTGTTGTTTTGGTGTGGGAGTGGTTTTGTTAGTTGGTTTTTTTTTTTAATGAACTGCAGTATACTGGAAAAACATTTGGAAAATATGGGAAAGCATTTAGAAAAAAACTTGGAAGATATTTCTTTGGAGGCTGGTTATAATGTTCTGTTCTTCTTAAGCTCTGAAGAGGAGTATTTTGGCCTGGAAAACAGTAAAGCATATCCCTGGCTTTTAGTGTGAGTAAAATGTGTGTCTCCTGATTCAGTTTCCAAGTTCTGCTATTCTTACCCTCCTACATAAGCTAAAAAAGAACTTTTTTCCTACTTGGTCCTTGTAGGTGTCCTGCTCTACACCACTGTGTTCTTAAGCTCCGTAGAATCCAGGTTAGAGCTGTAGATTGGCTTTAAGGCACAGACTGGTACAATGTGTCAGGTGATGAGGAGAACCAGCACATGAGACATCTGGCATGCCCTACCCTGCATGACAAGGGGCAGCCTGGGATGGCACAGGAAACGCTGGTGTGTGTGATGGAGACATTCCATCAGGCCAGCCCTGTGAAGACAGACTCAGTGCACTCTACTTCATGAAGGCTGTTATCTGCCAAGATGCTAATGCAGAGGTACCGCCCTGGCCCAGGATTTTCACCACTTTGGTTATGGTGGAGTAAGGTAGAGCTCCTTATGTTGTACTGTACAATCAGGTTGTGATAGTTGTGTTACAGGAAGGTTGGAACTGGAACAAATCCTAGAAGGTCTGCTGTGTGAATGCAGAAAGGACACTTTATGGAGAGGTGCTTATAAGCATACTTATACTAGAATAGCCCATGGCAATGGCATGGACATAGTCTTTATCAAACACTAGAAGGAAAAATACCAGGGACACAATTGTAATATATTCTTTGTACATCATACAATCCCTGAAAAATACTGTAAGAAAATGGTACTCTTGGAAGAATATGGGATTTATTTTTTAGCAAATTGGGAAAGTTGAAGGCAAAGAGAGTAATACAAAATGAGAGTTTCTTGCAATTTTTCTCTTTTTTGTCACCATGAGATTTCAAGTTGGTCAAAATTTAGTGGTATTTCAGACAATGGTACAAAATTTATTGGTTTAGGTGAGTCAAAACATGCTGTTGTCCTGATGCAGAGGGTTTGTAGTTTACATTCTGTGAATTTGCAGTAAGTTGTTTTGTTATCATGGGCCAAGCGATCTGTCAAAAAAGCCCAATAACTACAAAAAAAAACCCCTATCCTTTATCAAAATACCATTACAATTAAAATTAAAGAACTCTAGTCAGTGTGTTTTCTAGGCCTTCTCTGATATGTGTAGATATTTGTTAACATTTCCACAGTGCCAGTACTAAAATTCTTTTACTTTGGAAAAAAAATCCAAGTTTGTCTTTTGATTTGGTTACATATAGTAATCTTACAGTCCATTCTTCTTTTCTTGCTGGTGTTTGCTATAAATTGACTTTCCCTGAGTGAAGACTTTATGTATGGCCATGAAGAAATAATACTATGTAGATAATAGTTCTAATAACAAGAACATTATTCTCAGAGGGAACAAAACTTGAAAATCTAAGAGATTTAAGTGATCATATGCCTTAGCCAATTGTCACTGGTTTGCCTGGTTAAGCAATCAAGAAAACTGACACTCTGTCCTATAGGAATAACCTTTCATAATCATGCAATCCACAGTCTTTGATCCCAGATGAAGGAAATCTCTTATTTTTCTACATACACTTACTGATAATTGTGTCTTGAATTTACACATACAGATTGATATGTGTTACAATATTTCTGCTTTATCAGTGTAAACATTTAAATGCTTGTGTTTCCAGTGCCTGTTTTGAGATAATTACATTAGCCATTTAGTTATTTGTGTGTACCAAGTCAAGCCTGCCTGGACTTAGATTTTGTTCCAGCTTTTGAACATTTAATCTAGAATTTACTAGTTTGTGTAAGGAATGAAACACAAAATGTTGAACTGAGATATATCTGATTATCCAAATATAAAGCTTTAGTTTGTATAAAATTCTAGTAATTTATACAGATTATTTTGGTAAATGCTTTTATTTAGTGCATATATAGTCCTCAGATTAGCAAAGACCAAAAGATTTGAAACAGAAATTTGCACTGGAACTGGCAGGTGAAATAAAAACAGTTCTGGATCTAGAAAAGGATATAAAGCTTCATCCCAGAAAAATGCCAGTTTTGATGCATGATATTTAATAACTGTTGATCAAGTTGCATTGCAACTCTGGGTCTGGTAGAGGTCACAAGTAACTGGTGTCAAATCACACTTTGACAAGAATTCTTGGCAGGAAGCAAGCATTTCTTATTACTTTTGCTCAGAAGAGCCAATTAATTATGACATTCAAACTTGCTGCAGATAAGAGTGACTATTTGAGCTACTTTTGTATAATTAATAATAACTAGTTAACAAATTCAAATGAAAATATTGATCCTAGGCTAGGATTTAGTAAACTTTATTCTAGTAATTTTTATTTATATGCTGAATTTAATTTTCATTTATCTACATTAATTTTATGGTCAGTAAAAAATGAAAACATATATAAAAATCACAAAAAAATAGGCTTATACTCACAAAGTATTTTATAAAAATAATCCATTACATACCCAGTGCCCTAACACTTATTCAAAGCTGAACAATGACTGGAACCTATCCAAATGCAGACAAATGCTAAATACTGCCAGTATACTGCCAGTATAAAACCAGTCTCTCTTGCAAGTATGCAGTGTCCCTAAGGGAATAGTGACCCGTACATTGCCATCCATAATAGCTACTTTCCCAGGAATAAGGGGGAAGAGAATGTTTGTACAACCAACTTTGGTAAGTTGAACTGCTTTTTCTTATTATTTTATTGTGGTTTAGTGACAATCAATGCACTCAAGGAAAGGACTGTCTTGCTAGTTGCAGTGTCAGAGACACATGCAGAAGAATCAGTCAGAGCAAGTGTTAACTCTCTACTCATCCAATGCTCTGTCTTGCTTTCTAGTTGGCTTTTAAATTGCCTTTTCTGTCTAGCAGTGAGTTTCTTCTTGTCCTTCTGATTTTGCTGTAATTTACAACTCTTTGTCAACATACTTGGAATATCATTACACAGCACAGTTTCAAGGTGGACCTTTCAAGCACTGAAATATAAGACCTTGCCATAACTGTCCAAGAGCCAGGATTAGATAGAGGAGACAAAGAAGAATAAGAGTCCAGGAAATTTTAAATTAGGATTTTCTCCATCTCAAACAAGGCCTACCAGACAAAAATACCCCCACAATGCTTAGCAGAGGAGGATGTTTCTGATAGCAATCGTCTGATTCAGACAAATTCTTAAATAAGGATAAGGATAAGCAACATAACTCATTAAATAAGTAGGCTTCCCCTTTGACACAAGTTTCACATTCTCTCCAGAGTTTATGACCATGGGAAAGGAAATACAAAAGTTCCTAGACTTTTATGGGCCAGGCAGACAGAATCTGAGCAATTCCAGAGGAGCCTTATCTTCCTCTTCCATGTCACCATTCTGTTCTCTAGTTCATGAAGAGAAGGAGGTATTCAAAGCATGTCTAGAAGGATTCAAGAGTTGAAGAAAATCCCATGCACTGTAAGAACACTGTGGGTAGGAAACGCCTTCTTCACAATGAGAAAATAGCAGGAAAAGATTTTTTTTGTCTTTGATCAATATATACAACTGCACTCATTGATGGAGATGAACTGTAGGATTTTGTCTTAGCAGAGTGAGAAGAATTCACTGGTGTCTCATCCTTTTTTTCTCTTGTTATTTTTTTTTCTAAAACCAGAGCACTCTTGTATATTGGAAAAAAGAAAGAAAGCAGCAGAAAGCAATGTGAAAGGCAGGGCTCCCAGGAGGAGAGAACAGTGTTGCACAGAGGATGTTAAGTCAGACTTACACAGACTTGCAGGCATAAATGTTCCTTAGTGAGATCTGTAGCTGAAGGCACACATCACCTCTCATTCAGTAGAGAAAATATGCAGCAGGCAGTGATGATGAAGGATGAAGATGATGATGAAGACAAGTTTACACCATGATTTTTCTTTAATGCTACATAGTTTTTGTGAAGATTTGCTTTAACTCTCTGCTGGATGTTCTTGTTTCTGATGCCATCAGCAATGATTGGTAGTATGCTAAATAGATACAAATGATGCACTCTGATTGGTTGGTATGTTATGGAATAATGTTTACTGAATACTTAAATAACTGTTATCAGTTTTGCTGTGATTTTTTTTGTGTGTGTGCTTTGATTTTCTCTAGGCCAAATTAAAATGTACAGAACAGGATAAAGGGAGCTGGGAGGGATAAGGGATGATCCTCAAGTGGTAGTTGCTTCCTATAAAAAACCTACCACAAAGCACATTTGATGACAGTCGGACTGAATTTTCAGAGGATGTCAGTTGGACATCCTCTGAAAAGAAGGAAATTCTGTTGTCTTATTCAATAAGTAGGGCTGATGAGGAGGTTTACATGAACAGTGTACTATAGGTCTAAACTAAAACCTGAATGCAGATATGCCCTGTGAAGAATAGCTTGGTGGTATTACAGGGACAGGTGAAAGTCCGAAATAGGGATCAGGTGGGAGGCAGAGATCTGAGCATCAGGAACTGGACAATTGAAGTTGTAGGCTGTGATTTCCTTGATAATGCTCCTTGTGATCATGTTCCTTGTTTCCCTCCACAGACATAAAGCAATGACAAATGAGCTCAGAAGGAGGTTACTCCTGTCAGTGTGTGCTAGGTGTGATCTTAAAAGGCCAGCTAGATCTGGATTCTGGATTTGCACAGTGCTTGTTTTCTGAATGATACCAGGTTTGCATAGAAATTAGAAGTTAATCGCTAGCATATCAACACATCAGCTCTGGATTTGAGCAAGAGCCTGCCATGTAAATCCTGTGAGCGCAGCTCAAGCACTGCAGTACTCAGGGAATCAGGCACTTTGGTCTTTGGCAGCAATAGGTTTTTATTGTGACTTAATTTTGGTTATTTCTGTGTGCTTAAATCTCTTTCTTGAGAAAGAGAGACTTCAGAACTGGTGGTTATGATTAGGATTAAGGAGCTGTCCTATTAAGTACTATATAAAATATACTGAGGGACAGAGCTCTAAAGAAGATAATATCAGGTAGAAGAAAAAGAGAAGTGAAATACCTTATCTTGTTTCTCTAGTAGATCAAGGAACAGAATGTTTCCTCATTAGTCTTATGGCACATTACTCCATGTTGCTGCTTCTAACAGAACTGTTTCCTTATAATTATTTGCAAAGTAGCCTATTTGTTTTCAAATATGCTTCATTCTTTTAACAGCTTCTGGCCCTTCTTGTGCTGCCCTCTTAAACAACAACTATAAAGTTTGCTTTCTCTGGCCAGATTGTGTAAAGTGCTGAGT
This sequence comes from Geospiza fortis, assembly GCF_000277835.1. Taxonomy (NCBI): domain Eukaryota; kingdom Metazoa; phylum Chordata; class Aves; order Passeriformes; family Thraupidae; genus Geospiza; species Geospiza fortis. Next base: position 21,438,124 of record NW_005054297.1, read on the forward strand.
TCTGTTAACTCTAATAAAGCAAGCCTTAGCTCCTTCCATGATCAAACCTTCCAAATCAAACTGCAACATAAATGATCAGTATTAAAAACTGTAATACAGCTGGTTGAATTATATTTCCTTGGCAAGTAAATAAACTTCCAATTGTAAAAGTAATTTACAGTATAGACTTGCTAATGTCTCAAATGCTGATGTCGAGTCTGCACTAATGTAAATTTTTAATCTGCTTTCTGAGATCACCTTACCCATCTCTTGTCATGTTGTTATCTACTCCGTTTATGAATAAAGGAAATGTATTCTCATATATCTAACTTCAAGATTGATAAGCATGGACTGTAGATCATGGAAGGAGCTGCCAATCCATTCTTGTAAGAAGTGGAAAGCAGAGAATTACCAAAAGAAAACATTCACACAGATGCCCAAAAAGAGCGTTTAGACACAACAGCTCTATTAGCAGAGTTAATTGATAAGCATGACCCAATTCCCTTCAGTCTAATTACACCAATTCCCAAATTCCATGAAAAACCAACAGCTGAGTAATACACAGCTGGAAGAAGGGCTTCAAATGCAGCTGTCTTGCTCCTTTTAACAGAGGATTAAAAAGATTCAAGAGATCATGATGATAAACAGAAACCTTTTCCTCATGTAAACTGTGGGGAGATTCTGCTTGCTCTCTGCTTTCTCATGAGTGTTGAGAGATAATGAGAACATGTAAATCTTTTCCCCAAAACCATATGAAAGGCAAAACCTGGCTTGTTACTAAGCATAACAAGTTTGATCCTGACTGCCATATCATTCATAGCTCAGGAAATTCGCTATTCCTCTAGTGATTGTAGCTGAAAGCAGAACCTATTATTTTGTCATACGAGAATAATTTCTTCTTTAGACATTTAACCATTTTTTTTGAAGTTACTTTTTCTGTCTCTCTTCCAAATGCTTCCTACAAATTTTGTAAATCTCTTTAAAAATAAAAAATATGTTGCATTTTTTGGTTAAATTCTTATTTCTAAAGTACCATTTTAACTGACTTATTATATGAGGTCTAAGACTAATATCTCTGAAAATACCTTTTGTGGACTGATCTGGATCACATGTGTGTATAAATATAAATCTGATAATGGCTTCTTTTTTGTGACATATTCATTCAGTATGTTTAGCTCCTTTTCATTGACATTTCTTTTTTCTCTAAAGAAATGTATATGAATATGAAAAAATTACAGTAATAATTCAAAATATATTTGAAAAATGTGGAATTCTGTTTCCAGGAAAAAAATCATTAATCTATCTGTCAGCATTTTTTTTTTTGTTTTAAGGCTTCTCTTTTTGGAGTATAAATAGTACGAGCATTGTACAGACATCCAGTACTGAAAGGGAACTGCTAGTGCTAGTTTACAAAGAACTGGATTTCACTCAGCAGCAGTTCTTATTAAGTCAAGGTACTAGTCAAAAAGTAACCTGGCCTTTAAAGCCAGTTAATCCTCAAAATTAGACATCTATAGATATGAGATGAAAATGGAAAAATCTACCACAAGATTCCATGGCACCTTTGTATGATAAGAAGTATTTTCAATCCAAGCTGTCTCAGTTTGTCATCTACTTCATGTGACAGTATTTGGCAAGGAATGTTCTTGCCTTCTCATGCATACTATTGTACTATGATAGTGTACAACTTCCTTCTGGGATCTTTTTTACACGAGGGTTCAATAATGACGTAAAAAAAACCCGATAAGTTAATTTTTATTATATCCAAACAATGCTCAATTTTAAATGGCATTCTTCTGTGATTATATCTTATGCACTATTCTCTTACAAACGAAACTATTTTAACTTGAGTTTTACTTAATAACAGTAAAGAAATCTACACGCTGGTTCTCTTTTAATTTGATTATTTAAAAAAAATCCAAAGCAAATATTTGTAGGATTTGCTTCTGTTGAGTTCAAAGAATGGACTTCAAACTTGAATGCAGAAGGCTGTACTTTTTTCAGTTATGCAGAAGGCTGGAATTGTTTCATTTAAGTGCTGACTTCCACTGTACTTATTTAATCACATTCAAAGATCTAATATTTGTGTCTAAATTGTACTTCTCTGATCCACCCTGATCAAGGGAAAAATGAGATCTATAGAGTCTGTGAGTGCACCAGGAAGTGAATCATGACTCAGAATTTCTCCTGTGTTTTCCCTTCCTGTTGTGTGGGACTATGGGACTACTTCACTGGTCTGTATGGGGCAGATTACTTGCTGTTGTTTAGATGGCCATGTACTTTGGCTAACAAGTATAAAACCTTACCCTCACGCATGTCTGTGGGGAGGGAGAGGAAAAAAATTATCAATATGCAATCTGGTGGGCATATTACTAATCAGATTATTCATGAAAAGTAATACTCTGCTTTTGAAGGCTAAGCAATTGTCTGTAAAGTATGGTTCCTTAGAAATAGAAGCAGAACCTGACTTTGAACTGTTATTCCAGTGATTCAATATTCCAGTCAAGGTATTCTTTGGAAAACAAGGAATGCAGCTCAAACATGAAAAACTTTCCTCTTGTCATTACTTTTTCATGCCTAAGAGCTGAATGTGTTGAATATGGTATCTTATGATCAACCATGTCATGTCAATTCTGGTTCTGAGCTGAACATTACTTTGTATGTAATTAAATTGAATGTGAGAGCTTACACTTTCTTACACCTCCTTAAGCATTCTCCTATCTCCATATCTCTTTATCTTAAAATTCTTATCTCCATAAGCACAGTCAATAATAAGTCATAGCAATGAATTGTTTCTCCAATAGTATAAGGGAATAAAAAAAGGTTCCAGAACTAAAGTAGTAAAAGTACATTCTATAAAAGACAACCTTCACTTTTTTGACAGCTTTTTGCTGCCAACCCAAGCGGAGCAGCAGGTTTAAAAATATCCCAGATTACTCTCAGTATTCAAAGGCCATATTTCCAAATGAAGTGAAAGTAAATAGTCGTCTTATTTGCATGCTGAAAATCATTAAGCCAATGTGAATGCCTTCAGAAACATACCTGCCCTAGTGCCTGTCACATTGTGTTGGATGTGAAAACTATGATTGATATAGAAAAATAAACACATTAAAAGAAAACAGTTGATTTTCAGCTTCTAGACTTTATTAAAAGCTTGTGCTAAAGGTGACCTATAAAGATTTAGCAAAATATACATTGGCACAGGTACGAAACTTTCCATTGTACTAATAAATATGCTGCAACTACAACTGAGGTCTGTGTGAGTTACATGATTTTATAGGCAGAGATGGGCCTTTCTAAACACATTGCAATATAAAATAGAAGGTCAATAGTAAGATTTTCTCTTCTAGATAAGTATAATTGTTCCTATAGGAAGTAATGTTCATGCTTTAGAACTCCAAGCATAGATTTAAACAGGTTTGTTTATCTTTTCTCATTCAGATCCAGACCTACATACACTACTTTGCAACAGAAAGCAAGCTGATTGATTTCCATGGGAGCAAAATGCAATTGTTTTCCTTTAACAGCAAACTCTGATTTATATGACTACTATTACCCCAAATCAATATCAGAGTTAGTGAGGACAAGATCACTTTCTATGCAGTATATGCACAAGCAAATATGCAGATGCTTCCAGATAAATTTTTCAAGAAAGTACTAATTGAGAGCTGATTGCCCATTACAAGTGTGGGAGCTGGTAAACTGATCAGCAAATGTCACAATGCTGGGGGTTTTAATCACCCAAATAAATATTGACACAGGGTGATTATCAGTCCCTTCTTTCAGTTATTAAGAACAAGTGGACTTATATCTTCTGATTTCTTTATAATAAAATGAAAAATCAGTCTGAATTAGAAGAAAAACTCATGATCTAATGAACTGTCAATTTTTAGTAAAGCTGATTAGTTCTAGTCAGTAGAATCTTTTATTGACTTTGCAAGGTCCAAGAAAGGAACTTTGTCACATCCGTCAGGGTTAACATGAAGAAAGAAAGATTATTATCTCTTTGGATTCAGTTTGGTTTTGGCTTTTGCTCTTGTTTCCCAAACCTTTGTTTGAAGCTCAGATGGAAGAAGAGAACAGAATTAAACTGAGGAAAAAGGAGGCCCATTATAAATAGAGAGAAGTATCTGGTTGCCAGTATTCTTGTACATTTGATTTTTGTAGCTCATGAAAGCATAACTGGACATCTGAGCAGCTGCTCCCACAGAAGGGATACTAATTCTGATTTTTCTTTGCATTCTTCTGGTAGAGAGAGGCCCTCAGAAGAGACAATTGTTTCTGTTCCAGCTCTTCAGAGAGCCCATAGGCAGACAAGGCTCCCAGCATGGAGGCTTGCATCTCACTATTTCTCTTTGACAGTATGCATACTCCTGATGGAAATATTTTGATGTAAAAACACCCTTGCTTCTTGAGGTTTTCTTCTAAGAAAAAAGTAGATTTTACATTATAAAAAGCACATAAACAGTCCACTTTAACTTGCCTAATAGTGTTTTATTATACTCATGAGGACATGGGCATGTAACTGTGCAGAGTAGTTTTCACACTCTCAGCATCCGCAGAGTTTTCGTCAAAGCATCATCTTTGTGGTTGAGAAATGAAATTAATAATGTAACAGCCTTCTCCTTAGCTTTCATGCCTGAAACACTTTTGTATACACATACTGAATGGTTATGTGATCTGAGGCAAAATTTTCAATCAGAGGATACCTATGGATAATTTCTAAGACTGATTCAAATTAGTGATAGAAAAACTTAACCTAAAAGGGGAGAGAAGGGCGAAAGAATGACTGTAGAGAAAGTAATAATTCAAAACATTTATATTTCCATTTTAAAAAGTATGATAAAAATATTTTGCTATTGCATACATTTTCTCAGCAAAGGATGCTATTTTGAAACGTCATAAAACAGAATTTTTGTAGAATTGTTGCTTTCGTATTGTGAGAGATGTGATAGATCATGATAGATTTTAGCTGGTATAGCTTTGTATTTTCACTTATTTAACATAACAAATTCTGGACTAAGTTCTCATACTTTTGGCATTCCAAGCATGAAAACAAAGGTCCTGAAAATGGAGACTGAATGGCACAGAGATTATTAATTGTGCTCAAGGACCTTCATTTAGACAATAGAGTAATAAATCTTCAGGTTTTCTTGGCCACTTCCTAGCAAACAGAGTCTTAAAAAAGAGCCAATAAAGTTATTTTTGTTACTTGTATTCACATATATCTGTGTTTCCATTTAAAGTATGCCTTTATTTAAAAAATAGGGAAGCTGTTTTTCAAAATGAATATAGTAACTCTATATATGTACGTATAATGAAATGTATAGAAATTTAAACTCATATTTACCATACTGTATTGAAATGCAACTTAGGGTATTTTTCTATTGTTTTTTTCCATTTGGTCAGAAATCATGAAGCTTTATAAACATTGAATATTATTTACACACTATTGGATGTGGCTTGGTTTCTTTACTTAATAATGCTTGTGTATTCTTACCATTTATTCTGTGCATATTAATTTCATTGCTTTCTACCTAAGAGCTTCATTGAAAGTGAACTTAAAAAAGTAAATTATTGTGATCGACCAAAATTAATTCAAAAGACAAGACACTGATGAAAGAATAAGTTATCAGAAGACTACAGCAGAAATATTTTCCAATTAAAATAGATTCACCAATGTTACTAAATGGGAAGCTTGATGGGATTTTGAATTCCTAGATGGTCTCTTTGTTTACATTGCGTACTTATAGCTAAGGTTTTAATATACTGCCTGGTAATTTTAATTCATGAGATATAAATTAAATAGTATGAGTTTAGAGTATACAATTATTCAGACTAACAAGGGAATAATGGGGTAAGTATTAACTGGCCGAAGAACATTCTGCCTTTTTCAGATTTAGATACCTAGGAAAATATGGTTAAAAAATATTGCTTCATACCTGACTCATAGAAACCAGTCTTTAAGTTAGTTTCTCTATTATATAAAATATGTTGAATAATTCTGCTAAACAGGGTGATTTTCTGTACATGAAAACTAAGAGAGAATGTCCTGCAGAATTCAAAACTGGTACAAAAGAGGTGTCTTTTCTTAGGTAAGATAAACAGTGTAAGAAAATGAACATTAGTATATTCAGAAGTAATAACTATTTTTATTTACCCTGACAGAGACAAGATAACTTCTAACTGTGAGTTGCATAATAGCATTTTCAATACAGAGGATGGTAGTGATTCTGTGCTGGCTCTATGAATCATGAACCCTTTCTGTTTCAATTTGTGAGCACAAAATATTTGTGAACCTGCATTCATTTGCAAATGTAATTTACTGATGAAGGTAAATATTGAAAGAAATTTTAAAAGTCTAATTCAAAGGAATTTATTTGTCCATGTATCATCATCTTAGCATTAAACAGCAGTAACTGGAAATTGTAGTATCTGATAACAGCAGACATTCAATATGACTGACAAGATGTACTGCAAACATGGTTACTTATTTTCATCTCATAAATAGTAATAAAAGGAAATAGGGAAAAATATGTATCTCTGTAAATTTCTCACATCCTTGCATGTGTCACTTTGCAGGAGACCACTTATTTGGAAAGTCTACCAAAACCAAGTTTTTGTGATTCAGTTAAGTCCAAACATAAATTTCTCAAGTCACCTCTAGCTTTTATGGTGATGTGGTTTTGCACACTGAAAAGATTGATTTAAAAGAGCTTAATAGGATTTTTTCCTATTGAATAAAAAAGTTAGTAATCCAGGAGAGATCAAAAGAGTAGTCAAGACAAAACAGCCCATTTGAGAATTAGGTTTATACTTGCTTTGTTCTTCTCTTACTTTATCCAACCCCCCACACTATCAAAAAAAAACCACCAAAAAACCAAAAAAACCCAACAACAACAAAAACAATAACCAAAAAAACCCCAAACAAATGAACAAGCAAGCAAAAACCCTACAACCCAATCCTAAAATTGCTCCCTATTTATAGCATTTATAAGGCACGTAGAAAATAGCTCAATTCAGACCTAGTTCTCCTTCCTTGAGTTCTTTGGTTTTCTTTAACAAACTTTTTCTGCACTGACTAGAACCTCTAAAATCCAGTTAAAGGTACGCAAGACAGATGAAGGCACTAGGGGGAGACATGAGCACGTTGTCTTAGTCAGTGTATTAACATAATAATGTTTGTCTTGTGAGAAATGAAACACTAGTTTTGAAGGAAGACTTCAGATACCAACACTCTAAGGGTTTAATGTATGATTGGTAATAATTTTTAGAGCACTAATGAGTATTACAGATCTCAAAAGGTAAATCAAGTTGCTTCCTACCAAGTGAAGTTTCCACTAATGTTCCAGCAGTTAGAAGTATTCTTTCAAATGTACTCCAATACACTAGTTGAAAATTTTAACGCAAATGTACAAGGTAAAGAGAACAGGTTCCAAAGTCCTGTACTAGCTCTCCTGTTTAGTTCTGGCTGTATATCTTTTTTCTATATACAAAGGTCTAGGCACTATTTGAGAAGAGATACAGACTCATGCCAGACAAATATGTGACATTCATTGGAAGGAAAACTTTTTATTTTCATTTGCTAAGTATTTTAGAGGAGAAAGATGCAGATTTTCCTGTAGGTTTATGATTTAATATAAAAAGCCACTGCCTGTTTTTATTTTTATAACCTTATCTGGTAAAATATAATAAATACATTGTATTATTATTGTAATTACAATTCTTTGTAGTTACTTGAGAGACATCATTTTACATCGAGCTGTCTAACCTACTAATGTTTTAGACACATGGAACATGTACAGTTTCTAAAAATCTAAGCTTTAGCTAGTAAAGCAATCAGTTAAGGTCCAGACATTTTGTGACCTGTAATGAGATATTGAAAGATCCATACAATTTGTTTGTGCAAGCCATCTGTATAAAATCCAAATGCCCAAAGACATGTTCAAATCAGATAATCTTCTCAGCTACATTCAGCTGTTTGAGAATAAAACGCTGTTTTCTACTGCTTTGTCTGCTTTCTCTAATTCCTTCAGCAACATTAATTTGTGCATTTAGAATATGATTCAGTCTTTTAAAAACATATTATGTTTATTTGACAACTGTAATACTTTTTACTGTAATCATTTGGAGTTTTTTGCAGGATAACAAAAATGTATTTGTCTGGTATACTAACCATGTTAAATTTTGATATAAATTAGTTAGTGTTGGTAGACAGTGCTGCCCAATGAAACAATAAGGTTTGGGAACTATGCACTTTGAAGAGAAATTTACCTTCTACTAATAGCTCTGTGTCTGACTTTGGATAATTTTAAATGGTCTCTCAGAGAAAATTGTCCAAATACTTACAGCTTCATTTCCAATAAAGCGATTCTTGTGTTCTCTGATCTATATATACAGTATCATAATATTATCAACCATATTGATGGTTGATAATTCCCTACAAAAGGTATTTCTAATTATTCAATTAAAAAGCAAGTAGAAGAACTATGAAAAAAGTCTCAGAATGCAGCAAAACCATTCAAAAGGCATTAAAAAATGTCAGCCTAGTAGAATAAAAGACTAAAATCATATTCTATTTTATTACAACAGTCTACACTCCAGAGGAAAAGCATTGTATAAATGTTAAGCTTTTTCAAAATTAAGTTTATTCCTGTTGTTGACTGTAAAATACTAACTTATAAGAGCATGGTATCTTCATAGACTTAGTATAAAGGAGGTTTTCAAAAAAATCTGCCTTTGAACACAAAATACAGATAATTTTGTCAGAAGAAATATAAGTCAAAATAATATATATATATATAATATTAACTAGATTATTTCTTTTTGTCTTCAGTATCCTGGACAAACTGGGATTTGTGATTAGTCGTACATTCATCCAGTATTCTGATGAGTGTTTAATTATTTATAATATTTGACATCAGCAGCAAGAGGCCCTAAGAACCTTTTTGCCTTCAGTAAATATACAGCCAGGCTTCTCAGCTAGGGAACTGCTTGGCATTATATGGAATGGAGGCTTGAACCTGTTGTTCCCATCCAGATAAGTTTTCTAGTTTTATAGTTTGGAGAGTCCTTCATACTTCCTACTTGGTAAAAAAAGACCTTCCTAAGCAGACAGCCAACATTAGAAAAGATTCAGGATGTTTTTGGCAAAAACCTCAGCTGATGAGAAGTAGTTATTACCAGACAGGCTAGGTAAACTAAGCCTTACTCTTTGCTATCTTTCATTCCCAAATATTTATCATCTTACCATGATTTTTTCCTATGTTCTTCATGCATATTATGCATTACACAAGGAGCTCAAAATCCAGTTCAGTGTTCAGAATTTAACCTCCATACACTTCCATTAAACCCTGTACCTGGTGTCTTCCATGCTGTAAATTCAATTACCTATGTTTTCATATTCAATTACCATAAAAGGCCTCTCAGGTAATGCTAGATTGCATCTTTTTAATAATAGACACCTATCTAACAGATACACAACTTCTGTGCCTCATGCCACTGCCAGGAACACCATCCTGGGCCTGGAAAAGCAAATCCTGTGGAGACATGGCACCCCTGAGAGAATTGAGTCAGATAATGGGACTCATTTCAAGAATGGCCTTATCAACACCTGGGCCAGGGAACATGGCATTGAATGGATATATCATATCCCCTATCATGCACCAGCTGCCGGGAAAGTTGAACGGTGCAATGGACTACTTAAAACTACCCTGAAAGCACTCGTGGCGGGGACTTTTAGAAATTGGGAAATGAACCTAGCAAAAGCCACCTGGATGGTCAACACCAGAGGGTCCATAAATCGAGCTGGTCCTGCCCAGTCTGAACCACTGCACACAGTGGATGGAGATAAAGTCCCTGTTGTACACATGAAAGGTATTTTAGGAAAGACTGTTTGGATTACTCCCACCTCAGGCAAAGATAAACCCATCCGTGGAATTGTTTTTGCTCAAGGACCTGGTTGCACTTGGTGGGTAATGCAGAAAGATGGAGAAAGCCGTTGTGTGCCACAGGGAAACCTAGTTTTAAGTGAGGACTGTGTGTAAGGTTTGGGTTTTGGTTTTTGTTTGTGATACAGATGGAAATAGGAAAAGGGGTGGATAATGTTGAAGATTGCATGCAAGATGTTTTCCATTACCATCTGTATGGCTGATTACCTTGTCAAGTGAGCAGTTTGCCTTATCTCTCTCTTTGAATGACCACATTCACACCTTCCTCGGGAGGGGACCTCCGCTGATAACAGACTATTGAATATCGGTGCATGACTGATAAGAACTATAACATCCCATTGTGAGATGCTCCGCCCAGAGGGAGGAGCCAAGCACTGCTACCCCATATACTCTGAGAAATCGGACTGCCACCAACACCCTGACCAACAGAGTGTCAGGTTGGGTTCTGACTCTGTCAGTGTTGTTCCAGTGGACTGTATTGTTTATTTTATTCTTTTTATTTCTTCCCTATTAAAGAACTGTTATTGCCTGCTCCCATATCTTTGCCTGAGAGCCCCTTAATTTAAAATTGTAGCAATTCGGAGGAGTGGGGAAGGTTTACATTCTCCATTTCAGGGGAGGCTCCTGCCTTCTTTAGCAGACTCCTGTCTTTCCAAACCAAGACAAGTTCAGTGTTCAGAATTTAACCTCCATACACTTCCATTAAACCCTGTACCTGGTGTCTTCCATGCTGTAAATTCAATTACCTATGTTTTCATATTCAATTACCATAAAAGGCCTCTCAGGTAATGCTAGATTGCATCTTTTTAATAATAGACACCTATCTAACAGATACACAATAATCATTAGGGTAAAAATGCACTGTGCTCAGTGGAGACAACTTCTATATCTTTGGAAGAATATCCTCCATCTTTGTAAGTGTCCATTTCCTGTTAATCTAATGCTGTACAGATGGAGGCTCCACAGGAGCATGGTTGGGCTGCTAGGGTTTTTCATTCATTCTTTTCTAAAGAGGCATGAAAAAAATTAAAAGCTTCTTTTACAAATACACTGATTTCAAAAAAATAGTTTGTCTGTGGTTTCTGAATTTAAAGGAATTTCTGTAGTGTCAACAATTCTCAGTGTCAGTTCTTTGCACGAAGTACAGTATATTAGGATCCTAGTGTTTTCACTAGGAGGTGGATTCACACAGATACTTTATAAAGACCCTAAGACAAATGTCTGTGGTTGGTTTCTGCAATTATGATTACAGCAGGCACTACCACAGTGTGCATCTCACTAACCTGCCCTGTCAGATCTGGGAAATTGTAATAGTATTGTAAATATTTTGCCTAGATGCCTCTGATATATATCAGAAATATCTCTAGTGAGTGCTACTCACTAGATATTTAGGTGACTTGGGTTTACTCTATGTTAAATTATTTGTACCTAATGTATTGCTTTATTGGCACTTGATTAAAAAATGCTTCATAGGAATTGGCTATTACAAGCTTACTTTCTTTCTGAAACATAAGCTATTTATCATTTAAAATACCATTTAACTGATGCTGGAAGCCTTTTACAAATATAAGGCTGTTGATTTTGGTGTAATTCACAAAAATTTTCAAATTCACCAAATAAGTGTGTTATTTACTTAACACAGTGGCTCTATAAACTCAGGAGATGTCAGAAAAACTTGATGCTTAATTTGCCTTACAGTGTGGCTCTATGTAGGGTCAAGTAAATGTCACAAAGACTGTCCCAATTAGGTAAACTCTTGAAAGGATTACATGCATATTCCAGTCACTTATTAGCCAGAAGAAAATCACTTTGAAGTTTGAGAGCCATAAGCTGAAGACAAGCTAAATACAAGCTCTTGTATATCTCTGACATGTTAGTAGATTAGACTTACTAAAACACTCTATACATTTATAGGGCCATTTTGGAACAGCTGTTTTAAATGCAGCTACTAATCAGCTTGGAGTTGCCTAAGCTGTTATTTGGGCAATTTAGTTTCTTTGAAAACTGGTAAAAAAAACCAAGCTATGTATCACATGCAGGGAATTGCATTAATTAATCTAAGTATAACAAAAAAGTGCTTCAAATGTTTTAAGGGACTATAGTAGTTAAAAATTAATCAAATCAAAGCCTTCACTGAAGTTTAAGCTTCCTGATACAGAGCAGTCATAATTTTATGTCAAGGTAAATCCACAGCAACTTTTAGAAGACAAAATGAATGAAGGCCGTGGTAAGGGACGTTTCTCCTTATAACATTGGAATTTCCAAGAACAAAATTCTCATGTCTTTAACATTCTAGATAAGAAATACCAGAAGTTGAAATGTAATTTTATGGCAATAAACAGTCACAAAAACAGTATACAGCTTTTAAATTTGTAATTGGTTAATTAATATAGCACACCCTTGACTTATAATTGCCGTCTTTGAGAATGTTAAACCAAAGTTTAGACTTTCAAAATTATGAATTCATCTTAAAAATGTCTTTTGATATGCTTTTTATAGCTGATGATTTTTTTTTAAATCACAGTTTAGCAATATAAAAATAACTATGAGGGTTCAAAATACAATTTAATTTTTTAAGGAGAGATTTTATCATTTTTCTTATAGCTGTTTAGATAGATTTGTAATAAAATAATGAAACATCTTTTAAGCTCCATAGTGAAAAACAAAAAAGACAAATGTCCTTTCTCAAAATACTTACAATTAAAGTAAACAAAACAAAAATCAGCATGAGGAAAAATACTTAGGGATGAAAGCTGTTGTTTTCAGAGGATAAATTAAACAAATCAGCAAGTTACACAATTCCATGCTTCCCATTTTGTTCTTTGCAAAAAATGATGATGCACAGAGTACAAAACAGTTAAGGCTTCACTTCAGTAAAACAAAACTAGCAAAATTAAATAAATTGCTTAAATATATATAAAAGGTTTTGTTCCTACTGTCTTTTCAGGAGTCCTTTTGAAAATTTGTGACATATTGGGTTTAAATGTCATGAGCTTGTATTCATGTTTTACAGCCAAATCTAACAAGACACACATTTATTTGAGTACCAGAAAAATCAAATGTCAAACAGAAAACTTGACTATCAGAAAACTGATAGTCAAGTCCAATTCAGTTGCTGAATCACAGGGCACTTCTGTGACTGCCCCAGAGTTATGTAGCAAATGAAAATTGTTTAAAAATGTGAAGGATAAAGTACTAGCTCAGATCATATTTGTATATTTTAGTGATGTCCTAAAGGGACACTCTTGAAGAAGGTAACTGATTAGGACAGTTTCATTTGAAGTTATCACTCACTATCAAGGTCAGTTTCTTCATTTTTTCTGAAAATATGGTTTTCTTTGATTTTAGTGATGAGCAATTTGTGACACTGTTTCTGTATTCAAGCCTAAAGTTAGACAAAAGGACATTATTATAACATTCAAAAATAATATTTGCTGTCTTGTCTAATGTCATTTGCCTCCTTTGATGTCAGTTTAGCTTATTGAACCAGAAGACACTTGTCTATTTAAAATATTTAAAATATTATAAATATTAAAAATATTTAAATATTTGTCAGCCATTATTCCAGACAGCCAAAAGAGCATTATTTCATCTAGAAATTCTACTGAGAATTCATACTGACAGGGACAAGCCATTGGCAATTAGTCTAGGTATGAATATGCTTGGCCTTCTCATTGAAAAAGAAGGTAGAGGAGAATATTTGCACAGACATACGCCTTTTGTTCCTCAACAAAAAGAAGGGTCTTGTCCACAAAAAAGTGTGGAATTATAATATGAGGCAGAATGTTTAAAGTAATTGGGAATAGGATCTTGCGCCTGTAAAAAGGAGGCTTTTTTCTCAATTGACAGTCGTTATTGTTACTTTTACACCTCCATGCATTGTTTCTAGATGCCCTAGAAAGGTTTTGTATGTCATATACTTAGCATGTTTCATAGTTTATCACTTGTCGTGTGTTGAATTGAAAAACTAGTTGATCGTACTTCCAGCTCTTTCCTTGTTTAAGCTTTGACATTGCTTTAAAATGTGAGAAATATCATCCAGACAGTATAATTCATTCATGTTTTGGTTTTGACCCCTGAAGAAACAGTTTCTGGAATTCATAGATTCATGTTGTCCCTTATATTTCAACTTTGCCTTTAAAATTTCTGTCACCTGAAGTTCCTTCTCTGAATCTTTGCCTCTAACTCTGGCGCTGAAACCATGTCAAATCAAGGATAACCAATACATTGAATCATTTTTATCTACCAATTCAGTCAAAAAGTGTTATAAAAATTTTGTTGGATTCTGTGTAACAGTTGAGCAAACAGAGGGATTGTTTTTTCATCTGTTCTTTTGGAATGGATAATTCTTTTAATAATGCAAGAAGTATGTTCTATTTTCAGTAACATTTTTCTGAGTCAAGAGCTACTCCATTCTTTCTGTCAATGGGATTTAATCCAATGAGAAGACTACATTAAATGTATTCTCATTCTTAATTCCTTCTGAATTAAACATCATACTGTGTTGTTTCACATATGAGCTTTCATGTCTGTCAGATATTTTGTATAAAAAGTATGGGAGGAATAAACTAGAATATAAATGTATCCATTTAGAGTTCCACTTTGTGGCATATTAACTTGAAAGCTAGATTATCCAATGTACAATAGAAAACATTTCTAGAACCTTGCAAGATGATGTAGTACTTAGCATTTCTGAGGAAGGAAAAACACACAGATCACCAAAATGTAAATAATTAAATTTAAGGAATCGCTGCTAAAATCAAATGAAGGTTGTAGCTGATAACAATTGCAGTTTCTCTACCCCCAAATATTTTAAATGACACTAGAGGAGGAAGATGATGTTTGTTTGGTTTTTTTTCAGTTGCACTAAAGGGACAATATTTTTGCCAGTGAATGAAGTCTGTATTTTAGTAACTTTGCCACCAGGCATTGATAGTTCTGGGTTTGGTTTTCTTTCAGTACAGATTTCTTGCATGTTACTTTTTTTACCATGCCTAAAATTCACGATACTTACATATTCTTCTATATAGTTCTATGCAAAGATGCTGAGAGTCTTTGACTGTCTTTCTTGACTGATACCACTTTTTCTATGTTGATTTTATCTACGGCATCTGCTATTCATTATGTGACTGACCAAATGTCTGATGGAGTCTTTGATGTCTTTGACTGACTTTGATGGATCATGAGTTTTGTATTGTGAAATAGGAACAAATACACTAATTCCTGAATTCTCTGAAGCATTTGTGTTTTAAGATTTGATTGCTGACAATATTAAAAGCAAGAAATCTTTATCTGGTAATTTCTGTTAACTTCTTATAAGGCTGATCTGAAAATTATAGATATAGAAACTTAGCTCCTAGGAGAAATAACATTTCTTCAAGAATAAGAATTGGATGCATTTCAATAAAAACTCATCAGTAATGCAGCATTAAATTAAGAACCATGTAAAATAATAAGTTTTATGTTGTCTTTCTGTATTTTTTTTCAAATAATCAAAAAGTCAGATTGGTAGACTGGTATCTGACAAAAAAGTTGCAAAACTTGTTTTGCACTGCTATTCCCCAAATCCCTGTTATTTGGTGTTAGAGGACCACTCACATTTTCGGAAATTAAGTGAAGGCAAATAGTTGTTTCAAATTCTTATGACCTTAGCCAATAAACACATTTCATCACTATGGTTGCAAAAAAACAAATACCACTATTGTGCTGTGTTTCATAGGCACATAAGAATTAGTTGACATGGAAGGATTTGTTTTCTGATACTAGGTCAAAACCTGAATTCTTGAGGGAGAAAGAGTGAAAGTAGGGCAATATGATTAGATGACATCTTGAGTATAATATTTTATTCTTAATGTGGGTTTATATTTGATCAGTTTTGATGCATTCTTTCAAGAAAAAATGTCTGCTCAGAGCCCTACCTTGAGTATAGGAACAGTGCTTGAACAATGACAAATGAACTGTTTCATTACATCTTTTCCAGTTGCCTTAATCATTACATTCTTTGTGTACTTGGCCCCTAGAGGGGAAAAAAAGCATGTAAGGTAGAGTAAAAAGTCCTGATGTAGAATCCATGTGGGGGACAATAGAATTAAATAATAAGAGGGGATGGAAAAGGGCAAGAATTAATCCGAGTGTTTGAAAAACATTGCAGTGGAAATATCAATGTTGCAAAGCCAGGAATTTTAAGATTAATATTTAGGGTCCTTGTGCAACTTCAGTGGAGCTGTACATAAGTTATGATTCAGATTTTAACTACAGAGAAATGCTAGCTTTCCTTAAGAAAAAAAAAAGTCTAAATAATGTTCTGTACACAAAAATACAGTATTTGTTTAAATTCCATCATTTAAAGTAGTTCAGAGATTTATTTGTCAACTTTGGCCAAACCCTTTTTGAGGAAAGCAGACTATATTTCTCCATAGACTTTCAGAATACTTATTCCTTATAATAGCCTTGGGTACAGATTTTGGACACACACAGCTAGTCAAGTTTTCCCGGTTTCCAGTGCAGGCAAAACATTGACTTTCCCACCCAGGAAAGACTTAGAAAAGAATGTAATAGGGCAGAAGAGACTGCACTGATCTATTCACACCTGACCAGCCTTTTTTATCCTCTTACCTTTCTTTTCCCATGCTTGTTTCTCCCTAAACCATCTAAACACCTCCCCTTTTCTCCATCTTCTTTCCCTGAACATCCTGCAAAATTCTTGTGCAGTCCCAAAACACTCTTCCCCTGAACATCATGGCATGTCCCAGGACAATGGGCTGGTGGTTGTAGGTCAGCAGTCCTGGAGAGGGCCCAGATAAATTGTCTGCTCCTTGGGAGTCCTTAATCTTCGTTCCATTGTGCCCCTCTGCTCTCCTGGGGCTGGTGGGGATGGGCTGGTAATGGGCTGATGACTCCTGTGATGGGCCTTTGTCTCCCTGGACTCCTTTGTCAGTGTTCAGATGGCTCTTATCACATGACCCAACAAAGTCCAAAGCTGATGTTTTTAGTTCCCTTCATGTCCACACTCCACCTACCTGAACTGTTTCTTCAGACAGAAAGCATTTGTCTAGCGACAGACAGCTGTGGCAAAAATGTAAAAAATGTTTCTGACATTTTAATTATAATCTAGTGGGATTACACAAATCTCAAGTGTATCAGTGTAGATGTGTGCCATGGGCAATCTAGAGGTTTTCAGAGACTCTGCTAGCTTGATCACAAATGAAGCATTCCAGTCTTGGGCACCTTCATTGGTACAGTCCTCATCCATGTCTGAACAAAACAGTGTAGAAGCACCTACAGTAACTGATACTTTTACTGTCTCTGTTTTGGAATATCATACTTCAGGACAACTAAGGAAATCGATTTTCTATTATTTTAATAAACCAGTATTTTCTAGAGGTTGTAATCTTTTAAACATTTTTGGAGCCATTTAATTGTTTGAGACAGGAAGTTTAAACCCCTATATTTTTAAACTAATACCTGGGATTTTTTTTTTCATAAAGGCTAAGCAGACATTTAGAGGACACATTAAATTTTTGTTTTAGCTGCTGGAGTAATCCTCTGTGAGCATCTGATTCTTCTTCCAGCTACTGAGAATTACTATTTCTATGGGTGTTTGTTGGTCCTTGCCTTTACCTAGTAGGATTGTATCTCCACATAAAATGACATTTTAGAATGTTTTGTGGAAGAAGGTGTGTCCTTTATCACATTTTAAAATTGGCTATTTTCTTTACAAATATAGTTTGAACAAGGCTGCACTAGATGAAAATTGAAATAAGAGATCAAATAAGCTGTATAATGAGCATGAAATAATTAAATTATGTCAGTTTAGTGAAGGTGTGTTATGAGAAACAGAAGGCATAATGCATACAGCATGATGTATGCTGTATGCTCTCCAGGATACATAAATTTTCTTATAAAATTGTGCTTCTACACTCAAAATAGGGCCAAAGCTATGGTGTTCAAAAGGTATAATTCTCATTTTCAACACGAAGATAAAAACTGCCTAACAGTCTAATTCTAGAAACAAGACATGAAAATATTCCTACCACTTTGTGGCACAGGAGAAAATGGCAAATGTAGTCATTCTTCCTGTTAGGTTATGTCTTTACATGTAAAAGACAAAGTCACTGCTCAACCTGCACCACAGCGGCTTCATGTTTTATTTTCACATCTACTCAGCTGAAAACTGTACCAGAAGATATGCAGAATAATCTAAGTTCGTCAATATACTATTTTCTTCCTCATTTTAATAATGTTCAAAGAGGAAAGATGTAGGTTATGACATCCATTTGAGCACTGCATAACACAGGAATATGAAGGAGACATGGGGAGGCTTAGTATGATTTGTGATAGCAGGACAGAATACAGATGGTCAGATGGAAGAGGTCTGAGTAGCAGCTATTCTTCAGTAATAATTTACTCTATATTCATATATTTTTAAAGATAAAGTTCCAAAAGCTATTTTTCTTCACACATTCTGCTCTTCACACATTCTGCTCTTCTTCACATATTCTGTTTTTTCCATTTGAAATCCACTTGATCGTTGTTTTGAACAGATGCTTTTTAGTCAAGTCTAGGAACAGTCTACACAAGCCTTCAGTCTTCCTGGTTCCTTTTCTGCTATCATGTAATTGTGATTACCTACACTACAAACCCTGTGGTCTTTAAAAATTGTCATAAGAACAGAATATGAGCATTCTGGTTGCCTTACTGAGCAAACTGTTAGAAACAAGCTAGCTCAAACTTGTCCATAATGCCAGGGATAGAAAAAAATATGTTGATCTAGTATGCTCTGTTGTTCTGTCTCCACATCCCTCACCTGGACCTACAAATATTCTTATAGTATTGCCTTTTATACCTGCACTGCCTGTAACATGTTTGTCTGAATAGTGCAATGCCAAAGGACACCAGTGAGAGCTATGACATAATAAATAAGATAGGAAGAATAAAATGTACTTACAAAGCTCATAAAAAGAAATTTAATAATTTCTCAGTCTAAAAGAAAATAATGTTTAAAAGTGCAAGTTTATGTGCAATGTCTCTTAGCCGAAAAAATGTCATTGTTGAAGAAAATATCTTCAGTGTCCAGCTTCAAGGGAAAACATGTTTTACACATTTAGGTGGCAGAACTCCCATAGTCAAAAAATTAGGAGTCAAAAATTCAGAACAAATTGTCCACTTGACTATTTCTAATTGAAAATTATTAAAGTCTGGAAATGCTTTTGCTTTTGGGATTATGACCTCTGCTGCTGGGAATTTCATGTATGAAGAAAACAAGTGGATGCCCTATTGAGGACATAAGAAAGTAAATAACCAGGCAAACATTCCTCATATGGAGTCAATAGTGGAGCATTCCTTAGAGAATCAGGCCTCAAGTGTCTAATTAAAGCAGTTTGTGAAACACCTTACCTTAGAGCTCATGGAATGCTATGGAAAAAATCCAGGGTGTTTTAACGACTATTAAGCAATGACTGCAAATCACAGATTATTACATGACTACTCTAGATTATGCTTTTAATGTTGGCAACACCTAACCAACAGATATTGAATCTGAAAGAAATCATGTGTTTTATTGTGATTTACTCTTTTAGGAATGTAAATATTTCCCAACTGCTATATTGAAATACATTAGCATAGGAGTTTGATTTTTCTTTTGAGTATAGCAAAGGTAACTGTGAGGAATATAAAAACATTAGGTTAATTTTTCAGTTGGAGTGGTATGGCACATGTAAACAGACATAAACTTTTCCCAAATCCCTTGACCTAAAAGGATTGCCTCTAAGTATGAAAGTGGTATTAATCTCAGTGTCTCTTCTGTTTTAATTTTTCTTTAGCAAACCAAAAGAATTCCAATTAGTTCCAAACCTTGTGAATTAGTTTCAGTTAAGACTGACCTTTTTTCATGTGGGAAACTGCAATGTGCATATAAATTTATCAGTGAATGTCAAAGGTTTAACAAACTGCTGTCTGTCATCTCTGTTAATCCTGTTTTGCTGTTGATGCCATGTGAAAGTCAGGACCAACCCAGAGAGAATACAGCACAGACAGTTTTTGCAGAGAGCAGACTTCTTGCACAGGATCTTAGAAAAGGGATTGGGTAAATCTAGATCTGAATCAGGGACCAGTGCAGAACAGAAACACACCAGTTTTGCTTTTGAGCCATGGTGTACTTTGAACTTCAGATATTGCATATGCATTTTAGATGAGCTCTACTTCATCTTTCTTAGAAAATTTGGGAACTGCCTTGAGTAAAAACAATGGTAATACCTGGAAAAAAATGCAGGAGTGTGGTGAAGAAAGCAAGTAATCACTTTCTCTAAATTTTTGCTTAGAAATGACAAATTCAAGCCTATGACTATGCCATTATCTTAAAGATTGCTTAGTTGAAGTTACTGAGTCTTGTGTGTGCAGTGCTGGCTCCCTCACCCCCTTGCTTTCCAACCATGGCTCCTGCTAACAAGGTAGTGGTATTATACCTTGTAAGACAGGAGAAAAGTAATAAGGAAGATGGAATTAATAGAATATATAATCAAAGTTATGGAAAAACTGACAAAGATATGGCTTTTCTGCCTGAAAAGCAGACAAATACAGTATGATATAACAGAGATTAGAAGTTGTTGGAAGCTAGAAGTGCAATTGAGAGAATGATTTTTTCCCCTGTTCTTAGATTCTCCTCTGGGGATCTGGCTTTAGTTATTGTCTGCTGCCTAATACAAGTACCTGTACCTAAAATGCACACTACTCTGATATAATTTTTTCTAGAAGGAGACAGAGTATAAAGAAAAACACTAAATTATTGGTAAAAGAACTGCAAATCTGTTTTTGTGTAAGCAGATCTGTAGTAGGATTAATCAGTCAAGCATTTTAGAAAAAGTGGGAGATTATAGGGTCTGCAGACAGATTTCTCCTAATCTGTCATTTATCAGAATTACAGCCCCCGTTTTGTGAATTCCCCTGTGGAAATAGCTAGTCCATCTTTCAAGGCATGAAAGCAATAAGAGAGAAGCAAAGTCATATTGATGCCCCACCTGGATTTGCTGTTTGGTATTTAAGAATGAATAGTGTAGTAGCCTTTCAAAAAGTGCATTTTTCTTGAGCATCAAGGGAGCCTAGGAGTTCTCTGTCTTTCTGAAGCACAGAAACTCATGGATTGCATAAGATGCATCAACTAAATGCAGTTAAAAATCTATATTTATCTTTGTTTGTCACAAAGCTATAAAGGTAGAAGATAATGTTGATATGAAAGATAGTGTGGAACACTAATGACCACTTTAGCCCAGGTAAAGTACTCAGAAGAACAAAGAGTGTCAATTGGACAAGTCTTGCATACTTTGCACACGTAGGCATATAATTTGAGGTTTAATAGACAGGGAATGGAAATGTTGCTATATCTGTTCCATAAATGCCTTAAAATAAGCCCTTTTGCAAACAACTTAATTTTGCTTTATTTATGCAATTGTAAAGGTTAACAGTCATAGCAGTGTATTGCTTTTATGGTTTTAGTTCTTTGCCACTTAAAAAAAAACCACTCAAAATTGTTTCTTCCAAAATAATAAAGTTTGTGATTAAAATTTTGTGGTCTGAAGAGATAAAGGAAAGCAAACAGAATTTTTTTACTATTGATGAGCAGTCTCCATTGATAAAGCAATATGCTCCTTACCTATTGCCTTAAAAGATCAAATGAGGTATTCAGGTTACATTTCTGTTTTGAGCACCTCTCAGCTGTGACTTGGAGTTTCCAAACGCATTTCCGTGGTCCTAATTTTCTCCCCAGTCAAAAAGTTACAATCCAATCAGGTCTTAAATCTCAATGATGTTCACTTGTATGTATGTAGCGTCATTGATTTCTGTATTTCTTGGCTAAATCTTGAGCTTTACTTGGCACTTCTGCTTCATATTTGTTTCAAATGCAGTTGCTGTCATAAGTTCTGAAATATCAGCTAAACCTACTCTTTTTTGGACTTGAATCTATATTGCTTCTGTCCAGCTCCTTAGGCATGGTCTACCATCACCAAAAATGTATTATGTGTGACAGAATGCGAACCACTTCATTTTCTCTTGAGATCTCATTCACCCTCCTTACATCATAAGAAAAAATAGCTCCTCTTCTGAAGCTGTCATCTCAGTATTATGTTTGAATATCTGTCCTCTTTTTTGCATTCACTTTTTAATGGTGCTTTCTTTTTAAAACAATTTTGCTATTCTG
>NW_005054297.1:21460255-21484759 GCF_000277835.1 Geospiza fortis
GTCAAAAGCTCTGGTTAGTGATCATGTGAATTTTCACTGCAATATATTCCCTATTTCACCCCTTGCCATGCTATTTGAATGCCAAGATACACAAAATATTTTCAACTGTACTTCTGTTTCTTGAAGCTTTTTGATTTTTGGCAACGTCTTTATGACAGCTCTTACTAAATAGAAATCTACAATACTCAACTGTAGATTGATAATATTAAAATATTATCTCTCCCATATTTTTTATGCAAGGCAAAAGAACATTCCCTGTAATTTGATTCAGCTTGGTGTCCAGCCCTTGACAATGGATGCATGATCAAACTTATGAAAATGCAGCTATTTTTGTTTTCTACATTATTCAACTTGACCATATAAAAGTAACACTGTATTCTGTAGCTGCTGAGGTTTTTCTCAGTGTGTTCTACCTGCTGCAGTATCCAAGCAGCTGATAATTCAAGAAACTGAGCCCCAGAATATTTAATTATGCTAATATAGATTTGTTTTGGAAAAGATGATTGATATTTATTTTTACAGTGAGTATAGAGCAATTACAATTTCATAATTTAGAACAAACAACCAACAAATAAACTCCAAATCCACCAAACCCAAACTGTTCAATTAACCTGAAGAACAAATAAAATAACTCTTAACATCTTAGCAGAGTTGACTTGTCCAGAAATTGCAGAAGTAGCTATTTGTCTCCAGGACATAGGTTTGGCAGTCAAGGTTTAACTACTCTTCTGGCTCTTTCTTAAACCACGTTGTGATCTTGGGAAATATTTTGTAATTTTTCCTCTATCTATAAAGTGAATGTAAACATAAACCTTTTTGTAAAGTGTTACGTGGTGTACTGATGGAAAGTGGTGTGTTAAAGCTAGCTAACTGTTATTCAGATTATATATAGCTTACCATTTATTGTTTTATACTTTGCCACACACTTACTTTTCTGCATTCAAGCTAACAGCAGCATCTTCCCTGCCTACCACTCACATAGGCAGGACAGCAGAAATCTTGGTTTTGCCTAAGATTGGGATAAAAGTTCACTGCTAAAGCAACAGTACAGTCTAGAGAGCAGAGTGTTCTGGAAGCGAGGGAAATATGTTCCATGATCAGCAGTCTCCCAGTAACCCCAGGAGACCCTGGCAGAGTATAGGTCATGGAGCCCCAGTCAGATTTTACAATACAGAAAGGAAGTTGCTCTCTGCTGACAGTAAATTACATTCTTTTTTTTTGTGCTACAGGTTTGTCTGTGAGGGAAAGCTGGAGAAGGAGTGGCTAATTCCAGCTCATTTTTTCCACTAGTATGTCAAGAGTTTCTGGAGGATGCATTTCAGCAGGGCTCTACTGTATGTCAGGATACTCCTGATAGGAAGAGTCTGGACCTAGAGGGCTGGGTTGCAGCCAGCCTCACCTAACCACTAGGCATGATCTAAAAGCAAAAATTCAAGCCTCTGTTAATAAAAGGAGCAAAACATCTTCCAACTCCCACTACTAATCTGGAAAACTGCTTTTAAATGTGATTCAATTGCCTTCACATGAGCACTTAGAGCCCCTAGATGTACCAGGGTACCCTAGATGCCTTCAGCTGCCACTCCAGATGGCACAGGAAGCCCAAAACCCACAAGCCTAATCTAACAGTGCAGCACTAGTACCTCAAATATCCTAGAGAACAGAATCAAGTGCCATGTGTTTTTCTTTACCAAAATCACTTGTCATTTTAAAGGAGGAAGGAAGTGCTGTGCTGGTTCCTAACACAGTGGTATATTTGGTTCAGTATCAGTCACATTCAGAAGATACAGCTGAAACCAGAGCTCAGAGAGGCATCTTTTGATCCTCAGCATGGTTTACATTATAATGGCTTCCCTGCATGGTATCTTCTCCTGAGTATTCCTATCTTTAAATTTGTCTCAAAATGAAGCTGTAGTTTTCATTTAAAACTGTAATGAATAATAAAAGTCTAGCAACATGAATATAATAATTTAAACAGAAAAGCGCTGATGTATTCATGGTAACATGGTATAATACAATTTTTACTATACAGAGGTGTACACTGAACCAGCAGTAAGTTCCCTCATATTAGATAGAGGTATTCAACTAAATGGCAGCAAGTTGCTGTCATGTCTAGAAACTGACGAATAGCTACATGTCTGTCATGTCTTTGTCCTGTGCTAGAGAAATATGTGTGAATTTATCTGCATGCATTATATTTGCAACCAATGTGTATGTGATTTTTTTGGTGCATGCTTTTTAAAAAACAGATAGAAATATTTTACAGTTTAATTTTGAATAGGATTTTTTTCAATTACTAAGTGTCCCAGTCTGACTTAAAATAGTTAGCATTTTAGATACTGATTAGACCTTTGAAGTCAGAAGAATCAATGCTTAAAAGTTAGCAGAATGTTAGATAACTTTTCAATGCCGTGAAATAAGTTTTTAAATGAACTTTATCTT
Source organism: Geospiza fortis (assembly GCF_000277835.1). NCBI lineage: Eukaryota > Metazoa > Chordata > Aves > Passeriformes > Thraupidae > Geospiza > Geospiza fortis. Next base: position 21,462,695 of record NW_005054297.1, read on the forward strand.
AGTAAAAGAAAAGCCCATTTCTGGCAAAACTTTTCTCTATTAATCTGTACAAAATCTACAAAAGTGCAAGTGTACAGAGGCAAAATCAGGCAAGTCAAATATTTTCAGAATATGGTTAAAGAAATCTAAGATGCTAAAATACCCTTTGCAATGTCCCAGCTAGTACTTTGTGCTGAGGTAATAAGGCTAAATGACTAAAATTTATCAGGTATGCCAAAGTGCCTGACTATTAGCACAGGATTATTTATATTGTTTTAACTACTGTGTTTATTTGGGGTTTCTAAAAGCTAATAATTTCTTTGTACTTTTGTATATTTTTAAAAGCTGTGTTGTGCATCAAGAAATGATATTGTGCAACAAAATTAGTTCTGAATAAACAAGTAAAGAGTTTAAACAAGTAATGAGTGTGCCTTTCTGAGGTTAGTTGGCTTTTCAGCATACTCTGTTTTCTGTAGGATAAACATACGTATGATTTTATGTGATGATAGATTATCAAAACAACATCTCTACTCTTGCCCTTGTGTTTCTCAACATTTTTAGTAAATGCCAAGTCAAAGGATCTATTATTCCAGTAGATTTAAAAAAAAAATCATTAATAGAATAACTGCGTGTTGAGAGGGGAAAAAAAAGAGATTTACAGTCACCAAAAAGTCTGAATGTTGAAAGACAGACAGAGCCAAATAAAAGTGGGTGAAGTGGAATGTTAAAAAATAATAAAAGTAATTGATAAGAAATGAAAACAATTTTCAAAGTATTATTTTCTTCTAATGTTATGTAAACATTTCAAATCCAAAACAGATGTAACTGATGCCAAATCAATTTTTGTACATCTTTTCCTTTCAGCGACTTGGAAAGTGATGTGGTTTCCACTTAATGAAAATGAATATTGGTCCAAGAGTAGAAAAGCTATTTCATATGGCTTTAAATCTCTGAGCTGTTCCCCATCTCTGACTGATTATACAAGAATTATCTGAAAAAGCACTGACATAAAATAGTGTTTATGCAAAGAAATCTGTTAAAAATTGTAGATTATTGATAAAGAGAGCTAAGTGGAAGGTCAAAGCTCAAGTAGACTAACTCTAGAACACAAGCAGGACCTAATCTTAATATACCTTTTAGTAAATAAATTGGAATCCTTATGAAATGAATCTTGACAAATTGACATATTCATGCTGATCTGCTATGGGCAAAAATTCTTTTATTGTTTTATTTAATCCAGTGTGAATTCTCAACAGAATAACACAGGGGAAATGCAGAGTTTAGTAGTAGAAATATTTCTTAAGATTTATCTAACAATGGAGATTAATTAAGAAAAAAAAGACATTTTTTATGTATCTCACACACTCCACTTCCCCAATCAGTCATTATTTTTCTGTTCAAGTCTCCTTTTGGACAAAACTGCATATTTAAAATTTTTGTTTATGAAACTCTGCTTTCATTAATAAAAAGAAATGTACATATATATAAAATAGCCTGATAATTGCAAATATGATACTTCAAAATTTATCTGTTCAAGCAAGCACAGTGAAAAGAGATAATTGATTAACATTCCAGATAAAATTCTGTCACTGTAACTTTGCCATTTTTACTTTCTTTTTTCCAGTTTAATTTATTTTGATCAATTTTTTTGGCAAAATGGGATTAAAATTCTGCCTTTTGAGTTGTAAAAACAATTTCGTATACAGAAGAAATAGGAAAGTCTAAAAATGTACAATTTACTAAAAAGACTACTTAAATGCATGTAGATTGTCTGTGGATATTAAATAGCGTTTCCCCCAAAGAGACCATTGAGAGTGCTTTTGGTGTAAAAATATCAGAACTGAATGTAAAGATGGAGATTGAACTGGGACAAGCTGTATGTATAAAAAGTATTTATACTCAGTGCATAGAATCTTCTAAGTTGAGCATGTGAATATTTTCTCTTATATAAAATCAGGTAAATTACCTACATTGTGTTAGAATGGCATGCAGTTATCCCCAGATACATACATGTAAATTAACAAATTGTGATAACTCCAAAATTATTCTAGATTTCCAAATTTACTTAATCTTGGCAAAATAGACATGAGTGTACTTCAGATTTGAAGCGCATATGTTACATACATCAAACAAATTGGATTTGCAAGTTTTATCTTTCTGTATTAACTTGCATTAGACCATGTTGTGTGTTGCCCAAATGTTGAAGATAATCTCCCCAAACATTCATATATGCTTATATACTTATACATATATGTACTTATATACATATACCTAGCCTTTCACGCGAAGCTGTGTTCATAGCCAATGATTGTTAAACATCACAGTCAACATGATCTGAAGTCTATTTCACATTAAATTGGCAGCTATATTTTGTTAGGTGCATCACACTTCAAAAGTGCCTGTTTCTTTCACTGGAACACTAGAATAGATGTTGGCTGTGCATGCCTGTGCTTCAGAACAGTGATTCTGAGTGTTGTGAGTGGGTCTGAAGTTATGTGCAGACCTTTGACTCGGTAGAGATTCTACAAAACATTCATGACTTGGATGTTTGGTACATGTACTGTCCGAACGATCTGGGTATTTTCAGTACCTCAGAACAAGCCCACAGGACCTATTGCATGCACACAGGCTATTCCCATTGCTTATATCAGGTTGAAGAAATCCAAGATGCTAAAGCTCCCTGATATCAGCCAGGCACCTTTTCTGCACATGCCCAGAAAATGTGTCTGGCATTTCCTGATAAGCTGCAAATGCTGTATCGCCTGAAACATTGGACATCCCAAGTAAATGTCCATGTTGTCATGTTCTTCTCAGGCAAAATTACCAAAAGGAGAACTTACAGAATCCCAGAATGACGGGATGGATAAGATTGGAAGGGACCAGTGAGCCATCTGGTCCGAGTTCCCTGCTCCAGTAGGGTCATGCTAGAGGACATTGAACAGAATTGCATCCAGACTTGAATTATTCTGGGGAAATCTAGAACTTTGTTAGCTCTCATACATTTCCTGAAAAGCCCACCAAATACAGATATTTCAATTGCACTCCAACTTCTGGCAGTGATTTCTCACAATGCAATATAAACATAATTACATGCATATAAAAAAAGGGAAGGATTGGTCTTATAAAAAAGTAGCTAAGGAAGTCATAAGTCCTCAGAAGTAATTTTTCAAATTGGTTTTATGAACCACTGGAGCTGAAAAGCCTCAGAGACCTCTTTGCAATTTCTTGGCAGAAATAATACAGTTGGCTGAGCCTAATAAAACACAAGGTATCTCAACTAGGTATGAAATTGTTGTTATTATTAGAAAATCACCGGCCATCTGGTTGGGCATTATGTGCAATAAGCTATAGACTACTGGTGTAAAATTCAGCATTATAAAGAATTTCTTGAAAATAGAAGAGCCAAATATAGTCTACATCATAAATATTCATAACTAGAGAGAGAAACTTTTAAGGTCTGAACTCTGGAGTGTGAAAGCTAATGAAGGGTAAACAAATAAATCTGTTTACTTGAAAGAGTAAAGAAGCATGCAAGCAAGGTGAAATTCTCATTAAAACTCAGATACTGAGGGATAGTACAGTAGCACTTCAGATATAATTTAAAGCACTTAGTATAAAGTGATTGTGAATATCATCTTGGAAGCTATGCCAAGATTATGTGAGTCAGAAAAAGCCCACTTTTCTAAATGAGAACAAAAAGTGTACAAGAAAGAAATTTCCTGTTTTCTTTTTTTTGCAAACTTTACTTTTAGAGCTTTAAGTGGTCTTCATAATTAAGGCAGATCCATGGAGCCATATAGCATCCAGGTAATGCAGACAAAGAATTTATTTTTTTCCAATACACTATTCACATCTTTATGGTAATCAATTACAAATAATGTCTGATAAATTAATGCTTGCAATTAATTCTGTGAGTTATAAATGTGAAGTATTTGAATCATAACCTGAGTTACTTAAAACTAGACATTTCTTTTTAAAACTACACATATTCCTTTTGCTTCTAGCTGCCTTCAGTGGATTTATATAGCTATGTAAGGGAAATTAACAAGAAATTGCTGTTTATGTTGAAAGACCATTTGGACCTCAACAGTGATTTTATTATAATTTCTGTTTGATTTAAATAGGTCAATGAAGAAATAATAATTTGCAGGAGATGGAAAGTTAGAAATTAAGTGACTACAAAGAATTGCAGTCCTGGAAAACCTATAAAACATATGGTTTTTCTTCAGGTAATTTTTAAGTTTGGACACAGAGGGCATATCACTGACAATCTGAATACATGTATCCAGGCATTTCATGTTGTTCTGGAAGGGGAGCCTCTCTGGCTGTGCCTCCTCTGCCAGGCAGGAATACTTTTCACTCTATTCAGAAGTCCTTTTCCCCCTGATTACTGTATCAGGTACCTGGCTGGATCACCCTACATCTTTTGAATACACACGCTCTAATTTTTGAGGGAAGCTGGAACATTTGTATGTCTTGGGGGAGTACAAAGGAAAAAGAATACACAGGTCTTCTTCCAGAAGCTGAGAAGCACTTTTGTGTTCCAGAGGTCTATTTTCTCTTGTGAAAAGCCAACTCTCCAAAACAAGAAGAGGATATGATTATAATCCCGATAAAGATAAGAAGTATTAGCTATTACTGTCATTATTTCAGAGTCAGCTCTTAGGGATAAAAACCATCTGTGTCTCATATATGAAATCTGAAGTGAATGAATCTATTTGAGCAATTTGTTAAATGAAACTGGGGCAGTGACAACAAAAACAAAAGGAATATGCTATCTCCCTGCTGTATAATACCCAGCATGACTAAGAGTAATTTGTCATTTTTTCCCCTTGGGAAATCAATACTACATGAAAGGGAAATTCATAGCAACTGAAGAGCAATTTGTATGCCAGCATTCACTATATATCTTGAGATATAGGTAAGTCCTGCCAGGCATCAGCATTAAATAGCTTGTAGCAGAAAATATTTTTCAGCGTAGCAAAAGGCAGAAGGGATCTCTTTTATAATTTAAAGAGGAGGACTGTGTAAATTTTCCTTCTGAATATTGATTGCAGTTGCTTTGGGCAAAGGATGCATTCAGTAAAATATTTAGTTTGTTGCATTTGAATTTATATGAAGGCGAAGCCGCATGCGGCAAAAGGAATAAATAGTGAGGAAATGTAGATTTCATAAGGAAACCCAAAATTATCTGTCAATTCTCTATACTTTTCTGTCTTGCTACATCCTATGTTAAGGTGAAGATCTTTGTACACTGTTAAGTGTATCAGTATCCAAATCATGCACATCTAGTCCCCATTAAATTTATTCCTTTCTTTTATGTATTTAACTCTGATCAGCACACTTGTTTATTGTTATTAGGACAATGTTAAAAAGCCCAACCACTGAATGCTATGGACTAATGAATTAGCTTTATGATGTCCAGAAGTCCCCTTTACTTAAATAAAGGAAACTTGGAGCTGGGTGGTAGGGTGGTGTGGTAATAGTTCTGTCAGGTGTTCCACTCAATTGATGCAACATATTCCTACATTTCTTTATTAGTTCTGTTAAACAACATAATATTGTAACAAAATATTGTAAACATGTTCTGCTAAACAACATAACATTGTACACACAATCTATTGTACCATATATGTGCGAGCAGTCCTACCCATGCACAGACACATACATCAATGTGACAGAAAATATGAAAATTTTCTGAAAATTAAAATTAAATTAAAACCTTAAATTTAAAATTTAAAAAACAAAAAACTAAGTAAAAATCAAGGAAGAAGGAATCCAGAATGTTTTTTAAATATCAAGAACATAGAAAGCCCTAGATTTTTCAGGGGTTTTCTGCAATTTTAGTTCATGAAGCACATAAATCATTGTTAAAAAAATTGCTCTAGGATAAATTTCTGCATGTAACCTACTGTCATAAAAGCATGGGGAAATATTTTAGTAATCAAAGTAAGGTTATCTTGGTCATTGATACAGACAAAAATAGCTAGATTTGAACATTGTTATAAAGGATGAGACATTTAAACCTCACAAAGATGTTTGTGTTTAGCAAGAGATATGGGGTGAAGGGCATATAAAGGACTGAAAACTAGTAAAAGTAGTTGTTCATTTGGAGTAAACAAAAAGGCATAATTTGATTTGTGAAGATTTCATTTGGTCATGATTTCAGGAACAGTTGGAATTTTATTTTGTTTTATACAACTGTGGTGTAACAGAGATTAGTCACAAGTAGGAAATCTAAAACTGATCCAAAATCAAATCCTAGTCCTAATACTGATGGAAGTATTTTTATTTGTGAGGCCTGCTGCACCACCATACAACATTGTTTTGTTCACTTATAATTTCCTGATGGGTTTTTAGAAGAATTTTGCATTATTTCAATTGGGAAGTAATGTGGTTTAAACATTTTGTAGAGCCTACACTGCTCTACAAATTGTAGGTAGATACTTTAACAGATACTAATTCTGTTCTTTAAGTAGCATAAATATAAAAGAATTCTGTTGCTTTAATGTCTGAGCAACAGAAAAAAATATTTTTCAAACTATACTCTATACAAAGCCACTTAATAGTATTTCTCTACAGGATCTAACAAAACATTAAATAAAAGCAGGGAAATAAAAGAGAATGCTATAGTGCAGCTGTTTCCTCTGTCATTCAGAATATAATATTTAGTAGTATTTCCACACAACTGGAAAGAGATCCAAGAAAAATAAATCCTATAATTTGAATGTGTACAGCACTTAATATAAGTGTGTTCTTAGCAAACCTTACAGAGTGGTTCAAATAAATTAACATTCTTTCTTACTATGAAAACCAAGGGAATACTGGAATAAATTTAGTGGTGTGTTGTTTGGGTTTCTCTAAGTTCTTATTAATAAGCATCAGTTTTAAATTTGACATTAAGAGTAATATCTTCTACTATCACAGCATTATCCAGATGGAGTCTAAAAATTGCATTTGTTTTGCCAACACACCTAATGCAACACATGGCTAATTTCTCAGTAAAGGTCCCATTACAAGTATTTGTTGATAAATGCATATTATTGCAATTATTCAATTGCAAAAATATTTTGTGTTACATGTTTCCCTAATATTTTCTTAGGGAAAGTATAACAGTGAAGTAAAAAAAATTGCAGGATTCTATAGTTTAAAAAACTCGCCTTGTGCATCTCTGCTCCTGATTTATCTATCCTGAGTGCCCAGTATTGCAGTGAGTCCAAGTTCACATCACCAAGTGAAGCAGTAGCATGTTTGTGTGTGCTTTTCAAAAGCCTGGTATTACCTGCCTTCTCAACACATGAAGCCTAGGCTTGTACATATTCCAAACATGTCTCTAGTTAAGAGGAGCTTGTCATCTCTCTACCAGCTCTCCCTTCCCCCTTCTCTTCCCCCACTCTCTTTAGTTCCCAGTCTTAGAACAGACCCAGCACAGAAGGAAAGTTCACCCTCACCAAAATTCCTACCTCGGTGTGTCAGAGTGATACTGAGTTACAGAATCCCTTATGTATGTCTGTAAATTGTTTTAACTTATAGTAGCAATCAGAATTCAGAGAGGATGATCTTATGGCAGAAGCGATTAAAGAAATCTAGGCTATGATTGTTTTCCCCATAGCAAGTAAATCACATTACACTTCATTTCTTCCCTTGAAAAACACAGAAAATATCTTTCTCTTGTGCTTTGTTATGAGAACTAAGATACAATTGTAGGAGTATAGAATAGTCCATATAGAAGGCTGGATAAGTGTGTGTCAGTGTGCTTGTGCATGAACACAAATACAAGATATAGTGCTGTACACAGAGTCACGAGTTTCACTTGGCATAAAAGACGCTTAAAAGGCTGATTGAAGTAGTCAGAATTACTTTATTCAGCTGGGTTTTGATCAAACTAAGTATAGTTTAGAGGACTAAATGTGATTTTACTAGAAATAACACTGTTTATATGCAGAAGCAATTTCAGCAGAGTGAAAAGTCTCTGTAGTTCTAGGGGAAAAGAAGAAGCAGAGGTTTGGGGAGCAATGTCCCAGCACTATGCTACCCAAATAACAGCACAGCATATTTTGTAGAATGTACATTTATGGGAATATTTACAGTTGTATATACAGATACCTATGCACTTTATTTCCTCAGGCAGCAGAAGAAGAGTTATAAATTCTTTGTGCTGCCTTTTTTTCCCCACTTGCTGTGTTGCCATCAATACAGAGAGAATTAAGAAAATGTTTTGTGGGCGTTTTTGATGAAAAGTGTTTTAAGGCTGCCAAGTTCATAGTCATTTGTGCCTTGAAGGCTAGATGAGAAAGATTGTCAAGGAAACACATTTTAATGAGTTCCAAAAGAAAATGTTGCCTTTAGAAAATTAGAGAAATAAGAGCCAAATATCTAGCAGGCTAATCTGTAATTGTTGTGGCTTTCACAATAGAACAAAACACTGCATGGATACCCCAGGTTTTGATGTAGAAAGTTTATTTGTAAGTGCTTTAATGAATTTTCAAGGAACATTAAGATGATGGGTGTCAAAAGACAGTTTTTACATCATGAAGGAAGGACTGCAATCACTTTTTGAAATGTGTTCCAGTAACTGCTTGGGTCATCTCTATGCACATTAAAGATTTTTTTAAAGCAATAGTGTTATGCGAAGAACACTTTATTTTTTCAGTCTAAGCTGGTATGTGATGTGATTTTATGGAAATTTTGTGAAGGCCATGTGCATTAATTCAATAGGAAGGGATCATATATTTTATGTACTTGTTGATGGATATTTTCCAGAAGTCTATTGGTTTACCAGAGGTTACAGAATCACAGAATGGTTAAAGAAGGGTCCACTTGTTGAGTCATCTGGTCCAACCTCCATGCTCAAGCAGGGTCATCCTAAAGGATTTTTTCCAAGTGGTTCTAGAATATCTCCAGTGAGGGAGACTCCATACTCTCTCTGGGCAATCTGCTCTGGTGCTTGGTCACCTGCACACCTTCCTCATGTTTTTGGTGAAACTTCCTATGCAACAATTTCTGTCAGTTGCCTCTTGTCCTATTGCTTGGCTCCACTGAGCAGAGCCTGGCCCCATCCTCTTGGCACCCTCCCTTCAGATACTGACAGACACTGATGAGGTCCCCTCTCAGTTGTCTCATCTCAAGGCTGAACAGGCCCAGCTCCCTCAGCCTTTCCTTGTGAGAGAGATGCTCCAATCTCTGGATCATCCTTATTGCCCTCTACTGGACCTGCTCCAGGTTCTGCATGTCTCTCTCATACTGGACACAGCACTCCAGATATGTCCTTACCTGGGCAGAGTATAAGAGGAGGATCACCTCCGTTGCCCTGCTGACAGTGCTCTTCCTAATGCACCTGAGGTCACCACTGACCTTCTTGGCCACAAGGTCACACTGCTGCTCATGGACAGCTTGGTGTCCACCAGAACCCTAAGGGCCTTCTCCACAGAGTTGCTTCCCAGCAGGTTGGCCCCAGCCTGTCTGATGTCTGGGCTTTTTCCCTCCCCAAGTGCAGGACCCTGCAGTTGCCTTTGTTGAATTTCAGCTGGTTCCTTCTGCCCATCTCTCCAACCTGCCAAGGTCCCTCTGAAGGGCTACACAGCACTCTGGGTTATTAGACTCTGGCCAATAACTCTGGGTTATTCGCCACTCCTCCCAGCTTTGTGTTGTCAGGGAACTTGCTCAGGAGGCACTGTTTATTTACATCAGACTTTATGATGTTATTGCATTACACTTCAAATTTGAAGTGTTTAACATAGCAAAAAATTTAACATTGATATGAAGGAAACTTGGACATATTGCCTTCTTCTCTTTACCCAAAAATTTCCTGTTTAGAAGCATGATCTTACTTGGCAAAGCAGTTCTAGAGCAGGATTTTTTGTTTGTTTAAGTACTCATTGTAAGAGCTGTTGGTGGGCAATTAAACTAAAATAACCTTTCTATTTCATTGAGTCAGAATGGAAACCATGTCTTCCAACTAAATGGCTAAAATACTTTCAGGAGCATGCAAAGAAATCCAGCTGCTGTAAAAGATAAAAATAAAATCTTCATTTCCCAAAAGGGTTGATGCTTTAAAAATGAAAATACTATGACTTTTCTGCTTTGTTTCATTTTGCTTTTTAATATAGATTATATACTAGCCCCCTGAGAGATTACCATTGGAAGGAAACAATTAAAATGGAACCTGGCCTAGGAAGATGTAATCTGACTGAAACATACAACCCTTATTTTCAATCTATCTTTCAAAAGTAACCAAGTAGTGTCTTTTTGTTAGTTACCATATTTAGGTTGCAAATACAGCACACAGGTTAAGCACAAGTAATAAAATCAGCTGTAAAGGCAATATATACAAATTAGGAGAAAATTGACATATAGAGAAACATCTACATTGGATTTCTAGTTCTTAATTCAGTGTTGTTATCACCCGTTCTTGCATCTAATAAATCTGAATCAATATGCATAAGCATAATTGAGATCCACCTTAACTGGGAAGAATTTTTACACAACCTCTCTAATACAAGGGGGACCTTGGCAGTTTTCTGGAATGAATATTTGCATGTCAGCTCTGCAGGCTGGGTGTGCTGAATCAGCCACAGGAGCCTACACCTTTTTGTCATCCAAAAGACTTAAAGAAAGATGATGTAACAATCACTGGACACTACATATATCCATACATTCAGCCAAGTCTTTTAGAGCTGCTAAACCAGCAGGCCTTTTGTAGCCAATAAAGATTTTGTAGCCAATAAAGTGGTGATACAATGTCAGTAACTTCAGAGCTGTAATTTGTCAACTGTCTAACTCTATGATCTGCTAGTCTGAGAGCCGTGAGATATGGAAAGTTCACAGACCAGCTTCTAAGCTCCAGGTTTTTGGTCATATATGATTTCAGTTAAATAAAGTCAGTGGGAAAAGTTCTGGCTTTTTATTCTTCCACTGTATGACAGCACATATTGATTTAGTACTGAAAAGGAAGGACATAGAAAGCAGATTTTGCACTACCAGAAACTTTTGTGTCAAGTTACTCATTTTCCTCCCCTTACTGCAATAGACGTGGATTAGGTTTGGCACTGTGAGGCATATAATGGCTTTTCACTGATTATTACCTCCTCTTGCTGCTCCTCCCCTGTCACGTTGTGACATATTTAGGAGAAAGATATTCCAGGTACCATCAGAATGTGAGACTAGGAGGGGAGCATGAACCCTCTAAGAACTGTTATATGGAGCAGTGGCTGTCCAAGTAGCTACCACTTGATCACAGAGGCAGAAATGCACTTGCATCCAGCTGGACTATCATGCTAAGCTTGATCTCATCCATATTTGGGGTTGTTTTTGATGACACAGCTTTATTTCCTTGTTTTGTCCTGAGTAACCATGACTTCTCAGTTGTTCCTTCACTCAGAAGCTGGAATTAAGGGCTTTATGAAGTCCATGTGCTTGTGTAAAGATACTGACTTTGCTCACGCTCTGCCAGCCAAAAAGCTGCTTTACTTTTCCTTTTTTAAAAATAATTAATCTAGCTTAAAAATGGATTAGTGTTGACATCTCTTCTTAACAATAAGGATAGAAACTCAGAATGAACAGCTGTTTGGACAATCTTGGATGAAAGCCTTTCCCTAGGCAAACACAGTAGATGCACAGGCACATGCAAGGGCACATTGCTGCCATTATTGATGCCCATCTGTCACACTGGCATGGTGCCCGCTCAGAAGCTGAGTCTAAACAAGGTCTCAGTGACACAGGCTCTGCCTCCTCTATAACAGTACTGCCACCTGGGTGCCAAACAACTTTTCACAATAACTTCCACTTTTAGGTGAAAAGTACTATTTATAAAGGGAGGAAAAAATTAAATATAATCAAATGGAAAACTTATTTTACTTTCAAGCAAATATGGTGTAATTAATGACTTTATTTATGTGTGCGCAGTGCATAAATATATATACACACACAGACATTTATATGTAAAATGACATTGTCATTGCCTGTTGTGACAGGGGATTAGAGTTACTTGTTTTCATGAAGAATGAGAAATTTTCATTTACCAGGCAATTTATCTATGGAATTCACAGAATTTTAGGGGAAGAATATTTAGGAGTTTTACTTGGAAAGAGTTTACTTACAGAAAAGTGATTTCAGTTAAGTACCTGAGGAGACTAATTCCTTTTACCTCTGGAAATTCTTCAAATGGCTACATATATTTGATTTCAAATGCTTTTGAAATGTCCATTCCTTACCTAGTGTTTCTGATGGACCCAACATCACCAAACACCTAGAGGTAATATTTTCTAGGCAGTAAATGGAATTCCAAGTAATTCCTACTGCCACACATAATCTTCCTCCAAGCAGTTAAAATGACTTTAACTGTTGTGTGCAGTATTATAACATCAGTGTTTCATGTCCTGTGAAAACTGAGCTTATTTTTCACACAGACTATTCTATTTAATTGTGGTTTCTTCAACAGAACTATTTATTGTTTTATTTCATTGCAGTTTGGTAAATGAGGTGTGAAGTTTCGTGCCATGTCAAATAATATTCTGTAAAAATATGGGTCAGTTTAATTTTTTTTTTTTTTTACGGCTATGACTCTAAGTATGAAAGTGATTCTGTGTTTGGAATAGTAGTCTGTTGGCAATCTGCCCTGGAAATCTCACTAATGAGATTAATAAGAAATAACTTCAGGATATTCTAGCTTTATTTTCCTATGTATGAAATCCGAGTATTTTGCCTTTAAATACATACATGTTTATTATTATTAGAATTATGCTTAGTTGTGAAGAAGAATACCATGCAAAAATTACAGAGGTTAAAATTAATTTTAAGTTTTGAAACAGAAATATTACAAAAAATGTCACCAGGTGGCAATGTAACACAACCTCTTCCAAGTTATCTTTGGTGTGTAAGCGAATAGCATGTTTTAGAAAGATATGTTCACTTTAGACTGTAGTTATGAAAGACTCTTGCAGTAACAGCAATTCACCCTGAAGAGAAAACTTGATGAGTATCAGAAAAGTTTATGTCTTTTTGACTTCTGATTGGAATTCTTCATTGAGGCAGACCTGGCTGTGGATAAGCAGAGTGTTTTCTGAGCTGGGTGAATGGCAGACACACCTTGCATCCTACAGGCTGCTCAGGTTACATGTTGCAGTTTTGACACTACCAACTGACCTCCTAAATGGACTGACAGGGCAACTGCTATGAACTGGAAATCCATAACGTGGGGTTAGTTTTGCTGTACAAAGAGCTTTCCGTAGCCCAAAGAAAAGATTCCGTCATTGTTTTTAGTTCTCTGCATTGCAAAAGAGGCATCTCACCAAAAAAAAAAAAAAAAAAAGGCTAGGTTGGAAAACAGAATTGACTTTTTACCAGCTGCTAGTAGCAACAATGCCTCTGAATCTGCTGTAAAAAATAATAAAGCTTTAGTTAGTATTTCAATAGGGAGAGATGATTCATGTGTGTACAAGTAGGAAGGACATGCCCCCCAACCTGTTCATCCTGGCTTTGTGACCGAAGATTGCCCTTTCTTGTATCTGTGCAGTGGAATTAATGAATATCACACTAGCTTAAAAAAAAACAAATCCAAATACAACAGGATTGGGGTATTTTAGGTAATTTTCAGCTTGCTTTTATATTTAGTCAGTTGCATTTCTAGGCAGAAGTTACATCCTTTTTTTTTATTATTCAAAAGTCATAGAGTACTTGTCGCAGGGAAGATAATAAACTTTAGCTTGGGGCCATCATTTAAACCTCTCAGACATCTGAAAATAGTAGTGCAGAAGATAATTTTATATGGACTTGAGAAACATAGATGGAACTATATGTAGAATTCAACTCACTTCTCACAATCAATTAACTGATTCAAATTAAACACCAAATCATAGGGGAAGATAGATTATGGATTAGGGTTAATTTGTGTAATAATGTGAATATTATAATTTACTGTGTTGCTGTAAGCTGACTTCAAGTTATATAACCAGTGTAATCAATGCACAAAACAGATGGAGACAGTTTGGGATCAAATCAACCCAAATGACCTAATACTTGGGTTTATATACCTGTTTATCAGACATACAAAAGATTTCACACTGCTTTCATTTGCCTCTAAGGTAACTGAATTTCTGTGAATTTTCAGCAGAAGTAATTCATGTGAATAGCTATTTGCTGACTGTAAGGATAAACTCTCATCTCTAGCTGACAGACTGAGTCAAATAATCCAAAATTATATAATGGATTAATTAAATTAATGAAAATAATATTTATCTTAGAAAATTTAACATTTATTATCTTCTCTTATGGACTTTAAACTTTTGGAATTATACAGTCATGATTTCCCAGCCACATGTATCGCTCAAACCAGGATGACTGAAATGAGTCTGAATAGGACATTACCACAGTTACTTTTGGCAAAATAAAAAGTAGGCTCTGGAAGAAGTCCAAACTCAAAGAATATTAGCTCTGCAAATAGATGTGGGAAATCCAACTTCTTGCATTCTCCAGACATGTTCAGATACAGTTTGTGAAATATCGCTTTCTTTGATGCATGAAATTTTAGATGTCCTGAAATAGTATGACAGGAAATCTTTATTTACCAAAATCTTGGCCACTATTTCATTTGAATGCTTTAAATGGTTATTTCCCAGTGAGGTGCACTGGAAATAATATTTCAAATGTTAATACTTAGAGTTTAAAAATAACCAAAGAAATTACCCTGCTTTTTTCAATAACTTGCCAAATCCATGGTGATCGTTGTGATAAACATTTTTGCAGCCATGATTACCATTTGTTTAAAATATTGTTTCATCATATTTGTGCACTAGAATGTCCAAATGATCCTAGGGTTTATGCAAAAGAAAGAGAAGATTTCTAGATTTGTAATTTGATGATAGAGCAAACTCCTGAATTACCTTTGGTACCACTAGCACTGATCATTTTAAACAAAAGAGTGTTGCCACTACATTTTTATTATCTAATACTAATTTATTATGTGACTTTTATAGTAGAACAGTCTCCTGTATTGTTTACATATCTCTACAATGTTATTTCTTTGCAATAAATTGGAAGTTTCAGTTTATTCAATTTGCAGTCCAATACTAAGGCCTACTGCCTTAGGTGATCCTCATAATTTTCTTACCACAGGTTTCTTTTTTGTATTCCTACATACACACATACCCCCTACAGTGTCATACATCTGGAATTAACTTTTACCTAAATCTGGCTTGGAGTCTGACAGTTTCAGAGACTATCTCTATTTCTCTAGCAGCTGAAATTAATAAGAATATTATGTCTACTGAAAAATGAGACTTTTTGAAAGTAGGAACAAGGCATTCTCAGCACATGTAATTTCTATTCAATCTACATATGTAAGTATTGTGTTTTTAATGAAAAAAATTAGAAAAGTTGAATAGCTTTTCTATAAAAAGCAGTTAACTTTGGGGTTTATTTTTGGTCATATTAGAAACTGGAGCTGCTCATATTAGAAAACTGGAGATTCATACAGAAGTTTTCGTTTTTTCAATGAAATCCACCAATATTTTAATAGAAATCAAGGTAAACATAAGAAATAAAACTCAGTCAAATAAACTTTTCTTTTCCAGGATGAGTATTGAAGCATATGCAGTTAAACAGCTTATGTAAAAATTTTAGATAAAAATTAGGAAATTGCTGTCCATAGATATCAGAATATTCAACAGTATCTATTGTCTTCTATCTTGAATTCAATGTTTTTTACAGTATAAATAAGTTAAATGAAAGGGAATACTTCAAGATTAAATATATAACAGCGATAACCTTATTTAAAAGAAGAGTGCAGTAAGTGTAAAGCAAAATATGATAGGAAATATTGTTTAACATAGACAAAAAGACAGAATGTCTTTTATTCATTTTGTGGAGCCTGCAGGTGGTGTAAGTACCATAAGAATTATTCAGAATTCCAAAATAATGGTTATTTTTCTCTTTTATACTAATATTTAATAGAACTATATTGTATGTTTGGTAAGATTGTATTTGTACTTGTATCTGGTGGAATCCTGTTTTTTCTTCTGGATAAATGAGGGATAATTTCACTTTGGATTATTGAAAGTGCTCCATGACAATGCAGGTTCTTGGATTGTATCATCTACAAATAATCAAAATACATTTTATTAATTTATTTATAAGTTATTTTTGTGGGGGGAAAATGTAAGGAATACTAAAACACAGCAATGGATACTTTCAGAATATAGGAAAAAAATCACCTCCACCACCCCTTTGGCTTGTGTATTTATAAAGGATATGTGTGCTTTAGCTAACATATGTAGCTATAGGAGCTTACTGGAGTTTTTTCAGTGCTAAAAATACATAGGCCAAATAATCTTTGCTCATCAAATAGACTATCAAGAAAACAATATGTTTAAAGACAATTATATGCTTGTTGTTTGAAAGTTCTTATATTTGATGATTACTTTCTTTCCTGTTATCTGCAGTCAGTTAAGACTCTTGCATCACAAGAGATGAGGATCTGAACTAAATTTGGGTAGATTCTTTCAGGCCTATGCTTGCAACTTTCCAGTGAAATTATCACCTATACTCACAACAATAGATTCAATTTAACAATAGATTCAAGGATGGATTTTTATGAGGTTTCCTAAACACACGTACCCATTTATTCTCAAAAAAAAAAAAAAATCATATTTTGTGTGGGCTAGTGGGCAGTGTGGGAGGATACTATAGGGGAAGTCAGGCAGGGGCAATAAAACCTGGTAGTTCCCTCAGCAAGCCCTTTCCCTGTGAATTACCTTTTCAAATGACAGCATATGCATGCAACATTTGTCCAGAGCTTTGTAGCACTAAATACAAAGATTACTATGACTTACTTATATTGAAAAGCCAAAAAATAACTGCTGTGTATAAAAAAAAAATCAATTAGTGTCATAAACATCACTTTACAACTGAGACTAGATTGCTACAATACACTTGATGCTGTTCTGTTATGACTAGCACCCATGTGTGAAAAAGAAATGGTTTGTTTCAAAGACCATAGACTATATCCACTATAGGCCTATTCAAAAACTGAATCATATCTCTTGGTTACAAACAAAATTTATACAAACTGCTATATTTGGTAACATTACTAACTTGAAAAAAACAATGTCTTTCCTGTAAGTTAATTTTCCAAAATTTTTCATGGATGCCCTGCAAAGGACTGAAATGTTATTGGTTCTGAATGTTTTTACTAAATCTTTAAATTGTTGCCAAAGACAGACCAACAATTAACTGTCTGTCTCTGATCTTGGCATAAGACAGGAATTTAAATGTGTATTTATCATCATATGTAAAAAATATGCATTGATGTTTGAAAGCTGGTAAAAGAAAAGGTTTCTGCCTAAAAACCAATGACAGATACAGAAGTACATGGAACTTCACAGAACAATTACACAGAAGTACATGCCCCAAGGTTGAGGCACCAGATGTGAGTTCTGTAATTTGTGAGGAAAGATGTCTAATGTGACCACTGCACAGAGAGTGTAACGTAATACTTGGACTAATTACTTGTAGTTTACATAAGAGTCTATGAAGTGATAACACTAAGTGAGTACACTTTGTTGAAAAATATTTATTCCACTCTGTGGTGGTCTGAAATGAATCAATTTGATAGATATCACTCTGTGCTCCTGGGAATCATACCATACAGATCTCCAAGACAACAGGAGAGCACAGAGCTGATTTTTCTATAATATTTTTGCATAATGCTCTGTTGGCCAAGAGCCAAATGTTACTAGAATTGTGAGATAAACTATAACAGGAGGGCTGTCAAGCAGCCCATTCCCGGTGATCCTAGTTTTAGAAGAAGACAAGAAATAAAATTTAAGAAGTAAAACCCAGTTTTTTAAGAATGATATCAATATTTTGTGAAAAATTAAGAAAAAAGCAGTCAACAATTTGACTACATTCACGTCTCAGATGTAGGTACATCTGTCTTGTTAATTACAATCCTCAGTTGCTACATTGTATTTTAGGCCTTTGTAATCCACATGAAAGGAGGCATATTATTTCATTAGCTGTCTTCTAAAGAAACTAGTTTAAAAAAAAGTAGTCGGCAGCCAAGAAAGAACTTTGTTCCCAACAACTTACTGAAAGCCTAACTAACAGGCTCTATAATGGAAGCCTACAGAGTATTTCAATTACAATATTAAAACATTCAGGCATTGTGCAGAGGAGGAATACATTTAGGCATGACGCCAGAAGTGTAAATTGTTATCATGCAGAGAACCTTTTAATGAGTTTATTATTTCTTCACATATCTACAGAATACAGAATTAAAAAAATTAATCTGAGTAATGTTTTCAAAACTGGAAGCTACATCTCAAAACTCTTTTGATAGTCAAGATGAACAAACATGTTTTAGAAATAAAATATTTAGAAATGCCACTAGGTATCTAGTGTCAAATGTACACAGGGACAAACTGAGGTAAGGAGGTTAGTTCTAAAATTTTCTCACACCTTCTATTCCTTCACTGTACAATTTTACACATAAATATGAACCTTAGGAGATAGGTCTTAGGTCTTGGCAGTTAGAAAAAGAAGTTATTAAGCTTCCAGTGATGCAGAAATTCAATGAAGTTTGGTTTCAGAATTCATGAGTTGGAGAGAAAACGATACTGTATTCTGATGCTCGTTAAGGATTCTTCTTCCTATTAGTCCCTATTACCTTAAGTGTTTTGTGACTCCAGTTCCTTTCTTCAAGGCCTTCAAGATATCTACTTTGGTTCTTCCTTTTGGTGCCTCCAACTCTGTCATTTGAGGAAGAGATGAGATTCGGAGACACTGACTACATATGCCCACTTTTTAGTCATCGAGTGGTTAATTTGGCTCTTGATCATCTTTCTTTCCATGTAATTTCCTTCCATCTTCTTCCATATTATTAATGCTTTCCAATAGCTATTCTATTCCTTCACTTTCTTTCCCATTATAATATTTTTTCCTCTATTTAAATTTAATAATCTAGATTTCTTTTTTTTTCAGTCCTTGTTATCCACCTTTCCATCCCAGTCACCTTCTAACTTCTTTTAGCAGTCAATAGTCTCCTTAATCCCTCTTGGTCATTTGCATGTGCTTCAGCTCATTATACATGTTCCCACCTTCTTATTTCTTGTTACAGTTTGCCTAGCTAATCTCAAATTCCTACTCTGCTCACTGGAATATATTTCTCCTTATTGTTTCCTTCACATCTTCAAGCACTTTCCTTACAACTCAGATCTTTTCTCCCAGTCTTCAAACAAATTAAAGCTCTTTAAATGGGATAAGATTTTTTTTTCTTACACCTTATGAAGTGCATGGGACTTTTGTCACTGCTTGTCGAACTTGTCAGAGTAATCTGAAAAACTTTACAAATGGAGGCAACCTTCTAAGTTTTTCAATAATGAAAGAAATGTAGCATATGTTGTACTGAGAACTCACACATTGGGCCAAATAGAGAACCTAGACATCCTCCCCCAGAAACTTAATTCCCATAGTCTGCTCTCTTTTTGACTTAACAGTGCGCCTCCCTTCCTGCTAAATAGCAGTGGTCCCATGCCACTGGAGTTATTTACAATAAGGCAAATGTATTACGGAAAAACTGACTTATTTATTGCCAGCAGTAAAAGATCTTGTAGAGGTCAAAGAATGCTGTTAACATTGAATTTAAGCATCTGATGGTTTCAGTGCTCCCCAACACAATTCAATTTTATAGAAATGAACTAAACTTCACACAGAAAATATTTAGTAAGCAACGTAGTGCAAAGCCTCAGACGCAAAATTCATGCAGCATAACAAAATGGGTTTTATGGAAAAATGTACTTAGTGTCATATAAAACTTAAAATCAGACTATGTCACAATTTTTATAAGACTAGTTGTCAGGAATGCTTTTTAATTACATTTCCACACAAATAAAATATTCACATATGCAGCCTAAGATTCATAAGCATGCTAACCTTAATCATTTAACATAATCATATGCTGCTGGAAAGCCTAGAGAGAAAAAATACTGTGCTGATTACAGTCAGGCCATTTATTAAAGTGCTTGTGGGGTTCAATAACACCCTTCCAATAAAACAATTTAATAGAAATCAAATATATAAATTATTATCCTGCCCTAGACTTCTGCCCAAATGGTCTTGTACATGTCACAGTCGTGCTCCATTAACAATGAATTAAGTAAGTATATGTGATTGTCAGGCAACCATAAGATTCCCAGAATTTATGGGAAACAATATCTTCCTGCAAGGATTATACACACAGAAGGAAGTGCGCCTTGATTTGCTTCTCTGTGCATTCTGAGATTAACTTGAGTAAAATGTAACTCAAAATACGCATCAAAGCAGTTCTGTAATTTCTCTTCTTCTCACTAAGTTACAAAACCAATAATAGAAGATGCATTCTACCAGTAAAGAAAAGTAATGAAAGAAAAATTATTTTGAAATCTAGTTATTTTGGGTACTGAGGAGGTAAGATGTTTTGGTGCTAGTTTCTTGTTGCCTAGGTAAGTGTTCTGGCCATTACCTTGTCAGCTAAAATTTCATTCTGAGGCCAATTTACACTATAAGGAATGCATGCCTACAGTTTCATTGGAGACAGATCAGACATCCCCAGAAATTCCACCTTCTTACTGGGTCCCAGATGGGATTAAGTGGCATAAAAATGTCTAGATGTTCAGTCCCTATGTTATTGTGGACTACATTTTTGGACATAGATTTTAGATGTCAAAATCCTTTTACAGATACAGCCCTTGACTTATTGTTATATGTGATTGAAATCAACAACAGTTGGTAATCCAACAGCTAAATGAATTGTGGTCCTAATCTAAAATAACCAGACTGAATGACTAGGAAGATTTCCTGCAGATTTCTGTGGATAGAGCTGTCTGAAGGGTTTTGTGGCTTGTGCCAAGTGCTTTTAATTGTTCATTACCAAATGAAAGCTGCTAGTTAATATTTCTTTAGCTCTTCAGTAGGTCTCTGAGGTTCAAATTATTTTGCATTGTAGTTCATTGCATTTCCCTATATTCCTCATGTGGAAAGTTAAAATTCATAAACAATCTGCCTAGTTTCTTTGAAACAGTGACTAACACTGCTTTTATATATGTGTGTCTGAGAAACACTATACTAATATACACAATATTCATGAAATATTGAAAAGCATATTTTTAACAGAAATCAAGTGAATATTAGGTTTTCTGAGTCTTCCATAATTCTGAAGCATTTCCTTCCATTCCCCACTCTTTTAAATGTGTTAATGCCGTTCACAATGCTATGGATTAATTTATGTTTAATAGTCCCAAAAATGCCGACTGTATGTGTTAAAGCTGTTCAGTAAGTTTTTGATTACTTTTCTCTGCTTTGTTTATTCTGCATTTAGGCATAAGCAAGTATTTTCAAAAAGCTTTTCTGATCTTAGATGCATGCATTTCTTTGGTACCCACTCAAGTGATTTTCACTGGGCATGAATCCAGTCTTTGGAGATGATCCAACTTACGTCCAGAAACCAAAACAATCACAGTCAGTTTCAAATTCTGGAAAAATCCTGGATTATTCAGACATGTCCAGTTAATACAAGATTATTGCAGCAGTAGTAGACATAAACATTTGATCAGAAACCATGAGACTGAAAGGTGAATAACAAAATACTTGGTTTTCAAGGCCAGATTGGGTGGTGCTCTGAGCAACCTGGTCTACTTGAAGGTATCCTACTCAGTGAAGGAGGATTGGAGTAAGGCAAAGTCCCCTTCTACCCCAACAAACCGTTCTATAATTTTATGATACTTCCAAAATGAAAATGCCTAAAAAGATTTTACTTCTTGTCCTTCTCACTCTGGTTATCGATGTTTAGAAAGAATTTTAATGAACCACATATTCTTGATACATTGTACAAATTTGGCAAAGGTTTCATTTCTGTGATTGTCTGTGTGATTAGAGCAGCATCACGCAGCTCCTGGGGATGTGGACCCAGTTTGGGAGGGCCCTGGTCGGGCAGGGGAGTGAGGGGCTCACTCCCCTCTGTGAGTGTGGGGAGTGAGGGGCTCGCCCTGCTGCAGTGCCAGTGATACCACTGATGGACATGGAGGGGGACAGAAGGGGAAGAAGGTCTCAGTGGTA
>NW_005054297.1:21484828-21488130 GCF_000277835.1 Geospiza fortis
CTACTTTGCAATGACAGGTTATCACTGAAGGGGTATCTGGGTTGGACAAAGGTGTACAGAGACTCCATCATCGGAAGGCGTGAAAAAGCACTTTATTATTAGAAATCCACAGTTCTTATAGAAACAATGGTGGACCTAAAACCTGATTGGCCTTTAGGAATCTTCTCTCACCTATTGGTCAAGAAGGGACAGCTCCTTGTAAACATCTTTGACAAACAGAGATTGCCTGCCAGGTGCAGAGATTGAGATAATAATAGTATTAATTCTTTTGCTGAGCTTTCTCACAGCTTCTCACATCTTCCCAGGAACATCCTGGGAGAGCCATGTCTCTCTCTATTCAGAGATTACCACATCAGGTTACCTGAATTACCTGAAGCTCCATGATGACATCTCATCTTTGCACTTTTTGGTGCTCTTATATAATGTCTCTCACTAAAGTCTAGTGAGGGCTACAAGATGTGTTACTCCCAGTGAGAGCTGGATTTACTAATCCCCTTTCTTTTAATAGTATTATAAGCAATTTTTTCTCTTATTCTTTGGGATTCCTATTCAGGGATACCTTCCTAGAACTTACCCAAAATGGTTTTCAGTGAGCCCAAAGTGAGTATTTCTGCTTTTAGTCACTTTGAATACTGAAATGGTGAGCTTTGTTGTTTATTATCTGTATAATACCTGAGAAACTGATTTGCCACATATTTGCTAGTCATTAATTCATTTCATTTCTTTGCTAGCTACTTAAGAAGTTTTGACTGAAAGACTGAAGTTTTGCGAGCAAAGCTTAGGTAATTGTCCATTACTGAGTTTGTATGTATATTAAAAGAGTGAGTATCATAATTTAACTACAGGTGGTAGCAAAACTACAGAGTTATAAATCAGATTAGGCTGGTTTTTTTGTGTTTTGTATTTCCTTTTAAACTTGTTGAGGTCGTTTCTGTTCATAGATTAAGATTTGTTGAATAAACAGTTATGAATCACTGGCTCTGGCATCAAGTTTAATAGAGCTGGACTGGCACCGACAACCATGACCTACACTGCTTTTCAAAATAAACTTCCAGTAGATCCTTGCTAGTGTTTCTCTGTTTCCTCCAATGTCAGGATGAATTAGTCAATATGTGATACTCTGAATCCCATGTAAGCTTCAAATCTGGGTCAAAAGTAAGCTGGCTCAGGCACAGATTTATGTTGGGCTGCAGTAGATGCATTTCTAGTCACACTCCAGCTAATCAGCCAGGAGATAGCACAGGTATCTTGCAGAGGAGTCAGCCATGCAAGCTGACTGTCAAACGAGTTGGCTTGCATCAGTGAAGTAATAACAGCTATAACCATACAGCAAAAGCAAGCTCAGTTAAGCTTCCATTGTCAGAGATGTAAAAGAGCTCAAAATAATTCTGTTGCCCCTCTGTTCAACTTTGTTTGGAATATAAGTATTGTTCAATCTGTTACTTCAGAGTGATGTACTTAACATTCCCATGATGAATTTAGGTAACATGACCCAGGGGTTGGGAGAGGTGAATACACACACATATAGACACAGCTCCCTGTTCCCTGATAGCTCAAACATTCTGATTGAGGCTGGCTTTAAGCTCTCCTGCTGGATTTCTTTCCACCATAATACTGCTTCTCTGTTCAGATTGAATACATCGAATTTAGTGTCATTTTTAATTAAATATTCCCACTTTGCTGTTCAAGCATGTGAATCTTGCAGAACTCTAACAGGTTGTCTGCTGTCTTTAAGACTTTTCTACCTGCCTCAGTGCTAAAGAAAAAAATGTACACTTGCTTACTGGAGTTGCTATGACACTGGTTAAAATTTTCATCTCATGGTTTTTATATATCCTCTGTAATTTCTCAACAACAAAAGTCAGAATTCTGACTTCTAAATGTTGGATAGATGATTTTGGCTTACTTATATATTTAAAACTCTATCTTATATCCTAAAGAATATTATCCAGTTTAAGTAACTTTATTTTTAAAATATGGTATTTATAAACCATCAAAGGGCTGTTTCTCAGCAAATACTCTTTTTATATGATGTCTTAGTATGCCAAATTCAAACAATGAATACATGGGTTTTTTTCTTGTAACTTAGTGGTTCAAAAATGAACGGTTTAAGTTTATTGTATATATTCTTACATATTTTAAGTGAAAGAACCACAGAATCATTTAGGTTGGAAGGGACCCTCAAGATCATAGAGTTCAACCATTAACCCAGCATTACCGAGTCCATCACTAAACCATGTTCCTAAGCACCATGTCTACATGTATTTTAAACACTTCTTAAAATAGGACAAGAAGTAGGAATTGGAGATCTACAGTTGGATAACCTTCTGTAATGAAACAACTGGTTTGGTCAGGGCAGCCCAGTGGATATTGTCTACCTTGACTTCATAAGGCTTTTGACACTGTGTCCTGTAAAATCGGAGAAGTAAAGAATTGCTTAGAATGGTTTAGAAATAGGTAAACTTCAGAGTCCCTTCCGACCCCCATGTCATGGGCAGGGACATCTTCCCATGGATCAGTGGAAGACCTCTAAGAGAGAGCTGAGATTCTTCAGCCTGGAGAAGAGGAGGCTCGGGAGAGACTCAGCAATACATAAACATATCTGAAGGGAACTAATCTCTTTTCAGGAGTGTCCAGTCACAGGACAAAGGCAACAGAGACAGACAGGAACACAGATTTGGTCTGCATGTCAGGAAGCAGAGGATGCCTGCACATTGGCACAGATTGCCCATAAAGGTTGTGGAGTCTCCATTGCTGGAGATGTTCAAAAGGTGCCCTGTACAACCTGTTCTAGGTGGTCCTGCTTGAGCAGGAGGTTTGGACTGAGTGACCTCCAAAGGCCCCTTCCAACCTCAGCTGTTCTGTGATAAGCCAGATGTAGGGCATTTCTGGTGGAATGTAAGAGAACCTGCTTGTGGTTCACTGAATCATGCTAATTTTTATAAACCCTATTCAGTTTTGATGAACTGGAATTTTCCAGCCAGATTTGTTGATGATCTAAGATTTGAGGAAGCTTTAACATCACTGATGCCATGAAAATAGTTTCTTTGGCTATTCTGAATATAGAGTGTGAACTCCTGACAACTTGGAGGTTTGCAAGTCAGACATACAGATAATAACATAGAGACAAAATGAATAAGTTGTAGTAAACCCGTCAAATGTCTTCCAGGAAATTCTAACACAAACAAAGTTTTATCAGAAACAATTTGTGTATTTTATGGAAAAGAAGTTTCAATATTTCACAGACTCCTTTAATTTCATATAATGAAAACACAGCATATTTCCAGCATTATTTCCTGCTG
>NW_005054297.1:21488140-21495283 GCF_000277835.1 Geospiza fortis
AAACCTTCCCTCAGTACTTTTTATTTTCAGAAATAACCTCCCTGATTTAGACATATGTTACTACTAAAGTAATCGCATCTTGTTCCACATCTCGTCTATAAATTTACAGAAAAGGTCTCAAATTTTTTGAGTCTAGCAAAACAAGAAGTTTTCTGCTGTGTTGGAAAGTGAGCACAGTAACATTCTCTGGACAACATGTAACCAAGTGAAGCAACAGCTGGATGAAGAGGCAAACTATGGCTTCCTGTTGAATGGAAAGAATTTAAATCAGAATTTGTAAAATACAGTGCAGTATTGGACCAGCTCATAGGAACAAGAGAAAGCCATATAAAAGCCAAAAAATGTAAATTTTCACATATTTCTGGAAGACAATATCTTGATTTTACAACTTTCCCATAAGAAATTATTTTTTTCCAATCCAATTTGACCCATATGCATATGGTTCAGTGCTAGAGAAAGACTGCCAAATGTTACTTCAAATGAGAAAAGTTGGGAATACAATTCTTGCTACAACTGTAGATTGCAGAAACAGAAAGAGAATCTTAGCATAAGCCAGAAACAAAGAAACATAACACTGTAGGAAAACAATATTCCATAATTATTCTAAATTTTTATCCAGTCATCCTGTGCTGTGAAAAAGATTACAGCAACAATGAGAACCTTCCAAATGTAGCTGATTGTCACTGCATGTTCTGTCCTACAAAATGTATTGTAAAATATATTGTAACTGACATTTGAGGCAGATTCAAAATGTAACAAATAATTTTAGCTATGTTAAAAGCAGAAAATAATTCTTACATTTCAAAGAAATTATAGACATTCAAAGTAAAAACTGATTTTCATGCAATTTTTTACAAAGTTTGCATTTCCGGTAAATAGAATTTTTTTTTTCTGGCTGCACAACTTCACTATCTAGTCAATAGTTTGAGACATTAACATAAACACATTTCCCAGGTTTTGATATGGTAGCAGAATTATCCAATGGCATAGGAATTTGTAAGTCAGAAAGAATCATCATAGAGTAACAAATGTTATACTAGAATAGATTAATTTTGGTTGGTAACTCAGTCACTTCACAGTTCTGCTCATTTAGGGCTAAGAAATCATCATAATTTTCTATCATCTTTCCTTTAGTTTGTGAGACTGCTTTACAGATGTGGAAAAAAACAGGTATGAACAGAAGCTGGGGTAAATGTAAAGAGCATAGATAGAAATGAGTTATCATTAATACGGCAAACACCTGCCAGTTTACACAAGCCATGGCTATGCTTTTTGAACTCCAGTAGAAGTGAGAGTCATCTGTTCCTTATGCGGGACTCATTCTGATGAAAGCAACTTAATTCATTTAGAATAAGAAACCTTCTCTCCAGGACAGGATATGTAGTAGATAAAGCTGTGTGATGTATATGTAATAGAAAGCTAGTAGAACCAATGGTAGTCAGGGTAGGAAAGGTACACAAAAAGCTGTGTACATGTATTTATTTATTTATGTTGATAATTTATATATTTTGATGGTTAAAGATATAGGTATCAGGTGGATGCCTAGAAACATCAGAACTTAGCTTGTTTGCTAACCAGATTTTTTTCTGTTAATATAAATTTGAAACTATGTAGTAGTAAATTTTTTATTTATGATGAAAGAGAGCATTCTTCTGATAATCGTATGAAGTCATAGCTCTTTTAACTGCATCTTTAATGATTTTCTAAATCTTCTTAAATGTGATATAAACTATAAAACCTCTTTTTTAAATGGTGGACTAATTTTTCAAAATAACTTATTTTTTATTGATAAATATTTTCTTTCCTTTGAAATCTTGTCAACTTTTAGAAGGATAAATTGCAGTGTTTTCTTTCTGTAGAGAATACTTTATGAAAATACTGAGATTTGAGTCTGTGTCTGAGACAGACATTCTTATTTTTATTTAGAGATAAACTTAGATTTAATACAGTATGATAGTTTCTGGGCAACTGAGAAAGATCATAACAATCTTAAATCACCATTCTGAGTTATTGAAGCAGCACTGTATTTACCTTATTCATTGGCACAAGCTGTGTTATTTTATTCTTTGGCCATTCTATTTGACCTGTCAAAACCAGATATATCTACTTTCTTTATGAGCACCCTACAATGCAACCTTGCAGTAATAGAAATTAATATCCTCCTGTGGCCAAGCTATCTGATTTATCATTTGTTGAAGTGAAGCTGTACTTCTGGATTAGGTAATTTAGAATCTTCATGTGACACAAAGGAGTGGCTCACAACAAAGTTGTCATATAAGCAATGCCCTAGCAAAATATTTGTACCATGATAAACTTCAACCATTTTGGTAACTTTAAGAATTCCCCTGAGAAAATTTGAGCCTTTGAATATAAGGGTGATGTGAACCACGACCATAAATCCAACTGTTATGATAAACTGCTAAAATCTTATGCTGTTTCACAGAAAGATACAGCTTTTCATAACAAATAGAAGAATATAATAATTGTTCATTATTTTTATTTCATAATAAATGAAGAAATTCAAATTTTATTTCTTTCACACATGCTGTATATCTGAAGGCAAGTGATTCATACTCTAGCATAAACAGTTTACAACTAAATTTTTTCATTCTGGAAAACTGCAACACAATTTCATAAAAGGAGTAATGTACTTTAGTTTGTTCCATGGTGTCATTATAAGACAAAAATCAGAAATGTTCTTTCTATACCTTGGGGTAAAAAGTAAATGTGACAACAAACACAGAGCAAACAAGTAACAGAGTTAAATCAAGATAGATAGTTAATAATAAAAAAAAAAGGTGTCATTTATTCAATATCTGTTTCATATTTGTTAGTAGTTTCCCCCTTTTAATAAATATTCATATTCTAAGTATTCTCAAAAATAGGTTACTGAGGTAGCTTGATACAAATCTAAAAAATTGAACCCAAACCTAGGTTTAATTAACTGACTTAAGAGTCAGTTTTTTTGCAACTTGCATTCATTCATGGAGCTACAAACAAATTCTTCTAAAACCCCTATGTGTACATATTTACAAACACCGTTCATTCAGTGTCATTTCACTCATCTGCCCCAAGGCATCTGTTGACAAGAACCTGGGTTACCCTCACTTTCTTGGATGGGTTGTAGCAAGGATAAATCTTATTTATCTGACCTTTTGGGGAGTTCAAGTCTTGTTAGGAACACTTTCTGTCTATTAGCTTGAATAGGCACAGTAAAACATTAGCTCCTTAAGGAGTTGCATAAGTGGACTAAAGTGGTTTGAGGTCTGGTCACATGAGTTTTAACAGTTTTCTTACTGAGACAGCCACAGTGTCACTTGACATGGGTCAAAGAAAGGAGAAAACCTGTTGACAGTCTGTCATAGCAAATTGTCACATTTTGTATTGTGTTTACCTCTTTGACCTCAAAACACTTCATTTGTTGCCTTCAAGGGGCACACTGCAACCACCTACCTACCAATATTTGGGGGTTTTCAGACATTATATTTTAGAGGGATGGTGTGATCATTACTGCTTCGTGAAACTACTTTGGGGTTATTTAATGAAATGAAGTAGAGCTAGAAATAGAAATACATAGATAGAAATTGGAATAGAAATAATAGAAGTAGAAATGAATAGAATATTTCTCTTGGAAGGGACCTACAATGATCATCTTGTCCAACAGCCTGACTGTTGAAGGGCGGACAAGAATTTAAAACATGGTTTTAAGGGCATTGTCTAGATGCCTCTCGTAGGTTCTTGTCTCATTAACTTTCAGCTTTTGAAACCACAACTCTTTGAAACCCCAAATTCAAATAATGTAATAATTTGGAATTCTCAATCTTTTAAATACTTTTTATGTTATAATTTTAATATAAACCTAGATGCATGTTTCAATAAATAAGTTTAGTTAATTATGATTTACCCACTAGAGCTAAATAGGAAAAGTTCCTATGTATTTCAGTGACACAATAGTAAGCTTAACTTTTTATTGTTGGGTTTAGCACAAATTGGATCAAGTAGACTTTAAATCATGACAGATGTTTTGAAACAGACTGCAAGAGCTATGAGCAATATAATTAGAACTTTTAATTTGATATTTCTAAGGTGTTTCTAATTAGAATACATGTTCTTCCAATTTTCAGAAATTAATTTGTTAGTAAAGGAATACTTGGATGCACCGTGCATAAGAAATTACCATCCTGACTATTTATGTCATGTGCGCATGTAGTAAGCTGCTACAGGAGGTAAAACCGAAAGGAAAAATTTATATTACTTTGTCCTAATGATAGTTTGAAGGATTCAGATGTTATTAAAATATTTTAAATGGGTGTGTGACCTATGAAATTTTATATTCCATCTGTTTATTTTTATTTCATATATAAGTTTCATAAACATTCCTGTAATTTTTATGCTGTATAATGTAATTTTTATAACTTACATAAAATTTTAGTTGCCCTCAGGTATTGTCAGAATACCTACTAAAATGGATAAATGGATATTTTCAATAATGTTTGTATGAGAAAGATCATAGGAAAGTAAAATTAACCTTTTGTGGAAGCTATATAAATAATCTACACTGGAGAAAATGTTCTTTTATTCTCATAGTCTTATAAATATGGGCTAACTTTTTTCTAAAAATTATTGTCCTCTGAACTACTCTTCAAAATGTAGATGTCTGGGCTTTTTACAGTAGACTTGATTTTGGTCTGCAGGAGAGTGTGTAATCTAAAAGTTTGTCTCTTGTTAATAATTGACATTGTTTTTCCCATTTTCAACTGAGGCTATATCAGAGAAATAGGAAATCTAAATCTATACTAAAATTTTATCAAAATAAATATACTGTATGCTAAGCTTAATTTTTTCTGCTTTAGAAAGAAAACCCAACTGCAAATAGCAGTTGGTTTTAGAATTCCCATATGCCTACTTATGCTACTGAATCAGACAGCCTTTTCTGACCATTAAAATTCTATATGATGTAGCTAAATCCAGTAATTTATTCAAGTGTAATGAAAATAAGATATACATTTTATATAAAATATACATAAAATTGTGCTTAATTATGAGCTTTGAAATTCATTCTGACTGAGATGGAAAAAGCAGAAGGAGGGAATGGACATCAAGTCTTTGTCTAATAGACAAGTGTGGTTCAGATTACTGCAATGGTTTTTCACTGATTTATACCAGCTGAAGTGCTGGCTTGCCCACTGAGTTTTCAGAATCACAGCTGGCTTATTAAGATAATTTTTTTCTCACCATTCATCCACTCTTAGCTCTATTGTGCTTACACTATTCCGAAGTTCAGTGTAGCTTTTTCAAATTTCAGTTTTCAGTTTAGATTTCACACCAAATAAATGCAAAATCCATCATGGCAAGGAAATCTCTGATAATAAATACCATAAAGTTGGTTCACCATGATGAAATAGACAATGTGTCATAAGTATGCATCTAAAACCGTCCTGTTGAAGGAACAATGTGCCAAAAGAATGTAAGTGGGCAATGTCTATAAAGGCCACTCAATTTTTGTTATTTAAAATACACATATGACATTCTGTAATGTCCCAGTGGTTATAGGAGATTAGAAATCAGTTGCAATATCACAAAATTAAAATTATTTTTATGCAAAATTATATTAAAAAGTCAGCTTCTGAATTTTTGTGATGTGTATATGTTTATGTTTACATTATATATTATTAATTGGATATTTTGAAACCTGTGGGAGATCTGCCTTTAACTTGAATGATTCCAGAGTTTCACCCCAGTGTCAAAGATTTGTAAGAATGCCTTTAAATATCTTTCTGTGCCAGAATGAAATGCCTTGGAGGATTTGATAGGTTTAAAAGATTCATGGAGTTTGTTCAAGAATGATTAAGTGACTTTGCTAAATAAATACTATTCATTTGTGTTTGGCAAGGTAATCTCATTCATACCCTCAGGCTAATGAAAGCAGAGTTAAGAATACATAGAGCACTTACACACACAGTGTAAAGGGATTTGAGGGTCATTGGCATCTATTTGAACATTGAAATATCTGTGCCCAGGACAAATTGTTTCATTAACCTTCTCATTCTCTAATTCACAGATTAGTTATCATGTTGTTATCTTACTTACTTTTTCCTTCTGGCTAAAACTATGATGTCAGCCCCACTACATTCATAAAACAAGTTTTCATGTTCTAGATTGCTTTCATTGATGCTGGCAGTACCTTTTAAGCCACCCTCTTATTCAGATCTCTTACAGGATATCCTCTTTCTATTCAGTTTCTACTGAATACTGTTCAGTATTGATTAAAAAAAATTGGAGAATTAATTGGACTGGTATAACTGCTATAATAAATAGTGACATAATCAGAGAGAAAAGTGATAGAGCAAAAGAAAAGGAGGTAGAGGAAGAAAAGGAGGTAGAGGAAGAAAGGAGAAAAGAGTGCTCAGATGGCAGCAAATAGATATATTTACAGATTCATAGGAAATAAAACAATGATAGGAGGAAAAACAAAAGGACCGCTTCTTATGAAAGAAGGACCTGGAAGCTAGAGAATGTGAAGACAAAATCAGCTGAAAACATCAAGCAAAGACAAACTCAAATATGAGCAAATTATGCAGAATTGATCTATTTTTAAAGATTAAACAAAAAAGGGAGAGGAAAAGGAAATTGAACAGAGCAGTTCTGAGATTGCACAAACATCAACTTCTGGGCCACTGAACTTAAAATTTATATGTAGTGGAGACTAGCAAGTAAACAAAAAGTTTGTTGCTGTAAACGAATTCATTTTTTCACATAAAAGGGAAATTAAAAAATTAAATTTATTGCAAAGAGTTTTGGAAAGCTTTGAAATTTGGGTGAAGATGGTAGAAAGGGAGATGAAATTCTATATAGTTAAAGGCAGTACACATTAAAAAAAAAGGGTTATCTACTCTCAGGGCAAAAAAATTGAAGCTATTAGAGAGAATGGTATGAAAACATCAGGTCACCACTCAGGAGCAATCCCAAAAACATAATGAAAAGTTAGAAAGTAAGCAGAAGGGACAACATTACAACATTATTATATGCTCCAGTACAAGACTAGGGGATATTATTGATGAAACTGTCAGGGAACATGTCACTTTTTCATATATCATTTGAAAAGGCAGAATTTTGTGGAGGTTCAAAAAGCAAAGAGATGCA
>NW_005054297.1:21495555-21505377 GCF_000277835.1 Geospiza fortis
AATGCATCAACATGAGGGTATAAAAGGCTGGGCTGAAGAACAAGAAGGACCAATGCTTGTTGTGTTACTCTGTTTGGGTAGGTGCTTAAAGCCTTCTGGAATTGTGTGGTGAGGCTCTGTGTATTGTGTCTGCCTCAACTGTGCCATATGCTGTGATAATATGAGACAGAAATGCAGTTGCACACAGGTAAATTAAAATTTGATATGTGCTATCAAAGTACTCTAAATTTTATTTCACTCAGTAAGAAAGTTGGTACAAAGCTTATTCCAGCTAAGTTCTTGGCTAAGTTAGAGGCTGAGTTAAAGTGTTTTTCAACTCTTTATCTTATACTGCTTTTCAGTTAAAGAAGTTATGTGGATACTCCTGTTTTTTTTCATTTTTATGTACTTTGTCAGGCTCCCAGAATTTCACTCTCACATTCTGTATATGATAGAACAATCCCCAAGGGAGCTAGTCCTGTATCTAATTAGTGACTTTCACTCAAAATTGATTCACAGTGGTGAGAAATATTGTGTCTGTTTTGAAGTATTTCTGATATTAATACTTTTGAAACTACAACCTGTTACTTCAGCTGCTTAAGACATTCAATTTAAGTAAAAAAGCCTTTCTTTGTCCTTAGTGCAAGTGCAGCTTATTGGCATGAATCATCTCTGAAACTGTTTGGGAACATGTTAATATTTTTCCTCTAAGAAAATGTTATTTTGTCAAAAATAAAACCTTTTTGGAAGAACATTTCTGTTGGAAAAGTATTTTTTAGATCCAGGTGGCAATTTCTAGCCAAATCTGTGGAAAAATAGATCCATCTTACACTTCCTAGTTGTCCATAAGACTCTAGTGAGCTTGGTGAAACTCCGGATTTCTGCATTGTGTTAAACACCACAAAGACTGGGGAGTGATCCAAGTGGTGTCAGATACATTCTGCATAGGTGTGATCTGCCATGTAGATCTTCAGAAGGAGTTGTTAACAGCACTGCAAGTGATATGAGGCCTTCAGCATATAAATATGAAATGAAAATACACATTGACAGAGTTAGTAAATAATGGCTTAAGCTTGTTGGAAAAGTTTTGCTATTCACTTCAATGAGATCAAAATTTCAGCTTGCTGAAGGAAATAGCTAGATCCTCATGGAATTTCTGTTTTGTATTTGATAGAAAGTGTAGCTGCCTTCTTTCCTCTAAACATTGGATTGCTAGTAAGACTGTCTTTGATTTACTCTTTGCTCTTGTAAAGTAATTTATTCAAAAATTGTCTGAGAACAGTGCTTTCTACATAAAGAAGAATGGTAAAAGAGGATCTTAAATGACATCTTTTATCAATCTGTACAATAGCACGTATTCATAAGAATACTTTGAAATGTATTTATTTTTAACAAAATAAAAATTTGGACTTTCAACAACTCAAAGTTTCCATTCTGTAAAAATACTTTTTACAGAAAGTATTATTTCTGGAAATAATTTTGCTGTTGCCAAAATCTATTTTCCATCAGAAATGAATGCTAAGCAAAATGTTAAATTTAGCCTATTTCTAAAAACAATATTAGAATAACCTGAAATTTTCATACTAGAAGAACCTGATTTTTTCCCAGTAGGTAATTAATGCTTTTGTCTTTGCAAACTTCACTTTCAAAACATGAAAAATAGTTTGGATACTTGTATCAGCACAATGTTTCATGTCACAAGATTCAACAGGTTAATGAATTTCAAGCAACTGATTGGACAGAACCAGTCTAGGTAGAGTAGTAGAGTAGCAGTTGTTCTTCTGTAACTTTTCGATCTTCTTTTTTTATCCTTTCTTTAATGAATTGTAGTCTGTGAACCTTCAGTTTTTAAAAATATGTCCTAATGATTACTTAGCCCATTATGAGCACCTACATTCATAATTTAAAGGTTGCTTTTTATCTTAACTTTCTATAGTAAACAGAAATGTTCAGTTTGGCCTTGATCCTGATTCTTATATTTTTCCTAATATTCTCATGATATGCAAAATTATATAGGGGAAGTTTTCATATAGTCCTTAACGTTTCTGTCTTGCTTGAATTAGAATATTTCTACAAAAAAAATCATTTATACTGAAAGTGTTTATGCCAGTTAAAACAAAATTCACAGCTGCCATGGCAAGCAAACCTATTTTCATAGAACTTGGAATCTACAGATCTTCTCAGATAGAATATTAATTTCAGCGTTTCTGTTTAGCTTCACTAGTTCTGCTGGGAGACTCTTCTCCTAGTGCAAAGGATTAACAATAAAGTATAAAATCGTGATTGGTTTCAATTTGTGCAAAGTGAGACAAAATTGAAACAGATCCCTGATCAGCCTTTTAGTGACCAGGAAGTTGGGGTTTATTTTGTAAGCTTTAATCAGCTAGTGCCAAGCAGGTGATCAGTATAAATAATAATCCCTCCTGTGTGAGTGTTGCTTGTACTGGCATTCTTACCAAGGTCTGTGTTGAAATTTGTCCTTGAAATATCTCTAGTTCAAAAAACCAGATCATAATTTAGAAATCATAGACTTATATAATTATCAGAATTGTAGATAACACTTGGCAGCGTGAAAGAATGGATTGCTGATATTTTCCAAAGGGAAGTAGAAAAAGAATGTATAACTATGTGAACTCTTCCATAGAAAATATATTGGAAAAAAATTGACGCAGCAACCATTTTCCATTGACAGGAAGGAAAGATGAGGATGAGAAACATATGCAGTAAAAGATACAAGACTTAGAGTAGGCACAAGAGAAATGTACAAATGGCCAATATATTTCACACAACTAATCGGGAAAATTGCCAGGTTAATATTTCTTTCCCTCTTTGTCCTTTAATGAAATCTCATTTGTTTTTGAGAGAAAACAGCTTTGTAAAACAGTTTCACGTCCAGAGAGAAACAAAGCCAAGGGTGAATACGAAGCTTTAGACATGAAGTACAGATGAAGGAAGGTTCTGTTTTAGAAATTCCAGCCAACATCCTTCTTGCCAACCTTTTCCCTTCGGTCTTGCTCTATGACTTTCATATTGTCTGGAAAGAAAAGCAACCTTTTTGTTTTCTCTTTCTGTTCATACTGAGTCATACTGTTACCAAGCATCTGTTGCAGAAGTGAGGCATAGTTCTGATATTGAGAGATGTTTCTAACTTGTTAGATGGCATTGCCTGCAGTAAAGCTGTGAAATCAGTGGCTTTATGCCTTAAGGCTCATCTTGATGAAGTTTATGAAACTCGAGTTGAAAATCTATTGTGTCATTTCAGTGCACTTGCTAGTGAATAAGACCACACATTCTCACACTTGATAATACAAGATAACTAATAAATGGGACAAATTTGTGGTAATTTAAGGCAGATTCAGCATTAAAAATTCTGTATTAAATTGACAATTAATGTTTTCCCACTGAAGTTGTAGTTCTTTAATTACTGTTTTTTTTGGAAAGAAATGAAAAGAAGCTACTTATGTCTCTGCCTAACTATATATTGCACAAAACAAGAGGGTCTGTCAATGAAGCTGTTAACGCTATTGTTGAAGCACTGGTCTGGGATTCAGCACGTAGACTATTTATCCATAGCCTGGATGACCTCTGATCCCCTAACTGTTCTGAATTACATTCTAATTCTTCCTAGACTATAATTAAGGGTATACATTTGGCTTGCCTAGTTAATCACTGCAGTGTTTGCATGGGATTTTAAAAGCCAAATGTTGCAGTGCCTACAGCTCAAAAATGCAATGTGTGTGTATGTAATCTCTAGATTGTCTATTTTATGAAAGGGAATTAATAATATCTACTTCAAAGATATATTAGAAGAGTGAATACAATGAAGAAATTTCCAGACTTTTACTAACACTGGATTCATACATAAACCTGACTTGTAAAGGTTGTTTTAAAATAATTGCTTTAGGCAAATTGGCACTAGCAGTATAAATAAGCAAGTGCAAAGAGAAGTTAGGTTAAAGAGTTTGGTAGCTGTACTGAACAGATGCAAGTCCATTTTTTTTTGTAGTTACTTAACTGGAAAATTCAAAAGCGCATATATGTACATACAATTTTATTTATAATTTTCTGATTTACTTGGTGAGGGGTTGCATTGGAAGGGTCAATGGATGACTGGAAGGGGTTGCATTTTAAGTCAATGGTGCTAGTGATATGTTAATCTGACCAAAACTGCAGTGCTATTATTGTTAAAATAATAACAAGTTGAAAAACTGCTGGGCTCCTCCAGACTCTACTTGTTGGGGTTTTTTTCTTACTGTTGAAAAACTCAAAAAAATTTCCAGAAACCAAGAATTCATAAGCCTGTGATCAAGGATTGCAAAGTGTAGTGGTAGTGCTGGAACATGAATAGGACAGAGATAGAAGTTACATAAACAACACAGCTGACCTCTTTTTATCAGAGTTTACTAGAACAAATACTGTGCCTGAGAAAAGAACAGATAAAGTCAAAATATGACCAAAATAAAACTGCCATGTTTCAGTTAGAAGATACCTGGAGATAGACCTATGGTTGGATTTTCACTCAGGTTCCTCAAAAGTACTTTAGTGATAAAACAGACCACTTTAAACACTTAAGTACCCATTTAGGCTGCACTGATATCACAAACTGCCACCTTTCCCCAAAGCCCAGTACATTCTCTCTGTATTTCAGTTTCTGTCTATGAATTTGCGTTCACATCAGCTCTTATTCCTGCCTGCTATTATTTTAGTTGATGTTCAGTCCTAAAGGAAGATTCCTAACCTAAGCTCAGTAGACTCATTTCTGAAGGCATGTTCTGACCACAAATACAAAACCAGATTAGAATAAAATTGCTCCAGGTATTGATAACAATTTTTACTTTCAGCCATGTTGTTTTACAGTAAAAGGACTTTCTGTGGATAAAGCACCTCAGATGAAGTTTCTTTGTCAAATTAGGCAACGTATGGATTTGAAGCTATGTCCTGAGCATTTAATCTGGTCCATTTGTTACACAAGAGCTGTATATTTCTGCTTATGCCGTGTTTTTGATTCCCCTTCTGCCTATACAAACACAAACAAGTTAAACTGGAATCTATCGCCTTACTTCCATAAAAGGAATGTATGGTTTAGGACTGCATCATACTTCTTGGTTAGCTCATGAGACATTTTTTATGATCCTTCTTAAGGCATATAATTAGGTAAAATGTAGCAGTTACTGATTTCACTAGGTAACAGCTGCATCAAAGTTAGTGGATGGCTGTATAAGTATTTCAGAGCAACTTTAAATTGAAATATTCAGATTCATATGTCTGCTTTGAAAATCAAATATCTTAGACCAAGTTTAAAGATAGACATGGTGAATCAGTAAGAGAATGTGAGAGGATTGAGCAAGCGAGATGAACATAAATACTGGATTCAAAGCCATTAGGTCATTCCTTATAGGACCAGAACTGAAATTAGAATCAGCTATAAGCTGTCTTTTGATAGATGCCTCTCCTGAAAAGATAATGACCCTATTTTCAAAAACAACTAGTTTTTAAATAAGTTTGGATAAAATGTTATGGGAGTGAATTGGGTACATAAACAGAGATGTCTGCTGCCTGACACTATTCTTGTCCTTGTCTATAAGGGCACTTCCCAATTAGCCATAGCCTCAATGTCAAATCTACTCACCTTTGATAACAATTTAAGAATTTGACTTTATTTAATTATGGGCCCATTTTTCCTTCAATTACCTCAGTGTTCTTTCTCTCTCTCTCCATATGCCGCTCTCTCGATCTGGAAATATTTCTTTTTGATGCTCTCTCAGCTGTGATAGTTTAATATAAATTTGGAAATTTTAAACATTGTTTTCTATAAATTGCACAAGCTATTAATCTATTCCATCCATACCTTCTACATTTCAATTTTATTTTCCTGAGCAGAAACAGTTTTCTTTGTTACATCTCTGTCCAGTGTATTCCATAATGAAGCCTTTATTCATAAATAGATATTTTTGCTGTTAGCAGAGTAATAAATATCCAAGCCATGCACCCATAGTGCTGTCACTATGGTTGTATTTATTATCTGTTATAATAAAGTCATTCCTAAATACTGAAGAATAATTTCATTAAGCATCTCCTGGAGCTGTTCTAAACTAGGGTTCTGGGGGCAGAAGAAAATGGCACCTAACATCATTTGCCTGGCGTGAAGCTTAGTTTTAATCCACTGAAATTACACTTCCACAAAGTTCAATGTGTCTATGACAGTCTTTCTATCTAATGTCTTCCCTTTGGAGGTCACCCACCTTTCTCCAGGAGGGGACAAATGCCAACAAAACAAGCAGCTTTGCAGAGCAACTCACAGACAATACTATTTATAGTGATCTTTTCTGGACTTTACCAGTATTCACTGGAGATAGGAAATATCTGGAGAGAAACTTGATGTGAAAGGTTTTTCTGTTAGGATAGAATTTTGGCTAACATAGCTCCCACACTCTGTAAGGGAAGATCCTGTAACATTGCCTGAAGTACTGAAAAAAATGGTTTTGCATTTGCTACCAAGACAGAAGGAAAAAATTTCATTAAAAATGTCATGCTGAGTAAATAACTGAAGTACTTCATATTTTTGTTATTAACTTCTATGTAATTTCTGGTATTGCTCCATTCTAACAACATGCAGACTAAAGTTCAGTATGTCTGCATTTCCCAGCTGATAACTGAATTCCATGCTGGTGTACTGGTAAGAGTCAGATATGGATGTGACAGGAAATTATGTAGATGTCCTTGAGAAGATCTTATTTTAGAAACAACTGATGCTTTGGAAGGAGCATGGAAACAGGCTAGGCTATAGGAAAAGGCTCTTGTTTCATTTAAAATCACTAAATAGTCAGATATTTAGACATGCCAAGCAGTTGTATTTTAAGACAGCTGTATTGACTTTAAAACAATTTATTGAATTCTAATGCCCAGATCCTACAAATGATTCCTGAAGTAGAATGAAAAAGCCATCTTTTAATGGAAAAATGCAAAAGATGCATTTGCATTGCCTAATGGAGGACAGCATGAAGGGTGAATGAGGCACATGGGGTCTAATAAATTACTAAATCTGGAATTCAGAGGAACTTTTTTTTTAAGGCACTTGTTGGCTGTTTCATTAACATCAGGACATAGTTTCAGCCTTACTTTAATTTGTTATTGTGTCAGATACAAGTCTTGTTGCGCCTCTTGTCACATATTACACTGTTTTAGAGATCATGGATATAATGTTTAATATTCTGTGACAAGTTTCAATGATTCAGTAATATTTGCTACAGATAAATACAAAAATCATTTTCAGTCCAGTTTTTATTACTAATTCGCTAACAGTGAAGATATGTTGGCTAATCCAAGCAGCTCTGTTTCAGATTCAGATACTCTTGGAAAAGGAGTTATTTTCCATTTTTAGCTTAGTATTATGGTCTCTAAACTGAATCTTTTCCATGGAAAACATTCATTGATTAACAGAATGACTGAAAAAAACACCTACATGTGGCTGTTCTCTGATTCTCTCTTTAGTGAATCAGGGCAAAACAGCATTTTAGGTCAAGAAAAACATGTTGACATCAAATTATCTCTCCAAAACATTTTACAGCAAATACATTTCATTAGTTGAGATTATCAGCTATTTACTTAGGGTTTTATCCACAAAATCTCTCCATTAGTATTTGAAAAAGCAAATTGGCTACTGCAAAATGCTGCCAAAGACTACTTATTGCAGAAGTTGGTTTGAAGTTAAAGGCAGGAAATGAGATAAAAAAACCCTTTGAAACATGCCAAGTGCTAACACAAGTTTTATTTTTGAAATTTATACTTCAAACCCTCATGTAAAATGAAGAGAATGAGAGAAAAAAAAAAAAACACAATTTTTAAAGAATAACTTCCAAATAGAATTGTGGTTTAATTTTCTCAACTAGAAATAAGGTGAGTTGTTCCATGAGAAATAGTCCAACAATAGTTACTTTGTTTAGACTTTTATTGGTCTTTTCAATAAAATAAAAAATAACATTTTAGAAAACAAATTATTTTAATATAATCCAGAAATAACATATTTTTAAAACAAATCTGTTTGAAGAGGCAACAGTTGTTTCTTTTTCTAATTCAACTTCTCTACCCCAAAGTTAAAAATGTGTGAAATACAAGTAATGTTATTATCTGTCAAATTCCCTGGTGTTTAAAAAAACCCAAACTACAATTAATTGCACAGGCTTCGTGCCATTGCTAGACCTTGACTAACATTTATATAAAGTGGACTTTGAGCAAAATGACAGAAATTCCATCCTAATGATGTGCAAACTTGGTCCAACACAAAATTATAAGAACAGTGGTGGAGCTGAACTAGAAGTCCTAGGAAGTTTTTTTCTGTCTGTAATTTTGAGGACCTTCTGCTAAGAGATGAGATTTTTTTTCTGGCTCAAAGAAAAGTGAGATCTCTGGAAGGCCAACTTTTTTTTTTTTGTAAATAGATATTATTACGAAACATCTGGTCCATTAACACTGTAATTCCTAGTTTAGGATTTTTGTGCTATTTGGAGCATCTTTATCTAAAATAATTATTGAAGCACATCAGAGCTTCCTTATTTCTGTCTTTTTCTCCCCATTTTGTTCAGTATTCAGTAAGTACAGCAGTTAACTTAGAGATAATCCCCTTTGCACTGGATATGACTCCATATATATATATGGATATAATATGCAGTATTCAAAAATCACTTCTACTTTTGTTCTTTTGTTATAGAATGGCTTCATTGTGTTCCAGTGTTTAGAAGCCCAGTATTCATAACCTCTACTTCTGTGCACTCCCCTGAAAGTTGGAAGACTTGTGACATTTTTCACCCAAGGAAACTCCCTTACCTATGGAATGTGCATTCACGTTTTTGCTAATCACAATAAGTAAATAAAGGCAGGGGAAAGCAAACCCAAAATTAAAAAAAAAAAAAAAAGACAGGCAAATAAAAGATTATACTTTCTGGAAAGTCAGCTTTCCCTTTTCCTGACTGAGTTGTTTGAACTTAGGTGAATAGTAGTATTATATATCCTATTATACTCCATTATGTACATACATACACAGTGTATCTTAAATATGGAGCATATTGATTATTGCTGTAGGCAGCTGTATATTCGTAATTAACAGGCACATTTTGATATTTGCCTATAATAATCCACCAGTAGATACTCATCATATTGTGCTAAGGAATACCAAGCCTAAATTTCTTATATTTCTTGTAGAAAAGCGCCATGTACTAAGTAATATCAAAATCTATAAGCAGCAAAAAACTCAAATCTAGTGTCACAATAAAATGAGCAAAAAAAATAGTTGCAGTCCTTAATTTTTACAATTTCAACTGATTTCAGTAAGGACCATGAACTACAGTACAGAAAAACACTCCAGCCTATTTCCTGAGATAACAGTAATGTAAACAGACACATATATACTGCCTTGGGAAAAAAAGAAAATGCCAATTTCCCACTGAATGCCTGGCAAGAACTGCCAGTAGCAGTGTCACTAAGCATTTCAAAAGTACAGCTATCAAAACATGTCCAAACCATTCTCAAAATACTGTAACCTTAAGAATTTTCAGTGATGGATTACAAATCTAGAATTAGGTTCTCAGTCTCCATTGGTTAATAGTAGAAGTTAAAAAATGAACTGAATTGGTCTGTTGGATTAAAAAAACATACTTAGGCATCAATTTTGAAAGTTATACATTTATACACATTGATGTTTTCATATTGCAACAAAAACCAAAGCTAGAACTGTGTACTTCCATCTCTTTCAACAGCTACCTTAAAGTGAGATACTATATGATGCTAGAAATATTCTAATTTTTGCTCAAAGAGAACCTGTTTTCCCAGCTGTAGCAGACATCTTGT
>NW_005054297.1:21505722-21517375 GCF_000277835.1 Geospiza fortis
AAGATGATTTTTCAGACCATCTTGTCCAATCCCCTCATTTCATGAGGCAGAATAAAGACATATTCATTACTTTCAAGACTTTGTGGTTCACTCTTGAAATTTTTAGAAGAGTTGAATTGTCTGAATTTCGGTATTGCTGCTATA
Source organism: Geospiza fortis (assembly GCF_000277835.1). Classification (NCBI taxonomy): domain Eukaryota; kingdom Metazoa; phylum Chordata; class Aves; order Passeriformes; family Thraupidae; genus Geospiza; species Geospiza fortis. Next base: position 21,505,867 of record NW_005054297.1, read on the forward strand.
TGGATTAAGCAAACCTGTTTTTTCCAGAAATAATAAGTATTGTGCATTAAAATAAAATAAATGCTATATTAAAATACTGACACCATTAAAATTAACTGTACTATGCTAAATATATCACAAGATATAAAATTTAATCTGAAGTTTCCTAGACACTTTAAAATTGCTACAAACTTTAGTCTAAAGTTTTATGTGAAATATTATTTTCAGAGATTAATTAGGTATCGAATTAAGTTCATGTAGTTTTTCATATGAAAGAATACTTTTCTGTCAGATTAAGTGCATCACAGTCACCTTGGAATGCCTAACACATAGGAAATTATTCCTTATATCTAAGTTTTCTGATAGATGTGTCACAGAAGATTCATAATTTAGGCAACTGGGATGTTGTCTTGTATTAGTAACTTAGGATTTAGTGAAATGAGAGATATGAATGGTGTAAAATCCATGGTGCTTCCATTTAGCTTTTTCTCATGCTCTTCACATATTTTGTTGTCACATACTATTTACATAAATAACAAAGTAGTTCCAGCAGAGTGTTCAAGATTTATCAGTACAGTTAGTGGTTAAATTTAAGCAATGATTCTAAAAACATATATCAAGAAAAATTCTGCGTTTTGGTTTTTTTTTTGTAAAAAAATATTGCTATGTTTGTCTTTTAGGGAAAATCTTTATCGAAAATTATGACTACACTGTGTCCACTGCATATGAAAATACTTAGTTTACATGCAACTTGTCACTCTATGTAAATTAGGTTTTTATTTCAATTTTAAAAGTTCTCTTTGACATCAGATTACATACTCTAAGGTAGCTAAAAAGGAGTGTGTACTTGTTAACAGATACCTTGGACTGGGTCATTATGTCATACTAGTTACAAGAAAATTATTCCAACTTTTGCTTAATGAGAATCAGTCTTCCCAGGAGGATTCTCTTAGGTGGCAGACATCTTGTTGTTTATCTAGAGAAAGCTAATTCTTCAGATCACTTTGCCAAATCCAGTCCTTTCATGGGTCATAAGGAGACAAACTGTCAAATTTTATAAATAAACTTCTGGATTACTTCTAGCTTCTGACTAAAAGCCAAAAGGCAAAAAATGCACTCAGACATTAAAATGTTCTGAGAGAAAAAAAATCAGTCAATACAGGAAGTAATTAGAGTGTCTTGATAAATTTCAGTATCTGCAAAAATACGAACTTGAACAGGCAGGATGTTTTCGAGGGTAAATTATTAAAGAACTTGAGTCTTCAATAAAATCATTCAGTCAAGTCACTTTTCTATATTTATAAAATCTATTCAGCAAATTTGTTTACTGAGCCTGACGTTTTATTTTATATGCATATTACAGATGTCATGTCAAGTATGAAGTGGACAACCCTTTGTAAATAGCATGAGAGAGATGATAAATCAGCTCTTTAAACAGACTGAGGTTTCTAAACAGGCTGGTGGATAATTATGTGGGATATGCATCACATAATTCATGGGAAGCTCACAGATTTGGCATGCTAACAGTCACAGTATCAAAATACCCATTTTGCTTTCAGGAAAGTAATAATTCAGATATATTTTGTCCAGATTCAGAGTCTGAGAAAATGTCCACTAATATTCACAAAGTCTGTTGGTTGACTTAACTGTTTGTCTGTCAAGTTGCTAAGTTAGAGTTTGCATCTACAGCAGTAAAAATGAAGTTTGAAGTGCAATTTTACCCTATGAAATATTATATTTGCTTTGTTCATCACCATGTGCATAACCTAAAATAGCAGAAGCTGCTTGATTTCCTCCAAGAATATTCTCATTGTTGGAGAGTAGAAAATATATATACTGAATGTATGTTTACTGAATATGTAGTATGTATGCTGAAATTAAATCACTGAAATTCTGTGCATTCTTCCCCACTCAACACAGCGGTTGGGTTTGAAGCAGTAATAAAACATTTTGGTGTTCCCTCCACTGCAGAGTGTTTTTTAGCTGGAATTATGTAGTGATGTTAAACCAGGCCAGACAATGTTTCTAAGAAACAGTGAATCTTTCTTAGAATAAGAAGAGCTCATATTTTCAGCACTAAAATTTAAGAGAATAATTTTCAGGAAGTTCCTTATCTCAAAGTTTTAGCTTAGATTCTGTTTTTCCTTTTTTTAATTTGTGTTTTGATGAAGTGAAACTTGGATGGCTTTGATATAATTGACAGTACGGTTTGACCTGGTTGGTTTTTTCCTAATTACTGAAATTTTGGCTAATCTCTCATACAGCAAGAAAAATCTAGGGAGTAACAATAGAGATAGGCATACTGAAAGTTTCATAAATTGTGCAATTTCAGTATGTATTTTAAATTTGTTACTTCAGATACTGTTTCTCACTCAGATAAATTGTTCTCTTCCCACAAAGTTAAATTTAAAAATTATGATTAGTACAATATACAATCATTATCTGTAAAGCACATACTATAATGAGATCTAGAGGTCCAAGAAATTATGTCATCAAATTACTTAAGACATTAAACATCTGTGTTAGTTATGCAAAGTTTATCAGGAAGCAGTCTCTAAGTATAAAGTGGAAATAGACTGGATTCAGGAGAACACATATAGAAAAATTTTAAAACGTATGTTCTCTATAAGAAGGTAAGGTATCTAGGTACATTGTAAAAATAATAACTATGTAACTAGATAGGATTTAGGTACCTAAGTGATTCTGATAATCTAGATATTCTTCTGTGGAAATAAATTATAAGGCTGAAGATATAGAAGTTTTTAATTTAAAATATTAAAATCCCATGGTATTTAATTATAAATGATAATGATAAATTAATGATAATCTGTATACTGTGGGGAATCTTGGTAAAATATTATGAAATTTTTGGGCACTATCAGGATGAGAAGTATGTCAGAGTTTAAACAAAGTTGGACCATAGTCTTAGGAAGTAAACTTAGACTTTGTTTTTCCCTTCATTCCTCCATCTCTTTTTACAGTTCACTAGTATACAATGTTCCTGATGTGTATTGAGCTGAAATGAATGTTAGTGCTAGAGTTTACAGATCTTTTCGAACTTCAGAATGCTTCCTTTTCTCATGTTGAAAAAATATCAGCTTACAGATCAGTGAAAGGCCACTCTCTTTTCCATCACTACACTGGTTTAGCTGACCGCTCCTTTTTTGTGTATGGAGCACATATTGCTTCTAGTGCCTGCTGTTCTTTTATCATAAATCCAAGTCCCCATAGAATTGGAAGATATTTGTTCACATTACTTATGTTTTCAAGTAGGAACATGAAGCTCAAATTCTGAAATATGTTTGAAAGGAAAAGTCAGAGCTGTTGTTATTAGAAGGAATTCAAATTTCTTGTAACACTGACATGAAACATTGCACTCATTGTTATGGTAGAAGGTCAGTAGTTCAGCTAGAATCTGTATTACAGTTCCAAAAATGAAACTAAAGGAGTACTGATAATATATTTTTAAACCACCTTTCCCCTGTGCTCATTTATATGTTATTTGTAAAAATGTGGTGGCCTTGCATCATAGAAACAATTAAGGCAGTGATTTATATAACAGCCTTATCATAACATGTATTAAGGAGCGAAATGAAAATGTAGTCCAAGATTTCATAGTCACTTCTGGTTTTTTAGGAAGTGTGTACAACAGAGACAGGCTATTAATGGAGGCATATTTGCTTTTAATGGATGGGGTCCTAACAGGAGAGGGTGGGTACTTACTGAAAAGCACTCAAGTGTTACAGACAAAATTATACCTCTGGAATCCTGCTAACAAGAAAATGTGCAGTATCACTGCAATGACTGGATTACAAACGTGATTTGATCATATTATTAAATAATTAAATGAATGAATGATGTTTGGCATTTCTTCTTAGGAATATAAAACAATTGATGAAGTTATAAGGTCATTACAATTCTTGGACCAACAGACTATTTGAATTTTTCATTCTCAAATGCTACATGAACTTTTAAATATCTACACCAGGATAAATGTTTTGTCTTTTATTTACCAGGGAATTATTTTGAACAATGAGAGTAATACGTATTGCAGTGTGCTCAACACAGGCAATTTCTATAATGTTTTGTTGATTTAGGGTATTCCTCATATAAGAAAGTTTAATTAAGCCTGATAGAAACACCTCTGTCACAAAGAGTGGTGAGAAACAGGACAAGATTTCCTAAGCAGTCAAACCAAACAACTTTTGTTTGCTTACCTGACACTGACATCATAACATACATCACAGACTGCTCTTCTGTGAGAGCAGTGATATCCTGCACTAAGTACCAGCCTACCTCCTCCTCTTGGGTAAAATGATTGTGTTGATAATTTTCTTTTGTCAAACAGTAAAAGGATATGTTTGATATCATGCTATGAAAGATTAATTTTTTTATGACAGCTATAATTCATGTTACATCAACCAATATAGTTATGTGGGCATGTAGTTGAGGTGCAATAATTGGAAACATGACTAGTTTTGGTAGCAGCTGAAAAGTCTTGTTAATTACTACCAAGAACCAAATTGTTGGATAATGTAAGTATAACATTAATGTCTCTATGTTCTGAGATTAATTTAAATGGAAAGAAAATCTCTCACGTTCTTTAAAACCCCACTGCAAAACTTTAAGCCAATTACCTAAGCATCAGTCAGCTGTATGCTCATGTTTTCATTTATGTGTACTAATTGTTGAATTTGTTTACTGATGAAATACATTCATTGTAATTTATCAAAATCTTAAGTTCTTTTTTTTTTTTGTCAAGTGGATAAAAGTGAAATTTAAGTTTTTAGACTAATTAAATGTGATTCTAACCAGTCACTAGTAAGTGACTGGGTTTTTTTATCTTGAAATTGATTAAATGGATCTCACTACTAAACACATATTGTTTGGACTTACAAGTGGCTTGGAATATTTAATGGCATACACTCAGTGTATGAGCAACACAGTTGTGGACCTAGGTCTGGATCTGGAAAATTGTAAGGATTTCTTCCTCTAATGTCAAAATACCCAGCTGTTTTAGAACGTTGCACATCCAATATTACTTAATGATGCAGAATTAGGTGAACAACTGTAGGCAGGTAGTTGAATGAAGCTGGGAAGATACTCTGTCGTACCTAGCTACTGTGACTATCAGTAATAGTGAAGAGAGCAGCATATGCTTTATCTTATGCCAGCAGCCAGTGTACACTCTTCCCAAAACCTTAGTCTGCTGTTTTCTTGCGTGCCCTAAAGCTTGAGTTGCTGGTAGTTTGTGTTTTGTTACCTATATGAAGCTAGCTGAGGTTTGCATCAGAGTCATAACATCTCATGCTCTTGGAGATGACCTAACAGAGCACATCCACTGGATAGAGGACTACACAAGGCAGAATGGCAGCACCAAGACCACTCTGTTGATGGTTGAGGCTGCTCTCATCCTGAAAGGGCTTTTTCAACATGTGGACTGATACCTGAAGGAGAATATTCATTTCAGTCCCATAATTTACAAAAAAATCCAGACAAGTCAGGTGCTGAGCTCTTCCCAGCACTATACTGTTGCTTCTGACGTGCAAATTAATAACTCGGCAAGGCACTGCACATTCACAGGTGCAAAGCCTAGAAGATATTTTTCTCTTATCCTGTCCATAATTTAGGTGCTGGGTTAGAAGGCAGTCCAGAGTCTTGCGGTTAGGTGGGCGTGAGCTGTTCTCATTTCAAAGGGAAGTTGTGCCTAATGCTCAAAAACTCAGTGAGATTATACATCAGAGATTTAACATTAACATGAAGTCAAAACATGCTCACAAACTGCTTTTGAAAATGCTTATTAGCCAAAAAAGGTCTTTCCTGGAGATACAGTTAAACACATACTTGTATTTAATCTTTTCCCACCTGCTAAGCTATGGTTTGCTCAGTTAAATTTTAGTCATTTCTAAGTGTTCCAAAGCCCTAATTTCTCACTGCATCTTCACCCACAGAAGCTTAAACATTCTATGATTTTAGGCACATTCAAGATTAGACCCTGAGACTGAAATTTTGGAGTAAAACTCAACCAAAAGAAGTTTAAATACACAACTAGGTAACCTGTGATCTTTGTAGACCCTTCCTACGAATCTAGCCCGTACATAACATTTTATCTTTCAGTAATTAATAAAACTCATTATGTGTTGGAAGCTATTGACCTCACTCTAGTTATTTCTTTTACTGTTTTGCTTATTTATTGTTTGCCAGTTAGTCTTAAGTGCAGGAAAGAGTAGGAGGGTTGAAAATCCATAAGCTTTCATTTATTTGGGCTATTTCATTACCAATTATAGATGTCAAAACAATTTTCTTTGTTATAGGTAGGAATGATTTTCTTTTTAGATTAGAGTTTGCTTTCTATTTTACTAATAATTTTCTCATATTATAAAACAAGTTTTCAGCTGAGGTATGAGATTTATTACAAATTTCTGTGGTATTAAATGACCTTTACTCAAAGATAATACACGACCAGGTTTACATGCTTTTAGGTTACATTGGAGTTGCTCATTTGCTTTCTGCTGACACACGACTCTGGCCAGCAGAGGTCATACTGAGTAAGTGGGATTACATATTCAGACTTCTCTTAATATCTCTTCAGGTAAAGTTGCCAGTAAAATACAAAGTAATGCATCCAACAAAAATATCTGATGGCTGTGAGAATATTCCTGGCATGAGCTGAGCACTTTCTCCCATGGCTGCATGTTGCCAGTTGTCTGCACTCTGGCAGCAGTGTCTTGTGATTCTGGCAAAATCCATTTGTTAGGCTTTGTTCAACTCTGTTATTAATGCCAAGCTCTTCTCCATTACTGTCCATCCACACAGCTCAAATGACCTCACTGGCAGGTGCCAGTTCTATGGCTTGCAAAACACAAGTCCATGGCAATGATGAGTTTTTCAGGGCAACTCAACAGCAAGAGACACAACTAGGAGTAGAATTTTGCCTCTTAAACCATAAATGACCACGTAAATCACCAACCCACACAAATTTTCATCAGACTAGACAGCCTGGGTAGTTTGCCTCAAGCACCAGAAGACAGAAATAATCTAGGGCTGCATAGCATTAGAAGGTATTACTCCTTTCTTTGCATTTCTCTATAACAGCAGAGAATGCACTGGGGGAGGGATGTATTGATCAAATGCATGGAACTGCACCAAAAATAAAACACTTATGCAAATTATTTCACACAAAGGCAGGCATAGTGGTATTGCAAGTTTCTCTTCACATCTCTAGAGCAGCACTCAGGAACCAAGGCCAAAGCAAAAGTACCTGCTAGATTGTTAATTCAAGGAGGCAGCTAGCAGGAGTGATGTCAGACACTGAGAGAAGAGAAAAATGAGGACATAAGCTGATAAAAGAAAATGAGGCAGCTGTGACCACTCCTGCCTAGGGATCAGGGGAAAATCACCTAGAGGTAAAATCACCTAGAGGTATTTTGGACAGCAAAGTAAGAAACCAGTAAAGGCTGGAATGGAGGGGCAGAAGTGTTTCCTATTTGTTTTTAAACATAAATTGGTAGATACTATACTTATTTGTCCAGTCACTTCTAAATCTTGCTACTTATATTAGGTACTGCACCATCTCTGAAGACTAAAAACATTAATTTGAACATATTCAACAATAAGCTTTACTTGGATTAACTTAGCTCACCAGGCTGATCTATGCCTGCAAGATTGTCTACTATTTCTTCAACCTGTGAGAGAATTCACATGGCAGTACAGCAAGTCTAGTCACTCAGAAACAGACCATGAGGTTGGAGAAATTTCAGGTGGTTATGGTTCTCATTCTCTTTGATAGAACTCATTGTTTATCTAGGAAAAAACCTACTTTTCCTACCACATTTCTGATTGCTTTAACTTTTTTTCCTTAAATTGTTTTTGGTGACTTTTTGCTTTCATGACTTCCCTGTTTCTTAATAGTATAATTTTTGCTCTCTTTGCTTGCACACCATATGTGGGCTACAACATGCATTAAATACTTCTGGATTTTAACTATTATGAAAGATATGGATCTCACAAAATGTCAGTTATGGTTGGAATTCAGTCTGGTATTAGCTGGTTGGAACCCATACCAATATCAAGGATTTCTTCTGGACACGAAGTCTCCCTTTTCTCTCATCTGTTGACCCTCAAAGCACCATTTGTGTCCTATTTATCTAAGACCCTGAATCAAGTTTATTTACAGAAGCTTCATTTAGGAACTATTACTGTAAACTGGTATGGACCAACCTATATAATATTTATACTTAACTATATGGCCTATCTACTATGTACTGTACACTGTAAACTATATACTAAATTCTGTATACTTTGTCATATATACCTTATCAGATTAATAATGAATCCTTTATATGTGCATCTGTAGTGTTTATGACATATACTATATCTCAGTGAAACAATGGCTTTTTGGAATTAAAAATTCATGGATACATGTGGATAATCTTTCATGCAAAGGCTTCCATTGAGTGCTATGATCAACAGAATCCAGCTTTACAGAGTCAGACTCCTACAGCAAATAGATCACTTTCTCCCTTGTAGAATTTTGCCTGTAAGAAGCTGTTAAGTTCAGAATAGAACACCAAGGGATGACTTTTTATATTCTGATATTTTTATACTATAAGACAATTCATCTTATTACATGAAAAGAAAATACACAAACTTACATGTAAAGAAAATAAATCTGTAAATGGATCACACAATCAATTCAACAAATAACTGTCCAGTACAAATTGTTTCATGTTTGGTGTACAGCCAAAATATGCTGAAATATGTACATTATTTTTGGCAAAGCTTGAATTCATCTTGGAGCATGCTACTGGTTGCTTACTTTTCTCTTACCACAGCTCACATAACTACTGCATGCACTGAGTATAGTAGAAAGCATAATGAACTGTAAACTGTATTGCTTGTACCCCTGCTAAAGAAAAAATAAAAAAGGATCCGAGAGCACTTGGAATGTGTGGGGTTTAAACTTAGTAATTTTTGTGCAGTGCTGGCCTTTGTGGTATTCTGGGACATGTTAGGATTCAATTAGCAGGAGTCTGCTTTGTTTTCATTTTTAGTATAATGTAGAAGCATGACAAAAACTTTAGTATAAAAATAACCTCTTTCATAGTCAAATCATACGAACATTGGAGAAGAGTAAACGAAAGGAAAGGATACTGAATGTAGAGAACAACTTCAGGAAACTCATTTTTATAGTATGGAAGCATTTTTGTTTCTATTCTGCATATTAGGCCACTTCTGAAATGTCTGCTCTTTTTCTCCTGATAGTAAAACTATTTGAAATAGAGAAAGTACACTTTATTTCTACAGATGGCATTGTACATCAGAGCCCTGTTCCCACTGGGCTGAAAAATATTTCTGAAACAAAAAAATATATTTTTACTGGAGATGTCTTCTAACTATATAGAAACTAATTATTTTTAAGTATTCTTTTGGATTTCCTTCTTGAAAAACATATATTTATTTGTAGCCTGAAACATCATTTGAGTAGCAAATTCTTGGATAGCTTTTGAAATTTCAGTATTTTTCATGTTTTATTTACTTCTGAGATTCAATGTGGTCTTTACTAGAAAAAATTATGAGGCTTTTGAGGGTAATCTCCAAAGTGTTTGTAAAAAAGTACTACTACAGCTTTGTATCAGTTTGACCTACCACAGTTTTTAGTATCATTAGCTGGCAATGATTCTAAAGCAGTCAGGTATAAATAAAAGGGCAAAAGGACAGGCTTCTCTGGCACTTCTTGTAGATTACATAGTTGTAAAGACATTCCATTAAAGATTACTGATAATATGTAACAGACATCTAAAAATTCCTGCTTTGGTTAGCAAGAGAATTAAAGATGTTTGCTTACAAGTAAACTCAATTAACTCAGAATATATTTTCAGTATGGACTAAACCCAGCTGTGTTTCCACTGTGCTAAAAGTGCCTAGTGGTCAGCTATCTTTACTTATAAAAACACCCATTTCCCAACAGTTACCACACTGTGGGGTGTAAGATAACGCCTTTTACCCTTTCATTATTTCAGATACCACTGTGTACTGACTTGGTAAATGCAGACCTTCAGTGTTCAGCTGAGCTGTCCAAATATTTAACTGATCAAAAAATCATCTCTGTTTTCTTAGTTTAGTGGAGACTCTTAGTGGTATTTATGTGGCACTAATAAATGAGCACCTAGGAAATTTCTCCAAGAGTTTTGTTTGGAAAACCTGTCATCTTCAAAATGGGAAAAAAAATTACAAACTATAGAGCATAGCTATCAGCATCAGTAAATGAACAACAAAACATGTAATAATATTGGGTCACTGACAACTTCTTGTCTAACTTGTGAGATGCAGACTTTAGAAGTCATTTCATCTAGCTAAACTTTAGCATGCTGTGAGTATTCAACATCTATTTTATAAACATTTTTAAAATAGTATTCTTGAAAAGGCTACTTACATGTAAATATTTTATGCAATATTTTTGAAATATAGTAACAAAGTTTGATGTAAGAAGCATAAGAAATTGCTTTGTTTATTTCTGGATGTACTATATACAATTTATAAGAAAGATCTTTTACTTGAAATAGAACTTTTCTAGCAGTTTCTCTGAAACAAACAAAATTAAGGAAAAGACATAAACCAAATATAAAGCATTATTCAAAAGTACCAATTAACATATGTACAATGTGACAATTATTAAAGGAGAAGCTAAAATGTTACTTTGCAGAACCACAATCGCAGTGACTCATGCCTATTGTAGCTCCTGGTTAGAAACGTCAATCTTGTGGTTATGGCAGGGAACTCTGACTCAGCAGATACACATTTACATACAACTGGTGCTACCAGTTTTCCTGTGTAATATCTAGAATGGAATTTAGGCTAGATTAACAAAACCAGGCAAACACAAGCATGCTTGATGCTGCAGTGCTGAGCAGCTTTGTGTTTAACTCACTACATTGCCCCCAGTTTCTACACAGTGCACAGGACACTTTGAGCAGAGAAGCACTTCTTTCTGGCCCAACCTGAAAATGAGAATGTGGTTTAATTTAAACCCTTATCCTACATTTAGATGTTTTTCTCATGGCTGCAGAGGATGCCTCCCATTCCAACTTTACAGTCCAAATTGTACTCTTCAGATGGTTGCCTGTATCCCTTCCTTCAAAAGCTGTGTACAAGTGGTGATAGTGATGCCCTCTCACTTTTGCTTTTATACAGTACCTTACTGGTTAAAGCACTCTCTTAAGATAACAAAGACCCAGATTCAATACACTACTTTGAGAAAATTAAAACAAAATTCCTTTAGCCTTTCAATCTCCCTCCTAATGACCAACATAAAGCTCATGAAAAGATAAGCAGTTTCTACCACGCATGTTTTAACTATTCTGTTAGGGGGAGGGAAAAAGACAAAAGTTGTTAACTAGATCAGAGAGTATCACTAAGGCAAGCAGGCCTTCTAGCCTTGTGGCGAAGGTCTTTAGCTAAAGGCAGCAAGATAATAAAAGCCTTTTTACTAAGACTTGATCCCCAGTTCTGTTGCCTGTGGCAGAGGTTT
>NW_005054297.1:21517416-21542773 GCF_000277835.1 Geospiza fortis
ACTGCCTGTAATGGAAGTACTGCCTACAGTGGTGCACAGTACAGGCTACTGGCTTTATCACAGTTTTGCAGTCACATGTGCCCCTACAGAATATGGCATATGAGTAGAAACCTCAGATAGAAACTGCATTTACATTACATCTTGAAAATAAGTGAGAATACATTATTCTCGATAGAATCAAACTGTCTCTTTAGGGTCTAGTGATAATACTTTACCGAATTGTTATGGATCTCTTAAGTTTATTCTACAAAACATATGAGCTCATCAATGAGAAGCTTAAGGGTGGAAAAAAAGAAAATTCTACAGACAGCAGTAGAAAGATAAAGAACATCAGCTTCTAACTTAAAATCTGTTTAACTTGGAAATATTTGGTACTTTATATTAGATGTTTCTTAAAAGCTTGCAAAATATTTTTTTAATCACAGTATTTTGATTCATGCTGTCTTTAGCATGGAGCAGTATTTATATTGCTGGATTTTTTCTCTTCTTTCTCCACTAATATTATTCAAAAAATGCTCACTTTCTGCTGATAACTAATAATCTCCAGTAAAGCATAGCTTTGCTGTTGGCAACAGTGATGGATAAAGAGCGCTATCAATAATACTTCATTAACAACATGGGAATAGTCTTAGGGGTCTTAACTCTTTCACCTAAAGAATTTTGACAAATCTTTATTGAATCTGAATTCTTCCATCAAAGACTCCATTTCAAAAGGTAGATTTGAGTAATGAAGGGCACACCACAGAACTGAGCTATATCTGATTCTAAAACTTAAAGTTTATTATATCCATTGACACATCTGGGTGTTCTTTCCTGAGGACAATTTTTCTGACATTCTGCATTAAGCTGTCTGCCTCACTTCTTTCATTATGTCTTACTCAAATAACTGAATATGCTTAGACACCACAGGAGTCAGTGGGAATGGGATTGTGTTCTTTGAACTTCACAGAATTGCATCAGATTCTTTTAAAACTGAGCTCATTGTTTTCATTGTTTATTATATCCAACTTAAGTGCAAAGTGAAATGCAAAATAGAAGAATGTATATAATCAATTTATTTATTTTGAAACTTCAAAATGTTGTTATGGTTTTAGAGAAGAGGTGGCTGCAACACTGAGTTTATTGACCTTCTGTATTCTACTTCTCTATATTTTTTACATAATAACATCCTCTCTGAACTCAAACTTTATTAAATTTATCTATGCTTATGGTGCAAACAAGGGTTTTTTTCCCAAGCAGGTAATCTGTAGATTTTATTTCTACTCAGCATTATCTCACACATGTATCTTAAAAAAAAAACAAGCCACCTTTGTCATGAGAGCTATGCTGTAAATAACAGCGATAAACTTCTTGTTGTTTAACACATGATCTGTTAGTGAAGATGTACAGGTCTATAAATGACACTCAGAAAGGATCTGCAACTTTAAGTATTGAAGACACAGAAAAACATAATCTTATCTAGTACTCTGCAGCTGTTACTGTATTAAAAGTTTCTTTGCTAGTCAGATCATTCAATCTGTTCTTACCTTGTTTGGGATGCTTCAGGCACACAATTTATAATTTGGAGAGGAGAAAAGGGTGTTTTTATTCCCACTTCTTTCTATATGTCTATCAAAGTAAGAATGCCACAAAAACATATCTAGTTTTCTGCTGTTGTGAACGAACACTGCAGGGTTTAAAGATTCAAGAGAGCTCTCTTGTCCAACTGAATGCCGTTCCCGTCTAATCTGCAGTTTATAAGATTACAGGAAACCACAAAGAACATATTTCTTCTTAAAAATCTACTACTTGGTAAATTAATACTTTATAATTTTGTAGCAGCACTTAAAGTATTACAGAAACCTAAAACCCAAATAATATGAAACAAAATAATACCATGCAGTTTGTTGACTCTTCATAGCATTTATCATTTTCACATGCATTTGCTTTGCATTGCATTTGAAAACTGTACACCAAAAGTCCTTGTAAAGCTTGAAGGTTAATGGCATTAGTCTGCCCCTTGACTATAGGAAGCTGTCTATCTAGTTTAAACTGACAGATGTGCTTTTACAGCTGGAGCAATACAGAGATCTTTGAGATCTGGGAGAAAGTAGTGGGTAAAATAGCAAGAAATGCCACTGAGCAATTTTTCCAGAAAAGATTGATCAAAGTTTGGAATGTATCTTAACCTGAGAAGCCCCAAGAATTCACAGGAATCTCTCTAAAACAACCTTTTTTGGTTGACTGAAAACTCAGTTATACCAAAAAGAGTAATAGAACTGTATGATTATTGTATTATATGAATTATTCCAAACAAAATTTATTATTTTGATGGCTTTAATGTATTTGAAAAACTCACGGAATAATTTCCTCAGCATATAATCTTTTTCAATATTTTTTCTTAATTTTGAATTATTAAATATATGGGCAAAACTTTTACATGAAATTTTTCTGTTAATAGAAGAGTAAATAATGTGTAAGTTTTGATGTCAAAGCATGCATTTTTCTGTCCAAGTTTATTTCCACGAAAGAGATAAATTATTTCTGCAAGGCTTTCTAATTTGTGCTTCATCTAAGAATCCTGAGATAAGTTCTATCTGATAATGGCTTGTATGAATTAAGCGACTCTTTAAATACCGCTTTTAAGATGCAACTTCCTACATTTGTGAAAGAAGTTATACAACATGTATTGTATTGCAGCAGAAATGGTCTTGGTGACCCAGAAAATCTAATTCAGTCCTATCACAACCTAAATATCCATAAAACTGGCTCTGGCTTAAGAATTATTCATATCATAATGACTGAAATATTGTACATTTTGTCTTCTCAGAAATAAATTTCAATATAGAATTTTTTGCCTAACTAGGGCTATTCCGAGAGAAACAAAAATTACAACATACTTGGAACTTAATGGATTTGAGAGTCATTTCCTCATTCTCTGTAGAAAGTGAAGAAAGTGGTACAAAAAGTGCTACTGTTGATCTCTAAGGGCTAGCACTGAATTCCCCTGAGATAATACACAGATAGCATCTAAAAGTTTGTTTGGAGTAGAATTGCACTGAGGTCACTGTTCAAGACAACAAACTGTCTGCTGCATTCTCTGACCCCGAAAGGTTAGAGTTTAGGAATTTCCTGGAGAGATTCTGTTTGGTCTAACATTTTTATGAAAGTATCAAGGGGATAGTTAAGAGCAATAGTGAGGTTATTTTCCCCAGAGCTGTAAAACTCTTTTATCTAGCCAAAAATACTTTCAGGGAGATGCCTGCTAGATCTGTGTGAATGCAGAGGAGAAATCAGAACAAGGAAACTGGTTTTTGCAGGAGTCTAGGAACACATAAATTTTTAAAAAAATAGTTTTGTGTTTACTTTAACTAAATGTATTAAGTGCATTTATTTAAGTAGCATAGCAGTCTAATGCTTATGTTTCGCAGCACATGAAAAGAAAGTTCTTTAACATTTATTCATATTTTTAACCTATTTTCATGTACAAAACTCTTTAAAACATGGAAGAAAACAGATACATTTTTCATTGATGTAATGAATTTGCTAATGATGTATCCTGAAAAAACAGCTGGACACAGCTGACTGGACCCTTGATGATACAACTTTATTAATGATAACTAAGAGGAAGTCAGAGGAAAGTTAACTTTGTCATAATTGTTTTTGTTCAGTTTTCTTCTACTTGATTTGTGGAATATTTCAATTCCAAACATGCACTGCACATCATGCAATGATATAAAAACATCTTCATGAAGAAAGGAAATTAGTGTAGCTTTGTACAATCCACAACACTGGTAGTTTTACAGCAGAAAAACTGATTTTCAAGAGTATCCAGAAAGATACATTTTCTGACAAACTCAGCATGTGTTCTTTATCAGCGTGTAATTTAGGGTGTCTGTAATAGCTCATTAGTACATCTCCAGGCAGAATGTCAGTGCAAATACTGACAGGTCAAGGCAGACAAGTCCCCCGACACAGGACAGTGCTGGAGTCAATACTGATAGGGTGGACAGCAGTTGATAGTGTGACTGCTGGCAGCAGGGGACACCCAGCACTCTGGAGGTCAGCTCAGCCAGAGTTTCACATGGACACACCACAGGTGAGCTGGTATAAACAGGGACACAGCATGGACTTTGAAAGAACAAGCTGGCTGTAAATCCTTTAATGGGCACAACTATTCAGGAGCATCCTCATAACAAAGTCAGAATAGGTGCTAAAACCGTAGTGTCTTTTACATTGACTGTGACTGTTAGTCACCTATCCCACTGCTACATTCTTCATCTCCACTCACTGAGACACCTACAGCTTGAGTTATATTCACATTTGGCATTCACTTCTTGATTAACTTGCAGTATGGTCTTGTTTTCTTTGATAATTTATTCTTTATTGCTAAGAGTCTGTTCAAGTTTTAACCATATCTAATTTTGTTCTTGTTCACGAGTGTGCTTCCTTGTTACCCTCATTCCATCTCCCTGTTTTCTTTTTTCCATCCCTATCTCCCATACTTCACTTTTCATCTAGGGCCTTACTGAAGGCTGCTCTTAGAATTGAAATAACTTCTTCAACCTTACTGTTTCATATGGATTCTCACATTCTGATTTTTTTCTGAGTTCTATAAATACAAACTATTAGCAGTAATAGGGTTATCTTACATATAGGTTTAACACTGAATATTAATGGGATTGTCATTCATATAGGCTTATTATTATTTCATTGCTTTCTCCTGGGGGTTTTGTAGGTGGTCACTTTCAATAAAAAGTTTCTTTGGAGGAGGAGAGCTGCTTTGTTTTTCAGTATCTTGGAGATATCTATAAGGTCTTCAGGACAGACAGTACGTCTGCTTTCTGTGTGGTCAAACAAATCACCAGCCATGCAAAGGGCAGCCCAGATTTCATAGAACATATCAGAAGGAACATTTTGCTAGTTGGATCTAATTTTGGTTATCGGGACTAAAACCAAACCAAATGGTCCTTGCCCATCATTTTTCTCACTCCCTGCAAGTGAAGGATGGTTAGATCAAACATACCTGATTGATACAACCCACAGGAGTCAGTTCAGTTTAAGTCAATAGTGAAGATCTAGGGTACTTGTTAAACAAAGGGAATCACTAAGCTTGAGCAACAGGTCCTTTCATGGCTATTTATTCCAAATAATACACTCATATCATACTATCTTATTATAAATGTAAACTATTTTTGGCTATTTCTAAGCTTCTTATATTAACAGTATAGTACGGCTCTCAGCTGACCAGTTGTGAGATACTTGTATAACTTCTAATAATGTGCTATTTACTGGCAAAGGCTAATAGTAAAATCTGGCACTTTGAGTGCAATTTGGATCTTTATCTACAATAAGTCAAGGTTTTCATTCTGTATTTTCACTCAACTGCTAGATTAATTAGCTTTATAAATATTTTTTAAAACTTTTTTTTGTATAAACCTGTTTGTATGAGCAGCATGTATTCTGACAAGGAGCTCACTGATTCAGAAACCAATCAAGAATTTGTAAAAATAAGATCTGCTACTGAATTTCCAAAGTCAAATAATATTCAGTTTATTCAGAGTGCTGCTATAGCAATTCATGTGATATGAAGGAAAAAAATCTACTTGTACTTTGGAATAAACTTTTTGTAGTACTTTTTTTCTCTCACCATTTTGTATCTATCAGCAAGGAGAATATTTATGTGAGCCACTTGCATTGATGAGTTCATTAGAGTAGAATGAGGTAACACTTTTAGTTTGCAGAAAGGAGAAAATACAAGACCTCCCTGTGTTCACTGGAAGGTTTTGGGAAGAGGAAGCTGGTTACTAAGAGGAAGTTGAAGGTTGAAGGTAACCCTTAAAACTAGTAACAGGCAGGGTGAGAATTAGTACAGCCTTCGTACTAAGGACTGTTCAGGAATATTTCTTCTAGCCTCAATGCCTCTTGAGAGCTAAATGAGGTGTTACTGTCTGCTAGGAACTGCCCAATGAAATCAGATACTTTCTGCAACTAGGATTAAGAATGGAAGTAATTGCCACTAATGTACCAAACCAAATATGGTAAGAAGGGATGTTACAGAGTTTTCTCAGAGGAATTAATGAATTTGAGTAATTGAATCATCAATTCTTAATTTAAAAAAAAATCATGCTTTTTGTACTCTTTCAGTGTTGCTTTTCTGTGTGGAATTGAGATTCCATTGTGCCATTAAATCAGTATTAACACGCTCAATTTTGTGTTTGGCTGCTGGCTCTAAGATTTCACGTCTCTTAAAAGACATTTTAAAAGATATTTTTCGTAACAGAAGGCAAAACAACTAACTGGGAAATTTCAGGTTTTCCTAATGACCTTGCACTTGAATAGCTACTTTTACCCCCAGAGGATTTAGTGGCTCTTAAACTTAATAGCAGCAAAGTGCTTTAGAACAGGATGAAAAGAATCCTTCAGCAGTTGAAAATGCATGGTAGAAAAAGAAGTTAAGTACTATTATTTCATAACCAGACCAATTTCAACAGTTCAGGAAGGCATCCTGTAAAGACTATGGAATAGAAAAGGAGACTTTTTTTTTCCTAAAATCTGCCTGAGGAAGTATGAATTTTGGTTGTAGTTGTCCATATAAGTTTTGTAACTGAGGTTTTTTCACTAATCCTTGCTTAGGTGACTTTTTTATTGTAAACAAAATAAAACTGGTCTGCTGAATTCAAAATCATCAACCTCAAAGATTTACATGAAAATTTAAAATTTTGTCTTTCAAAAAATGTCATAGAGGATCTGATACATCTGAAATAAATCTGAGAGGATAAATCTGAAATAGGTATGAACATCTTATCCACTCTGTATAGCCAATCAGAACAAGCTCTATGTTTCCAGTTAGAAGTATTATATGTACGGTTTATCTGAAATAAAAAGAAGTTCCTTTTAAAACTGAAATTTAACCTCAAGCAGTACACACACAGATGAAAAGTCTTCACCTTTCTGATGCTGCTTAATAGCCATTTAATGGGCAATAAAGCTTGGTCTCTATATGCACCGTACTGTGTAGTTTGTCCTTGAACTTTCAAGTGTTGCATTGGCCTCCAGCTGTTAGCAGTGCACCACACTAATATTAGCAAGAGGTATCATTAGTGCTACTAAATGTGAAAAGAAGAGTATTTAAGTTACCGTGATCTGGAACATAAATAAACTGTTACTTCACATCCTCTGTTCAACTACTCTCTATGGCTGTGTTTACATCTTCCTGCTGGGACATATTATGGCATGCACTACAGTCCAAATTAGACATGTGTTCAAGGAGTGTCATGGTTCTCATCCAAATCTGAAGTCTGTGAAGAATAAAAACCAGGTCATGAGGAAAAAAAAAAAATCCATCTTCTTGGGTGTTTCTTCAAACACTATGACTACAGTAACTCATGGGTATTCCAGTTCCTAAATTCTCGTATCTTTTTATTTCTTTTTCACTTGGGTGCTTTTAGAAGTAGCAATTCTACAACATTTAAAGTGTTTTGTTGAGGAAAAAATAATTCTAATTTTAAAAATGACAGTAATCTTATTTTCACCAAATTGTAACTTCTTACATACCACAAATTCATTAATTAAGAAATACTTTTGTTCCCTTCATTATTTATAAATCATTCTACTCATTTTCTCATAACTTTAAAAAAATTTTACAGTATGAGCTTAATGTAGCAATAGGAAAGACAGACTTTATTTTTGAACACTCCCTGGTTCCAAGAAACAATCTTGCGCTCAGTATCTTTGTCTTCTTTGAGCTATGGTTAAGTGAAAGTTACGGTACGCTGCCTGATTTCACTGTTCCCACCAATATGGCATAACTCTGGAAAC
This sequence comes from Geospiza fortis, assembly GCF_000277835.1. NCBI lineage: Eukaryota > Metazoa > Chordata > Aves > Passeriformes > Thraupidae > Geospiza > Geospiza fortis. Next base: position 21,525,217 of record NW_005054297.1, read on the forward strand.
TTGGGAGTGGAAGAAGACATGAATAAAAAGTCTTGCATTCCAGAGCCAGGGAGTATTCTCAAGAAGGGGGGGAGCAGTAGGGAGAGGGAAACTAGGGCTTTGTCTTCCAAAGCACAGCAGCATGTTTATAATAGAGGAAACACATACCCTTAAAAACTGACTTGATTGGAAGAAAATTACTTTTAGCCAGCTACTGAAATCCCTAAGCACATGCTGGTTTGTTTAATGGGAACCGATTTTGAAAGCATTTGTGGAATGTATAGAGGGATCCTGTCTGAAAACATATACAAGGAAGGCATACCAGCTGCAGCTATTCCCTTCATCCTCACTGACATTAGCAATTTAAGATTTAGTCAAGCACAAAACACCCATGACCTTCTGAGCCATGCAGTCCCACAGAAAGCAGTCGACCTCTGCAGTTAGGCAAGCCATCATGAAGAAACATCACTGTACCACAGAAGACCTAAAATAAATCTGCAACAGTATTGAAAACTGTGGGACACTCAAATAAGAAAAGTCATAAATCTGTGTCCTCTCTTGTCTGTTGCAATACTCTGTTCTCAGGATCTTTATCCCTGTAAAGCTAGCCAGAGAACAAGACTGAAGAGGACTGTAACTCAGCATGTTTTGTTCCTATTGTTTTCCCTGACATCAATTTTTCTAGCTTTAAAAGTCATCCAAAATCAAATTTTGAATCATGCTTCTACCTGGTTCCTGCCTTAAAAAATAATCCATGGTTTACAGAAAAATCTCCATGCTATATGAATTCATTGTATGGTTGATCAGAAGCTTGTAGAAGTAGTTCCATTGCCACTCCAGCTCTCTAGGCTGCCCATTTTTTAAGTATCAGTTCATTATAGAAAAATGTACCTGGCTGGGTAAAGTATTTTTTTCCCCAAATTAGTGAAGAATAACTAGAAATATACATAAAGGATGGGGGTTTAGTACTGAATTAAACCTCCTTTTTAGTATTTATCTTTGTTGTTGCTAATCAGAGCTTTTCCAGTGATCTAGTTTACAGCGTGACTCTCCAAGCAGAGGCATCAGCATTTAATGAGGGCAGAAGTGAACAGAGTAAGGGAGAAAATGAGCTGGTGGAAACAAAATGGATGTGGGAAATTCCTAAGTTAAATCAGTAATTTACAGTTCTAAAACCTACTCTAAACACATTAGCATGGGACATTTTATTGTCCCACAACTTGCTTAGTTATTTTCTCAGATCAGAAGGATGTCAACAGAAGAAATTGAGAAGAACTCCCAAAGCAGATTTTTGCCTTTTAATTTTGAAAGGCAAAGCTGTCTAGGAGGCAAGCATTCCTACAGGCTCCTAGGTCCCAGATAAATTACTTTCTCCCTCAGATACCCGAAGTAATATCACAACATGCCAAAATATTCACTTAAGGTGTAAGGTACTCACCTATTCCAATAACAAGTTAAAAAAAAATCTTTGGAATTAATGTAGCTATTGTTCACAAAAGAGAAAATAAAAATATCCACCTAAACATCTGAATTCAAATTCGTAGGCAAAGATTGACTAATTGAAATTAAAAAATGTGTATTCTTTGTAAAGCTTGTGGGTGAAAATAGTTTTATGATACTTGAAGCAAAAATTCTAGGTAAAATCCATCTTCATAATAAAAAGAAATTTTCTCCTGAAAAAAAAAAAGGACGGGAATTTGCCCAAATGGTTCTTGTGAGCCCTCAGCATATTTTTTTCTCCTTCCATAGGGAATGATGATTAATGTTGCCAGCATTCTTAGCAGAATTGTAATATATATTTAGCCATTGAGTTCACATTTCTAAATAATATTATAACAAATGTGCTTCATTAGTGGTGTACATAGCATTATAAGACCTTTGCAAGCAATATGAAACTTCAAAAAATGCCCAAGGCACTCTAAACAAAGGAGATTTGGGGGTGATTTTTCACTCTTTTTTAACAAAAAGTGTTCTTAATTAATACATAATGAAAAGCTCTTTCTTCACAGCATTATCAAATACATTTTTATTAATTGAAAGGTACAGTTATATGTTAATTCTTTTAGTGTCATTAAATTCACATCCCTTGCACTACATTACATTTGCATTTATTTCACTCTTTTTTAACAAAAAGTGTTCTTAATTAATACATAATGAAAAGCTCTTTCTTCACAGCATTATCAAATACATTTTTATTAATTGAAAGGTACAGTTATATGTTAATTCTTTTAGTGTCATTAAATTCACATCCCTTGCACTACATTACATTTGCATTTATTTCCCTTTCTAAGACATGACTGAGAAATAAGAATTTTAACCTTTTGCTATTGACTTGAATATGTATTTTACAGCTTTATAGCCTGAGAAAATTGTATTTCAGATGGAGAATGGGAAGAAAACTCCTTATCTTTAATACAAATACCATGCCCCCTCCTATCTTCTCTTTAGTAGACATGTTCTATGTTGAGAACTTCTGATACAAAGGTTTCTTCACATTCCTAGTCATTCTCCTGGGCTGTGACTATGTGATGTGGTTTTATTGTTTTTAATTTGAATGAGTGAGACTTTATTGTAGCTAAGCAGCAGATCAGTTAGGTAGAGTGACATTGATACATATTCTCTAACGTGTTGCTAATAAGAAAATAATTTATTGAGGTTGGCATATTGGAACAACAGTAATTTCCCTTGGCAAATCTCTTCCACTGAATGAAAAGCAACCTTACTGTAGGTATTGCTTCAGAAATTATTTCAGATCATCCTTCAGTCTTGTGGTTAGGTCAATCTAAAGCTAAGACTTTGTAAGTGCAGGCACAGCCCACCTCCAAGGAGGATTGGCAGAGATTAGAGTTCTCTAACTCAAAGTACACAAAATAATAAAATGCTCTGTTGAATAGTTTTGGTCTGATAGCTGGCATTATTGAGTAGAAGTTTTCACTGAATCTTCCCTCCTTATCTTACTAACCATCCCTCTTCCCTGAAAGATTAGCTACTTCAGATCACATACAATTTGAACAACATTTGGTTCAGAAAGAAACCAATCTAACACAAAATCCCTGAATGCAAAAATAAAAGAGCAGAACAGCTGAAACTTTTAGGGAATATGGAGAATATTAAAAAATTGCCTTTATTTTTTCATGGTATGTGACTAAGTTGAATGTCTTAAATTGAATATCCAGCTTACTGAAAACTGTTAGATTAAGGCAGCAAGGATGGAATCAATGGACCTTAGAAGCTCACCAGGCTCAACCACTCTACACAAACAGGGTCAGCTAATCCTATGTAATTCCTGGAAGGTGCTTGTCTGGCCCTAAACATGCCCAGACAGACACACCATATATCCTCACATTCCAACCTGTTTCAGTCCTTAATTATGACCTACCATTGGATTCTTCTAATTACAAATGAAAATCCCTTATTTTTATCTTGTGCTCTGACTATACAGAGAATATATTACTCCCTTCCTCTTTTATGTATCTGTACTGTTTCCTTGCCCAACATTTTTCCTCCTCAGCCTAAACAATCATGTTTTTGCAGTTTTTTTTTTCTTTGAAGTCATATTTCCAAACCTGCTGCACCAAAATTTATGGAGAGAAATCTGCACTATGCATTACTCCCCATATAAAGCAGGCAAGCTATCACATTTTCAAACAGGTACCACAACAAGATGAAAATGGGCAAGAATTTAAGCTTTTTCTAGATGAAGCTACTACACACTATCCTTATAAAATGCTAGTTCTGTTATAATGGGAGGGTAGAAAAACTGGTCAGAAGTACCCATTTTCACATTAAAACCTTGTCCATTTCACGAATTCATTAGGAATTGCATGTGCTGCTCAGATAGAAGACAGGAAACATTTATAATGGGGTTCTAAAGAAAGCTGAAGGAGTCTGAGTGCCCCCAGAAAAGCTGCTTTTGACCTATGACAGAGGCTGAACAATTTTATTACCCTTTGAATTATAGATGGACTAGAAGAACATAAAGAGCAGATACACTTGCTGGTTTCTTTAAAGAAACATGAAAAATATTTCTGTTGTATGGGCCCAGAAACATTCATGAAGCAATCAAAAACTTTTTTGACTGATTAGAATTAAGAAGAGAGATGTACTGGAGAGTTACGCTGTCAAATGTTTTTCACCACTTGACATGTCAGCAACAGGATTTGGGCAGGTGCTATGAGAAAAACAAAGTATGTGTTTATGCACATTTAACACCTTTCTGCAGGCACTCTTGCCTCACACTGTCACACTGGGCTGCTTTCAGCACATAATGTGCTTCACAGGGATAAAAATAGCACAGATACATGATTTTGCAGAACACAGCAGTGTTTGACTGGGAAAATGGAATAGTTTTGGAAAGAGCTGTGATACCTGGGCTAATGCTCAGAAAAGGGGAGCAGATGAATGTCAGTCCTCAACAACTCTTTTCCTACGTTTGCCAATACAGCAGGCAAATTACTATATGGAGAATGCTATTGCCAGTATGTCTGCTTCAACAAACAAGAAACAGATTTTAAAAATACTTAAACAGCAAATACCCATAGAGATATTGATTTTTTAGGTGCTCAGCAGTAGCTGAAGCTGCAGTTCTAAGATTTTTTTGAGTATTTGAGAGTTTTTCTAGCGATCTCAAGGAAGATTTGCTTTTTTCTAACTAAAATTTAGATAAAACTCATGTTTCCCAAAAGTAATTGGCAAGTATTTATGTGAGATTTTGTTGTTTTATAACCCAACATTTGGTTGGGTTTCGGTTTTATTGTTTTGGGAGTGGATTTGAGTTGTTTTTTGCTCGAGTTTGGTTGTTGTTTTATTTTTGGGGGGGGGGGGGGCAAATACTGTATTCTTTTTATTCTTTTTCCTTTTTTCTTCTTTTTTTTTTTTTTTTTTTATTAGGTTTTTGGGGGGAGTTGGGGTTTTTTGAGGGGAGCTGAGTTTTTGGTTTTGGGTGTTTCTTTGGTGGTGGTGCTGTTGGTATGTTGTTTTAATTCTGTAACAGGATCATTTGCAAACTGAGGGAAGTAGCTGGTGATTTAACACTCACTCCATGAAATTAAGGAAAATAAAGAGATATCCAAACCTAGACATATACCAATTTACTTACTAAGAAAACTTTCCAAATCAGAAGTGATATTCAGCTCCATTGCAGAACCTGAAACCACAGAGATATTAAGAAAGGCTATTGGTACAAGTAACTGTCAGCATACTCTCCCTTTTGGAATCTAATATTACTTCTATAGTGCTAACAGATATATAATAATACAAAGTCACTACTTCAAGAAAGAAAGACCTGAAAAATAGAAATCCTACCAAAGTCCTTTCTCAAATGAAGGAGGGGCAATTTTTATTATGTGATTTATCAAAAGATCTCAGGAACATGTTGAAATATGTGTTGAACCCTATGCAAGAAGATTATTAAGGACTGAAAAAGCATGCACTTAGTGATCAAAAATAAAGAGTGACACTGAAGAAACTATTGCTTCTTGCCATCCATACTGAAGTCCAATCAAGCAAAAGAATCCAATTAATTAAAAAGCAATGATAGATGTTTTTATTGATGCCTACATGAATATGAATTTAACCTTTTTGTAGACTGGTCTTAATTCCTTCGTATAACTTTATTACAAATAATAAAAAAAAGCAAGGTCATGGTGATTTTAGTGGCAGGAACAATTTTGAGTGTTTTTCACTTAAATAAAGTTTGGACCTATCTCCACAAAAATATGATTACATATGTCTTCTTTATCATCTCCTGACTCTCCAGCAGATAAAGGCAAACAAGTGTTTCTCATTAGAAACTAATCTGCAATTACTCTGATCAGATAAGGAAACAGATAAAGGAAAGTATCAAGGTTTTCATCTTGGATATGTAAAAGATTAAGAGAAAAATACTAGCTTGTTATATTCATTACTAACAGACACACAACAGTACAAGGTCACTACCCTAAGAAATTATTACTTCAAAATATTTATATCTTACTGATGAATTTAGGTCAGGTCTCTTTTTGTCTTGACTCTTTGAAAAGCTCCCAGTTTCCTTATTGATTGCACAAAATCTTGTATGCAAGTTGCTCAGGGGCTTAAATGTTAAGTCCATGTGAAATATCCCAAGAGCATGAAACCAAGGCTGAAGGTGTTTCCATGGAAGAATGGTTTTGCACTCTGCATATTTTTTTTTCCAGTTAATGAAATGTAGAAATTCACCATTAGATAATGGACAATAGTTGCAAAGAAAAAACCTAACTGAACAGTTGGAAAAACCTAAGGAAGAAAACCATAAATATGCGTGCCATAATAATCCTGCTGATGTGTCACATAAAAATATAGAGCTGATTTGCAGAAGACCACTGCAACAGGTATTGATCAAGCTATTAATTTTCACAAGTCTCATGTTAACTTAGAAAGAGGGAAAGCTGTGCAGAAACTCTTTAGCTACCCAAAACTGAGAAGCTAATTAACATGGCTGGGGCAAGGACAGTGACTGCTCCTTTCATGACTTGGTCTCATATCTCCAACTTGAACCCTGTAGATTCACACAGACTTAGCCTGAAGGTGTATGTAAGATTTACTGGGCTTTATTGCAAAACTGATGAAACACAATTCTGTCAGCCTCTTGTAAGTCATCTAACTACAAGTCCAAGTTGACTTTTTCTGTCTTTAATACATACTAATCACTTAAAAAAAGACTTTTTTTTTCCTATGGAACAGGAAGGGTGATGTAATAAGAAGCATTGCAAAGTACATTATTGAACCTAGAAAAGCTGGCCATCAAGCTTCTGAAGGCTTATAGTTTTAAGCTAGAAATGTTCAAGTCTCATTGTTGGACAACCATATTCAGCAACAAGCTAGATTCCAGTCCAGCCTAGTTCCTAGGTATGACTGCAATTTAGTAGAACATATCTAGTGAAGAAAATAATACTAGATAACTGACAAAGTTATGTACGTGCTTACATGTCCTCTGAAGCAAAATTCAGTGGAATAATGCTTGTGTCTTCCTGGGGGATACAGTTACTCTCATAAAGAAAAGAAATTAATTATAGAGAAGTTCTAATATAGCATGGGAAGAGCCCTTACCCCATCATGGAAATTGGACCTTTTGTTTTAACTAAATGCAAATCTTTGAAACTGCTATTGAAAACGAAATTGTCTGTAAAGAAATAGCTCACCTCAGCAAGGGGAAGAGTGTACTTTGCCCAGTTTTGGGGGAGATGGATGTTGTGAAGAACTTCATAAGTATTTGGGGTCTGCCTTGAAAAGCCATTTCTATAATGTGAGAAATGGAGGACACAGGGAAATCACATAAGCAACAATATGAAGTATTTAATCCCAGTGGAGTCTGTGTGGCCTCAGTAAAAAAAGATGTCTCATTTCTCCCAAAACCTTACCAGTCTGTAAGAGGGTGACTCTACTAAAAATGCCTACTCTTATACATATGTAAACATTCTACTTTGTTTTTCACTGTTGTGTAGTAGATCTATATTAGAGCTGTAACCTCCATCATAAGCTTGAAATAAACAAAATAAATTAATCATGATTACTAGCATAACAAAATTAATAAAAAAGTCATAAGACAATCAAAGCCATTTTTAAAGGGTGATATCTTAATCCTCTTTCTCCTCATTATTTTGGCATAAATTTTTCTGTTAGGAAATTCCCCAGCATCATAAAACTATATAAGTCCTCATGTTGCTTCAGGTTAATAAAAAGAAAATAGTAGCTTTGATGATCTGTATTATTCAACCTTGTTTCAATGCAAAGTCATTACTTTCATTCCATCCTGGAAGGAATTAAGAACCAGCTGTCTTTAATCTGCTCTGCTGTTCTAGTCAATCACAGCTCTCCTGAGCAGCAGGGAAAGGAGGATTCAGGTGTTGACACTTGCTTCTGATTGCTGTGTGCTGATGAAGCACAGCTGCCCAGATGAGAAGAAAGTAGCATGCTTCTCCAAGCCTGAGCTTTTCATTTTGGCATCATCTCCACTGGTTAGTTTCTTGATTAATTCAACAAAGATTTTGTTATGTTTTTGTTTGCTTGTTTCTGGCAGTCTATACCTATGTAAGGATAGATTAATATCCACCTAAGGCTAGATTAAAGAATTACTCCTTTGTATAAAATCTTGTTGTTGTTTGACCTCAAGCATGGTAGTCACACTGGTGTATTTATATTTCCTGAAAACCAGCCTAATTTAGCAGGGCCCTTTGTCCCTATGTTTAGCTAAAATTCACTTCCTTTAATATTACAGTGCTATATAGCATAGAAGCTGTAGGAAGTAAGTAGAAGTTAAGTAAAGTATTTTAATAGCTCTTTCACTTTAAATGGGCTCCAGTACTGGCATTCTCATTTCTCTGTAGAAGTAGAGGAATTGTAATGACAGAATCTCTTTTATTGTAATGGTTTAATATTTCAGTACTCTAGTAAAAGAGTGAAATTAAAAGGCAACAAGTCAAAACTCTCTATGAGAGAAATTATGGTGCCAGAAATGGCTGACATTTTTACTAATTTTAAATTAAAACATGGCCAGAAAACATGGACTGAACTCTGGGGACAAAAAAACCAAAAAGGTTTGGGCAGTATTTTCTTTTTTGGAAAAGCAACATGACTTGGTCCCTGGAAGAATATCAAGTTGTACTTAATCTATATTAGACTGTTCTAAACCAGATGATTTAGTCATTAATATGATATTACTTAATGTTGTAAACTAATGTGGATAATATTTTTTGATGCCAAAATTTCTGCTGTAATGAGTGGGAATGGACTTTAGAAAAGCTTACAAGGAATTAGTCCATAGGTTGTTAATGAAGAACTTCCTCACACCTGTGCATTTAGCACCTGATTTTTATTATTCTCTTTGGGAAAGCTCTTATAGGACTAGGAGGAAATCTTATGATGTATAATACTTTATTAAATACTTGTTTTCTTATTTACCTGCTTTGTTGACTTCATAGAACCTTTCGGTGGGGAAGTAAGGGAACATCATGAAGTAGAAAAATCAAGGAAAAATAGCATTAAGATCACAAACAAGAAATATGTTTATGTTAAAAAGAAATATAATTCAGTATTTCTGAAGAAATAAGGTTTCAGTAATATTAAATAGATCAACAGGAGTAAATATGTTGCTATTTATATACCACAAATTGCAAGCAAAATCACTACAGCCCTGTTGTTGTTATGACAAGTGCTCTGTTTTACTATCTGCCCTATGTTTTCTCTTCCTAACCACCAAAATCACTCAAGCTTATTACCTTGTCTAGCTTCTTAGCCAGACAGCCATTACTGAAACCACGTCACCTCAGTGGATGAGTCTTCCTATTTTCTTAAGTCTAATCCTACATAATTTACTAATGGAGATTGTTCTTACAGAAATAGGATTTTACAAATGGAACCCAGTTTAAAATAGGTGCCATACAGAGACTGTGAAAGGAATTTTTTTAGTTGCCTTTTGATGGATTTTTCATTGGTGAATATATTTCTGGAATTAAGAGGGAGATAGAATAGGACCCAGGGTAATTTCTGGAACTGTGAAAAGTTACGGTAATCCTTTGGGATTTGGTGACTGAGTCAAAAGGCAGGCAATCATACTACTTTGATACACTTGTTCTTTTAAAAAAAAATTCAATAGGCATAGCAGATGTTTTCTAATGCAATTTGAGTGCCCCAATTAGTTGTAGGTAGTGGGTTGCTTTTTTTGAAGTGAGGAGTTGGATGGGCAAATGAAAGAAACTATACCTCAGCTGACAATCTGTAACTGAAGGAAAACAAATGGAGTAAGTGAAGAGAAAAAAATTAAATGAAATGAGATCTGCCTGTGAAAAGTGTTCTTTTTTTCTTCTCAGAGTAGAAAAATGGTCATTAGAAAGGTGTTTTTCTTGTTTGAGATTGTAGCATTGATAATTAGTGGTGATTCTAAAGTGTCTAATTTTGTATTAAGGAAAAGACATGGTTTCTGTTGCCTAAACCTTGAGAATAAGGAAATCCTGTGTTTCCCACCTCCAAAACAAGTTTTCCGTTCAGTAGATTTAAAATATATTTTTAAATTCTGTTCCCTGTTTTTGATCCAATAAACTTTAGTCGCTGTTTCAGAAGCTCTTTCAGCTCTAGAAAAACAGTTTAAAATATAGTCTGAATTTGGTTATTTATTAGTCTCCTGAGGGGAAGGACAAATCTTGTGACTTTTGCATCTCAGGTATGTGACCACAACTCTACATGCATTGATGTGCTTAATATGGCAGGAGCACACCTACATGTTTGTTTATTGCCAGTCTTCTAACAGCCTGAATCACATACCAAGAATTAAAACAGCAGGAAAAAAAAAAAAAAAAGAAAATTTTTACCCTAGCTCACTGTTTCTATTTTGAGCAAAGTGCCACTGAATCATGGGCAGTGGTCCTGTGACTTCATTCTCTGTATCCCTCTCAATACAGAGTACTGGATGTTGACATTTCTCTTGATTCCTTTAAGTTATTCCCTAAAGAAATGGAATTGAAGGAGAAATTAATAAGAGATAATGCAACTTAAAGGGTGAAAGTCATCCAACAGGAACCATCCCATTCCTCATTCTAACATCTATTGAAACATAACAGGGTTATAGATGCATGTTATTAGTTGGAGAAAAGTGAAATAATTAGAGCTTCTGTTTCTTCCTTCTAGTGGAAGTGTGGGCTTCTAGTTGCCCCTTAAAACATTGGTTTTTGTTGGGTTTTTTTTGTTTGTTTTAGGCTCTGAATACATAAACTAAGAGAAGGTATGGAACTCACTGGCAACAAGAATTGGGCATACCTAGACAAACTGCCAGTCTAATTTGCTTTTTTTCCTCTTTCCACATCATGTTTTAAGTATTTATTTATGCACATATTACAGAAAACATTTAAATACTGAATTCATCTGAAGGAAAAATCACTCAAGCAAGTTAGAGGTTGACATTGGATGTATTTTCATTTTCATCTACTGTGTAATATTTCTAACTAAAAAAAAGGAATCTGAATTTAATATTTATGCTGACTTATACCAGCTAAGTTCCTGAAATAGCAAAGCAGCATTATTATCTACAATTCTAAAACTAAGTTGGCATGCCATTGATCAGGCATTATTTAAAAGGCTTAAGCAGACTTCCCAGGGAGGCTCATTTCCATCCCAATCAAACCTATAGCGAGTGTAACCTCACCTTATTTGTAATGCCTGGTGGGACACGCAGGGCTCCTGTTGTTTATGAAGTATTGCAGTGTAAGTAATTTGCCTGAGTAAGAGATCTATAGCTTGAAGGTCAAAGGTCCTGATGGCCTGTGACCCAGAAACAAGAAATGTTTAGCCTTTCTGTGTACATAAAGTTTGGCCACTTCAAAACCTTTTGAATGTGCCTGTGCTGTGCCGTGCCCCTGCAGCTTTATGTGACTTTTCTCTCAACAGTATTTGTTTCAAAAATTCCTTTAAAAATAGTACCTTGCAGGAACTGCTTGGCCTCCCAGAGGGTGAATAAAAAATACATTCACTGTCACATTTGAGCTCTTGGGAGTGAATGACATACTTCCCAAAATATTTGTTGCCTTATGTTACTGTGAAAACAGTAGCTTAAATTGTGATTTCAAAGACAGTATTTATCTCTATGGTTTTAATTACCTGTGCAGCTTTGGTATGGTAGTTAGCCTTGTTGGTTTTTTTCATCTTCCATAAAATCTCATTTTACAATAATGTATTATGTATAAATAACATGTTACCAACAAAAATAACTTAGTTTGATGAGTTTCAGGTATCTCAGATGAAAAAAGGATTTTGCCAAACAGTCTGGAATTTATCCCTGCAGCTGCTGGATCAGGCAAGCAAGGGAAGTTAACCCAAAAACATGATAAAAATTTGGACAAACCCAGGGATTTTAGTGCAGCCTCTTTCCCAGTCTTGAGTGTGATCTCAGCAACATTTTAACTCTTTTTATTTAAAATTAGCTAATCATGGTGTGATGATCTCTCAAGGTTCTTGACAATGAGAGCCCTGCCTTGGGCTGAGTGTTTTCAAACCATTCCTTTTTTCGGTAGAGTACAGTTATGCCACTAAGAGGCCTGTTAGAAATAGCCTAAATCCATTTTGGGGCAAAAGAGTTGTGAAATGGTCAATCCAATATCCATAGGTCTCCAATTTGCAGATCTTTTCACTAATGAATGAAGGCTGGTAACAAAATAGGATTTTAAAAGGAAAACCTGATTAATCTGTAGAGTGGGAAATCGTGGGTTATAGCGAGAGTGAGGCTCTTTATTCAACAATTGTTCAGGACAAAAATTTGCTTTCAATGCTGAGTAGGAAAGTTCTCCCTGACATTACCCCAGCAAAGACCATCTCCTACACAGCTGTGCTGGTCTCTCTAGCTGCGTACAGGTGAAACATCAGGACGTGCAGTAGGCAGGCGATGGTGGAGTGCAATCAGGATAAGAGTTTACACATGAGAGCTTGTAGCAATTCTAGATTAAGTCACCCAGACTTGGTGTTAAATGGATATTTTGCTGGGATAAAGTGTCTGTATTGCTCCAGTTACATGCTTATTTAGCTGATTTAAGGTATAAGCCAATTAAATTACTCATTTGACTTAAGTTTTTATGTAGGTTTAATCTCTGAGCTACTGCCTTCTCAAATTTTCCCAAGCTTCCTTTTTTTCCACAACCTTTTTATATGGAAATAGTGACTAGAGAAAAACATGTTTTGACTATTTAAGCTTTAAAATTTTCTTCTCAATGTTTGGGGAAAGCGTAGAGAGAAAAAGCATCATTATTAAATGTGACTGTAAGCAATTAACAGTAGAATATGTAAAGAAAATATGTTGAATTCTTGACTGCATCTTGTTATAAATTCGTTATTAATGGCTCAGTTCTTTTTTGCTCTAGTTACCTCAAGCAAACATTAGAAAAAAATATTCCAATTAGTTTCATTATTCTAATTATCTTATTGTATAAAGCCCTGTGATTGGACAGATGTTTATGAAGTTAAACAACTAATTCAAATTGTGGGGTTGAATGTATTTTTTCATGGTGTTTTAAAAGGTCTCTGTCCCCTTGAAGCTTCTGTTATGTCTGAGCTGGTTAAAGGGAGGATGACAACAGAAAACTGGATGGACAGACAAACTAGGATACAGTTTTGTATGCAGTTTATAAATTATTCACATTGTTATTTCATTTGTTTTCATGATATCTTTAAGAAAACTGTTGAAAATAGGAACATAATATGTTTTTCTAACTACATCTTTTTTTGCATAGCATACCACATTTTGGCAGTGGATACTAGTGTAGTCTTACATGGAAAATGTAAGTTACTTAGGATAAGCAGGTTTATTGTAATTCTGAGACAGACATGGCATTTCTGCCTTTACTGATTGTCACAGCTTAACTTTAGTTTTTATAGCTGACAATGTTTTATCTCTTTTGTGCATGGATCTCAGTCCCTCATAGATTATGGGCAACTATTAATTTTCTTTGAAGGGATGGGGACTTACAGGTCAGTGCTGACTTTAAATTACCATTTATTTTTAAAGAAACTCAAGTAGTCAGCAGACCACATGGACTGCTTTTCACTTTGGAAGATACCCATAATTGTAATGCTATTTGTCATTTTAAGACTAGGAATATGACCTAAGTTCCCAAGCCCACATAGCAAATAAACACTCCATGTCTCTTGGGAGCAGTACTACCACTCCACTACTAACTTTGGCTCATTATACTGAGTTTGCTGAACATTTAGCCCTTTCAATGTACTGTGTATGTGATATATGAGAATGAGTGAGTGGGTGTTGCTTGCAAATGTCCTCTGTTCATCCATAATATAAACAGGCCATCCTTACTGGTCCCTAGGTAACCAGTTTCTGGCTCAGTGTTTAAGCTGCAGTCTCCTGGAAAGATTGTGTGTTGGACCTGGTTCTATTTGTATTAGAAAATTATCTAGGGTTTGTAGAAATTCTAATGATTTACTGTACATGATTCTAGCATATATAACTTAATTTGAATGCCCTGATAACTCCTTTACCCTATATATCATTGATGCTTAAGCAATAAATCATTCTAATCCTTGGGTTTGACCCCTACAACATCTTTTCTTTGTCTTTTGGAGGCTACAGCCAGCAAACTGAAGTTCATTAACTCATGGCCTAACAGTGTGGTACTTTGTTGCTTTTCCCTGAATGCCTTCTCCTTAATGTTGTTACCATCACTTTTAAAAATATTTATTGATGATTCATATAGAGTAAATAGGCTCATTATAATGATTTGAAAAATGTTTCTTCCCATTTTAAGTTCTTATCTGAGACTCCTAGGATTAGAAACCAGAAAATGAGAAGGGTGTGTGGGCAAGTCTGTGCTTCACCAATTGTAATTTTGTCATTATGCTTACTTGTATTGCTCTTACCACCTCTTGCATAGAGGTTGTGATTTGTTTCTAGCTGTTCTGCTTTGTATCCAAATGACAAATTATCAATCTTAGCATAATGGAGCCTTCATCTTACACTTTCTTTTCCATTAGAACTTGAAAAAAAAAAATGGTCAGGCACTCAATATAAACTAATTCCTATTTGGTTGGGATTTTTTGGTTTGGTTTGGGTTTTTTTTGGCATTTGCAGAAAGAGGACTTTCAAGGAGAGTTTTAGGACTTCCCTCTTACACTAAGTTCTCAAGGTGTCTTCATCTGTGAAGTCCCTCTAGCTGATGTGTGTGATGTGTTTCAGCATGTATTGCTGCCTGCAGAGCTTCTTCAGAGTCTCAGAGTCTTGTCCACTCTTGTAGTCAGTCCTCTCTTCTACTCTGCTGCAGACCATGCACTATCCGGCTCTTGTAATGTTTATCAAACAAAAGCATTCTTTTCACCACAGACTCCACCATGATAGTTGCTTTCCTCTCATGATTTCTCTATTGTCTTTTGTATTAGAGCTGTGCTTCACCCATTACAAAACAGTACCATAATTTCCTATTCTGCTCTAGCACAGTTAAATCTCTAAGTAGGTGATATCCTGAATATAATTTTGTAATGTTTCCTTATTTTTAGTAGGAGTGACCACCTCCTGTTTCTCTGCATCCCAGTCACCTCTTGAGAGCCACATTGCACCAGCAATTATGTCTCTGTAAATCAGCATTCCTCTGGAACAACACTTAAAATGTGCAAGCAGAATGCAATACACAGTAATATGGGAATTGGTTCTGACATGAATTTTTGGAAGATCACACTACTTGAGCATTTTCATTCTATAGCAGCTGTTAGTTACTCTTAAATGGTTATATTAGAATAAATGAGTGGAAAAAAACTTCATGTATTTCCGCCATGACCACAGATATAATTTGTATCATAAAACATTTTACATAGTAGTCAATGTGGCATAATATATGGTTCAACATATGTTAACATGCATTAGCAATTTATGTCAGAATATTCCAAAAAGCTAATAGAACCTCTTGACTCCTCTTCTTAATTATGCTTCATGTCTATAAAGTTCACAGTTTTAGTATTAATTTCAGAACTCTTCTTGTTAGGTAGTACCTCAGAGGCACTTCAAATACAAACCAAGAAGTAAAAAAAATTGCAAAAATGAGGTTTATGACCTGCTTTTTTGGTTACTATTCACTTGGACAAATTAGCTTGTGAGTTTACCAGTTCATATGGATCCTTTTATGTCATTTGAACTGCACTCCTATGGATGTTCCATGCTGGACAACTGAAAAAGGAGAAACAGAGAAGTGGAAGTACAGGAAACCACAACTGGTAGTTTGATAATTTGTATTACAAGAGCTCTTACTTGAAGTGCACAGGACTTCTACAATGAACACAGTTAAAATTGTACTGATATTTCAGACACCATATTACTTACAAATTTTGGTGCTGTGAGCTTCAAGAGTAACACATATTTTCTGGTTTATAGCCTCTCTTTCCAAGTATTTTTGATGCCAAAAAGTACAAATAAATATGACATGTTCATACTTATATCTTCTGAGAAAAGGCTAATAGACTTTTCAGATCCTTGCCACATATTTTGTATTTTGTTAGCTAGGAGAACAGGGTAATCTGATTAAAAAATGCACATAGTACTGATGTGTAAATACTCTGTTTTACTAGGAAACATAACAGGGATTTGGAAGAGGGAAAGCAATTAAACAGTTATTTTGATTTTTCAGATTTAAAGCTGATCAGTCCAGCATAACACTATGTGTAAGAATTTGTTATCTTGAGTTTCATAACCTAGAACATTCATTCAAAATATCTAGTATTCAAAATTATCTACATCTAACTGTAGGACTTTTAGTAATGGTTTGTTTCAATGAGTGCTGCTTTCACTGATTACAAATCAATTTCTTCTTATTATTAGTACTTGCTTTTTTTTGTTAGTTGTCTTATATTTCTGCTACATTAAATGCTGTCATTTCTACCATTGCTTTTTAATTTGTTTTAAGCTTTCTGAAGTTAAGGCAATGTAAGGATTGCAACGAGACTCCATTTTACTTGGTTTGTTAAGATTTTCTCCTCTTTAACTAACCTGAAATTCAAAGTAAAGATCACTTAAAAATATGAATTTGTATAATGGAAAACTCAAACTGAAAACTGTAAATCTTTTGAGACCTGGCAGCAGGAAACATCTTGACCACAACCCAACTGAATGTTTTATCTCCTGTATGCACATCTTTTCCTATGAATGTAATTTTCCAGAAATGACCATCAGTTGAATGACTGTGACAGATGTCACCGTCAGTTGCTCATTGGGCAAAACGGCCTCTGATACACTGACTGATACAACATCAGCAGCTCTTGCAGGAGATCACTCTGCTGCTGCAAGCCTTCGCTCACACAGCCAGGCATTAATATAAATTACTCTCCATTACATAGGAAAATTCTATGGGGTGCATGTGGGGTGACAGTAACAGGGTGCCTGATCTTATTCTAGCAGCAATAGCACTGGGAGTCCCTTTCAGGTGCTACACTGTGTTGTTGAGCCACTTCTTGTCCACAGAATGAAGGCCTAAAGCATTAGTGTATCTTTATTTCTGAAGAAGATTCTGGATGATCTGCATGAGTCAGGTTAAAGTTTAGGAAGAACAAGTTATTGCAGTGTCAGTATGCTGTCCTGAAAACACTAACACTACTGCTTAGCAAGGGCAGGTTGTGTGATATTAGCAAACTGAGCACTTTTTTTCAAATATTGCTTGATGTCTACTTTAGATATTTAGTAAAACATCTGTAACTTTAAAATTGAGTCATAGACTTGGCACAAAAAGCTGTATGACTTGCAATATGAAAGCAAACATTTGTTTTTTTAGATTTCTCTTCAGGAGCAAATTTTTGTAACTATATAGGGAACATTTCTTGACTTAACAATTAGTAATAAAGGAAGAAACCAATGTTAAAAATTATTAGGAATGCAATGAAGAAATTAAATAGAAAACACCACTGTGATTACTTTTATCTGCAACAAACATACAAAAGCTGTATACAATTCTTTTTTAGGAATTTCAATTATGCATAAAAAAGGTTTAGAGAAGGATGACAAAGATAATCAACCATATAAAACCATCATCTTCATGAGCAGAAAGCATACTGGCTAGGATCCTTCACAAAAAGAAAACTAAAGAATTTA
>NW_005054297.1:21542849-21558849 GCF_000277835.1 Geospiza fortis
AGGGAAAGAAGCTTGCAAAATGAAGTGTAGAGAAGGTGGATAGGGATTTATATTTCAGTTCTGCCAT
Organism: Geospiza fortis; assembly: GCF_000277835.1. Lineage (NCBI taxonomy): Eukaryota > Metazoa > Chordata > Aves > Passeriformes > Thraupidae > Geospiza > Geospiza fortis. Next base: position 21,542,917 of record NW_005054297.1, read on the forward strand.
AAGAATGAGAGGCATAAAATAAAACTAGTAGTATTCAGAGCAAACCAAGGAAGAGGTTTCTTCACACAACTTACTGAGCTGCCACATGGTGTTATGGATAGTGAAAATCTACATGATCTCAAAGTATGACAGTTCAGATTCCTGGAAGAAAAATAAGAGCTGTTACAAAGAAAAATAGATAATGTTTCTGCTCAAGAAGTTTTTAAGCTGCATCTTGCTGAGGTTTAGATAATATTCTGAGAAAGTATAGCTATGTTCTTGCTTTCATTTTCCTCAGCTTCCTGCTGTTGGTCACTGTAAGGGTCAAGATAGCAGGCCAGAGAGACCCTTTTTCCCCTGGTATTTCCACTCAACATACAAGCTGCATCTATTCCAGAAATATTAATACCTAACAAGAAAACAGAAAGTAGGAAAGCCTTTTGTATAATATGTCAGAGTTTACCTCTAGAAAAAAAGTCTTTCTTCCCTGAAAAAGAACCATTCCTGTGAGGATACAGCTGTCTGAAAAAGGCCTTATGATTTTCATGTTTATTGCTTCTCAGTCACTTTTGGTTCAAAGAAGTTATTATTTCTCACTTAACCTATATAAGCAATATCATCTACAATTATAAGTTGATTTGATCACTTTTAAAATAACTAATGCATTGCATCACAGAGAGTTTTGCATCTTCTAAAAAATATGTGTTCAAATTCTTTCATGCCCTTACTGGTTTCCTTTATTGACTTTTTATATAGTTTTCATAGTTATTTTGATTGGACAACAATATATTCATATTCACTTTTTTAAAGTAGAAAATAAAAACCAAAAGTTCTAGTACTGTCTGTTACATACCAGCAAAATAATTCATCTAGTTTGACACATGCTGCCTAATCTAGTACTGTTATTATTCTTGTCTCTTCTCTTGATTACTTATTCTACAGTTTTTTAAGTTAAAATACTGTAGAGGTAAAGAGAGGCAAAATAGCTGCTTTTTTATTTTTAATGAAGAAAGTAAAGATATTTTAATCAGTTAACTGCTTGAGCTTTTCTTTCTATTTTTTTGTCTTAACTGAAATCACTCATTATTTATTTGCTAGTTTATTAGGTCTTTTTATTCTGATGAATGCTTTTGTTTGTTTGTTTGTTTGTTGGTATTTTTGGCATTTTCCCTATTTTTTGCAGCCAGAAAGTTTTTGTCCCAAAAGCAAATTCCTTTCAAAGAATTCAATTTCAGAGTCACACAAAAAAGTTCTTGGCTAGGATTGCATTTTCTTTGCAACACTAAATTATACATTTCACAATTTTTCTCTGCCTGGTCAAAGCAGTGTCATTAAAATTACTTAATATGCAAACTTAAAACTAAATGTTCAATCTTATAAACTCCGGTACCTTCAGTTTATGGGCTGAGGTAATACACTGTCCATTACCCCAGAAAATAATAGACTCCCATCTTTCTCAATTTGTACTTATTATATTTTATGTGATACCAAGGAAAAGAAACTTGGTAATATGTGGTTTTGGTTTTTGGCTCATGCTCTATGGTGGTTTGCTGTGGGCTCCCAGTAGTCATCTTTAACTGTATTGTTGGAGTTTTACAGAGGCTGGCAAGAATTCCCTGCTTCTGATGGACTTTTATGGCTTTGCAAACACTGCTATATCACCTTTACAAAATTTTATTCATACAAAGCTCAAGAAAGAATTATTACATTTCTTTTAACAGAATAAAAATCTGACGCTTGGTATCTCAAGAGAAAAATCCTGGTGTTTCAGAAAATTTCCCATATTGTATAGCATTTGTTTTTACTATTCCTCTTCTTCAAAGTTGCAAAACATTATTTTACATGTTCTATTTAAGGGAGTAGGAATATTTTGGTAGTTTTCTTGTTTTGCTTTCAGAACTAGGTATAAATATTTCCAGAGGCGTAGAGTGGTATATGAGATTTTCCCTGCTCCATCAGCTGTGATTAGAGGGGGGAGAAGTATAGAAAAAAAGTAATTTTTTAACAAAGGCCTCGCCCTCCACTTCTGAACATACACACCTGTAAGTTTCCACAGTTTAAAAAGAAGTATTCTTGTGGGAGCTGTTTGTTAAAATAGTACAAACTGTCAAGATTCTTGGCTTGTTTTCTTCTATTCCAAATAAGCACTCATTTTTAAAAGGAAAATGAAGCACTTTTGTAATGACAGAATCAGCTTGGTGTAAGCCTCATCTTGTCCTTACATTACATTTTCATTCCTATAGAATGAAGAAATAGAAAGATATGTTGCTGAGTATGCCAAGCTGGAAAAGGAACACTCCCCTTGCTTTCAATACAGGACTGAACATGATGGAGAATTAGTGATTGGTTTTGCAACACAAAACACCAGTGCTATGTTGCCATCAATTTTGCCAAGATCAATGCATTTGTAAACCCAAAATATCTCCAGATTTCTTCATCATGTTCTGCCTAAAGAGCGAAACACTAGGCAAGAAGCTTCCTCACTGAGGTTAGTGAACCTTTTTTTTATTGATTTTTAGTAAATTTTGGATTTAATTACTATCAGAGTATTGTCTTCCCCCTCATCCCCATCCCCCAGGCAAAAAGTGAGGACAAGGCTCTAAATTATATCCAAAGTGTAACTTATAAACACTGGGACTTGAGTCAGATTTGCAGGTAAACACTTGGTAAATTTTTCTGCTAATTCAATACAACATAGGTGTTACTTAATTTTAAAACTTTGGTTTTTGTATCAAAAATAAAATCTTACTAAAGAGAAATGGGAAAAAATCACAGAAATGAAGATGGAAAATCTTTAGAGTAGGACAAAGCAATTGTCAGAGTTAAATACTGGATGCCAAAAGGGGAAAATATTTTTAAAATCCCATATTTGCAGGATCCTTACAGTTTTTCTGTAGGTAACCAATCTTAAGCAACATTTTGGCTACATGGTTTATTCATCTCATTTTAGCTATTATGGTAGCATGCATTTGACTGAGCAGCAGGATATCTTTCATGTACAAAACACCAAGTATTAGTAAATTGCATTCCTGTCAATCTATTATTTAAACAAAAGCAAAAAGAACTTAAATGCCCTAGGAAATCTACTAAAGGATTGTGTTGTTTTCTACCAATACAGGATGATTACAAGTGTGGAAAGATATCATGCTGAAAATTTCTGATATGCAAGTATATATAAATATTTTAATAAAATACAAATGTACTGTAAGAATGTTAGTGACATGCTTTCTACTTTCCATAGATGTCTTGTGGCCTTCTGCCTGATCTTTGGAAACAATAACTATGACACTGATGTATTCAGTGCTATTGTGTCTGTTGTATTAGGCAAAAAAAAGACACTTCAGAATAAGATATTCTGCTTAAGACACATTTGGATGAACCTGGGGTAAGTCTGCCTGGGAAAATGGGATTTAAGTGTCTAGAAAACAAGATTAGCCTTTTCCATTTGATCTTTGGTGAAATCACGTTGAACTGAGATGTTTTAGAGTTGACAGCTCCTAGTGAATTCGCTTTTTCTTCACATTACAGAATTGGAGAGCAGAGGCCACAGGCCCTGCTGCCCTTTTATTGTCTTATAGCTCTGTTGTGTCAATTCTCATGCAAGAACTTGTGCTGCACGTATTGAGTAGCTAAAGCTTCACTAATAGTATTTGACATTATAATAGATGTCTAGCCAAAATTATAGAAAATATTAGATGGATTCTAATCTCTGTGATTAATAGGATATGTTACTTCATGCCATATTTTTCTTCTTTGAAGTAAGAATACATTATGAATGTCATAATGTAATTCTAATTTTTGCAACTTCCGAGAATTTTTACCTCAAACAGGTGGCAAAAAAGGTAAAGACAACTACCTCTTCCTTGTTTTAATAAAAGTCAAGCAGAAACCTCTGTAGTTAATAAAAGGGAGAAAGTTAAGTGCTACTTTATTTTCCTAATTTTGTAATGCTGAAGGCTACATACATGGTACCATTTAAAAAAGAATAATGTGGCAGACCAGCAAGAAATGAGAAAAAATTGCAGTGGAAATATTATCTGTTCATAATTTTGTAAAAAGCAATCAGCACTCTATATACAAGATAAAAAGTACAGGGCTTCTGAAGAACACATCTCTCATGTGGAAATTGTACCTTGCTTGGTGCTCTCTTTAGCCTGCTGTTGATTGAGTTCAGCAGTTTGGATTTACTGCACAAGAAGCTTCCAGTGAATAAGTATGGAATTTCTTCACTCCCAGGTAGGCATTTACCATTTGCAATAAGAATGCCTATAGAGAAATTAGACACAATTTTCTGAGTCTCCTCAAGTATTAGAGGAATCAAATATTGCACTCAGATAAATAATTTACTAGCCCATAAAACACGACACTTGTGCAAATCAGACCACCTATATGGAATGATTGATATTTAGCTGTAAATGAAAGAGTACCTGAATACCTGGAACACAGTTGTCTCATTTCCATTTAATTCTTGTGACATGCACAAAGGAAAAACAGCGCTGTTTAAATTATAACCATAAACAAGGTTCCAACAGAAGGAATGGATCAACTTGTGCGTAGTTTTCACATCTGGTTTGCTAAAAAAGCCATCTCATAATACATTTAAAGTGTAAGGACTACTGCAGTGATGTGTGAGTAAGGGAACTCTGTCTGCTTCACTAGTTTGTGAAAATCTGAGACTCTTATTGAAACCGTTCCATGACACTCTTTGAAAACCAGATCTGGACATACAATCAGTCCCGCATAACTGGAAGAAGATCGCTTATGACCAGAACTATGGTTTGAATCAGATAGACATAGGTGTGCACTTTGTCTCAGGTATCTATATTTCTAATTCAGATTTCATAATTGTAGGTAAAATGCTTCATGTTTCTCCCCTCCTCAAGCAAGGTTGGGGTTTTTTGGGGGGTGTTCTTGGGAGCAGAATTCTAAATCTAGTCTTGGAGAGAGGAAATGATGTTGGATTTTAATGCTTAATATTAGCTATGTTAGTCATCCATGATAAAATCTGAGATTTTGTGTGAGATTTTGTTAAATAGCTTTTTTTATCTACAATAAAATTGGACCTTTAAAATACCCAGCTGTCCACATTTTTACACAGCAGAGTTAGTATGGTTTGTATGTATAACATGATACACATAGCAATTACAGGAATTAACATAAAAAACATAACAGTTCTATGGAAATATCTTCTAGTTTATTAAAAACAAAACAAAACCAAAAACCATTCAAAAAAAAAAACCCAAAAAAATAAAAGAAAAAAAATTAAAAAATGAAAGCAAAATCATACAGAGTCCAGCAAGGCACTTCACTGTGTTACATTAAAATCTTCATAAAGTTATGATTAACAAAAATACACATTGTAAAAACTTGTATTTGCAGTACAAAGAAAAAGGGGGAGAAAAATGGCATGCTCTCTCTAAGGCAAAAAACCAATGAACCTCAAAATGTTGTTTCTACTTGATAAAATTGTAGCCTTTACTTGTTGAGCAATATCTGTTCGCTTTGGCAACCAGAATACTTTGAATGCATTACTGCTGAAATACCAAAGGAGCCATGAAAGAGTCAGTTCCACCTATGTATAACAGATTATTCAGATCACCAAAACTGTTACGAAGTTCATTTCACAATGTTGACTTCCATAAGAGAGGTCCTTTAACTAGAAAGAGACAAATTGGTTTTTAGTTTCCAGAGTTTAAAAGATTGGCAGGAAAAAAATGTGGTGGGAGGGGGGGAGATGTCAGGTTTTTCTGGGCCTAGGGGTACTGAATGAGAAGCTTTTGACTCCATGAAGTCATTACTCTAGTTAGGGTTACTTTAGAAAGACTTTATAATCATCAGATGAAATGTAGGGGTTTTTTCTTTTTGGGGAAAAAATCCCCTACATTTTTTCTTTACTTTCTGGAATCTTCTTAATCTGTTTTTTGGTTTACCTCTACTTTTTAAGCTTTTCCCACACCTGCTGTGTCTCAAATGCTATTTCCTTTATTTAATCTGTCTACTTTCACACTTTGTAGATCACACAGCTTTTTTAATGGTGTATTTCCCAACAGACAACTGCATCCAAGAACTCCATCAGAATGCCAGATCATCTAGCAATATCCTATTTCTATATGCCTTGATTTTGACTGTCCAAATGTCTCAGACAGAAATCAAAGTAGTTTAATAGAAATCACTCCATAAGCAAGATGACAATATTAAGGACCTAGCAAATTTTTAGTCTGACTTATTCAATTGCAATGTGAATTTTTTTTCATTCACTCATTTGTTAATTCTCCAGTAAAACCTATTGACATTTCTAATCACCTTTTGTCACAGCTTTCAATTTTTGCTCAATAGAGAGCCAAAAAGATGAACAATACATCAATTTTAGTATGAAAGCATTATCAGTCAACAATCAAACACTCCCCTTATTTTATCAATTATGCCACTATAATGTTTGCTCCATTTTGATAAACAAATGGCCATGCTGGAGACTAGGTTCCTGTCCTGTCCCTCTTTCCACCTGTATTTATTTTCCATCCCCTTATGGCATTGGATCTCCCCAGGAACAAGTATTCTAATTTAGATTCTCAACATGATATTTCTTTTCTGTAACTTTAGGCATCTCAAAGTTAGCATATAATCTCCTTCTGTCCCTAAGAGAGAGAAATATTTTAGCACATATCCTAAAGTGCCAAAGAAATGGAAAACTACTTTCTCTTTGGAAGAAGTCTGTTTTGTTTTTCATTGACTGTAATGAAACATCAGTCGCTTGGCTTTAGACTGGAGCCTTAATTCTGGGATGACAGAAGGGAGATGAGGTCCTCTCCTATTTGTTTTAGTCTTTGTGTTGTTCAGTTAGTTTTGATGAATATCTGCCCACACATGACTACTATTGAAAACAATTGTAGTTCTCCATTTGGATTTCACATTCTTTGGTCAGAAAATGTTGGCATGATGCAAGAGGAATATCAAGGCAACAATGCCCTTGAGGCATCCTGGCATTTGCTTGGATTTGAGGATTTCTACATATTCTAAAGTCTAGAACAAATACAGTTCAACTGATGACCTTAAGAAAATGTCAAGAAAGCAGAAATATTTTTTTTTAATCTTTGCATGGTACAAATTAGTAGAAATAGCCTGTAAATGTCTATTTAAAGATAAACTATCTTTTTAATGAAAGAAAGCATTTAAACATGCTTTGAAATGTCAAACTGACAGCTCTGTTTTGTTAAAAGCAAATGGTTTGGCTTTGCATCTTAGGAAGGGTGAAAAAAGGAATTTGCTTATAAGGTCAAGTGTTCAAGCCAACCTGAAAAAATGAGTTGTGTTATAATTACTCCCACTGCTGTGCAAGCATGAAGTTGACTGATGAAATGAGTCTTCTTAATTATGAACTTTGATATTGTATATTTAGGGTAAGCTTTTGAAAACTCACTGAGTTTGATCCCAGCTTTTTTTGACTTTGACTGAGAGTAGATTGAACTCAAAAATTTGTTTTATTCCTACTGGCACAGAGCATTATAATTTAACAAGGGATTTGTTACACAGTTTTACTAAACAATAGGTCACACAATGTGCAAAAAAAAATCCTTTGAATCTACTGTACATCTAGACTTTGAAGTTCTGTTTTAAAAAAAGGGAATCAAATCAAATGACTTTTCAAGATCTTCTATGAATATTAACAGCCTTGCTGTGCCTACTTCTGCACGAATACATCTCATTCTCATTTGAGTCTTACCCCTTTTGGCTTAGGTGATCGACATAGATGGAAAAGGGCAAGAAAAGGAACAGGGACTTAGAAAAAAAGATGTGATTTGAAAGAAGGCTATTACAATATAAGAGGATATTATTACAATTAATTATGGCTCCTAATTCCCTCCAGTTGCCTTAAAGATTTTAGTGCAAAACTGTAGGCTATAGATATTAGCCTGTCAAATGAACAGTTTCAGAATTGTGTGGAAACAAATATTTCTTTGGACTATTTTGATGTTTATCTAGTTTTATCAACTAGAATACTAGAACTCCACAGACCCACTAGTAAACACCTATTTTCATTCTAAAATCTTAGAAACTTACTAGGAGTAACCCAAGAGCAAAAGGTGTGTGGTGAAGCCATCTGCTATCTGCAATGCCTTAGAAGCAGAAAAATGCTTTTTAAACTATAACATAGCTTGTCTCATCTCTCTTGTAGCTGTCTTTGTAGTCTCAGCGGCAGCACCATGTAGTTAGGGTTCCCTGAGCTTCACCAGGTTACATTCCTAATTTGGCCAGGTCCCAGAAAAAAAAATCCTGTCTTGTTTCCTCTCTTTGTATGTAGTTGAGCTCATGGGCTTGGAGAGGTCCTTGACTGTATACTAGTCCATAAAACAGATTAAAGTAAGTTATCATCAGGTGGTCTGACAGTCCAGCCTCAGCTGGGGCAGAACCCAGCACCATACTGGCCTGTTCCCTCATCCCAGAGTCCTTCCATGGCAGAGGTGCTGCTCCTGACTGGTCACACCTCAAGGGAGCAGAGAAATATGGTGGAAAGATGACTCGGGCTTTGCTTTACCCTGCTTAATTGTGATATCTATGAGTGGCCATACAGTTACATAAAAGGTAATATTTTACCACTCAGCATTATAAGGCAGAAAAAAGTAAGCAAAGGGAACATCTGTGCATCTCTGAAAATTATTTTAATGTAATAATCCACAGTTTGGAACCTATCATTTTTTTAAATAAATTATTTGCAATTTCTAGCTTTTTAAAATATACATGCTTGTCTCTCTGCCTCCTCCTCCTCTCTCCAGATCAGCTGGTTACCCTGGGAAGATGCCATCACTGCAGGGAGTCTTACTAAGAAGCTGAGGTTAGTTTTAGTTTTGAATACACTCAGGCTTATGTTCATTATCAATAGAGAAGATTAGGTTGAGTTCCACAGCTGGAACCTGCTCCTGAAAGTGGTCTGTTGATCTACCCTTTGCACTTAGGAATTTTATACTGAGACAGATTAGTTGAAGTGTCCCTGCGGAGTATAGCTGTAGGTTTGTGATGGGATAGGAATTCAAAAAATAGATTTGGCCCAGCATGCTACGTGCTTTTTAGGTCAGTAGTAGCTGCTTGAACTCAAGTTAGAAAGAGATAAGCAAGCAGAAGGACGATGGATGTGCTCTACTTTGTGCCTGCTTTGCCCAGTGATGGTCTCATACCAGTTGCATCAGTCGCCTAGTTTAGCCTGAAGTGTTGAACATCAAGACTCTGTTCAGAGACAGATTAAGAGGTTGTGGTGAAAGTAGGAAGCAGTCAATAACTGTTCTAAGCACATCTCTTACTGCATAAATTCTTTAATGATAATAGGGGAAACTAGCATGGCTTTCACTATATCACAACAAACTAGGACCTCTGCCATCCAATGTTAAGTGTGTAGGAAAATAAAATTTTCTGGACAGACAATGAAGGAAGGAATTGTTTGGGGCCCCTGATGCAATCTCCATATCAGTGCACCTTCGTTCTTTAATTTGTTGTCATTGCTTTTTGTTTGTTTGTTTTTTCTTAGCAGCTTTTGAAAAGTGAAAAGGTTAGGGATTGAATTTTGAATTCTTAGAGATGTTGGTTCCTCATCTTTCTAGGTCTGTGCCCAGGACGTATCCTGAGGTCTAATAGCAATAATAATGCTCTTGGTTCAGCACAAAACATACAACTTTTTGAAGGGAACATGTCATGGTTTTTATTAAGCAATTGTTTAGCAGAGAACAAAACCTTCTTAGTAACCAAGTTAAGCATGTTGCAAATTCAAACTTAGTAATGGTAACTTGCTGACTGAAAGCTGGCATGCAGGTTTCTCATTTTGCTTTGTTTTATTTGTTATTATTAAAAAAAAGGAACTAAAATATCTGAAGCTGCTGCTTTACTGTTTTTCTGTGAGATGTATCCAAAAAGCTGGTACATGGAGTTTGGTTTAGGTTTATTCTCTTCCTAACTGAATGATTAAATCTAGTTTCAATGAGGATGGCAGTAGCACTCTTAATTTCATTGAAAATTATGAAGACTATTTTACAGATTTGATTTCCTGTGTACTTCCTTTCAACCTTGTCTCTTGGACTGACTTTTGGTGTAATAATGATGTGTAAAAATAAATATTTTTGTTATGACTAAGCATAGTGGTCTGAAAATGAGACTGCAAGACAAGAACAAATTTACTCTGTGGTTTAGACCTGAATCAATGAGAAATGGGATTCAGTTTCCCTCATATATAAGATCTGTCCTATGGGCTTAGATAAACCATCTGTCTAGACTGTTTATCTTTTTTTTTTTTTCTCCAACAGTTACAATTGAATATGTTACTTAAGAAGAGCACAGTGAGAGTCTGCTACTGCAGTCAATTTCCTTCATGCTTTTCCAGCATCTGTATTCATTGAATAAAGTATCTAACATTGGACTACTCCTCCCTTTCACCCTTCCAGCTCCCTTTTACTTAAAAATCATGTCATGGTCCTGATGTCCGAACTATGTCTGGTGCATTTTAAACCTCACAGTTTAAACCTCTCGTAACAACAAATTCCAGAAGTTCGCTACCTGGTGTATCAAGGAAAACAAAAGAAAAACCCAAACCAGTATCCAACCCAAACCACAAATCTCTCTTTCATAATTTTTATCTCCAACTATTTTCAGCTGTGTGAAAAATGAAGTTGGACCTAAGAAAGAACCTTGGCCTTTAATGTCCCCACATTTTGGTATTTCTGGTTTCCGAACCAGTATGATGGGCTGAAGGAAACCCTGCAGTGTGGATCAGGAAGTCAGAAGGGAATTTCAACCTTTAAACTTTGCAATAGGTCAATAATGCTTTTTCTGACCCCAAGGAACCAACAGCAGCACAGGGGAAATGTACTTCTACTTTGTTATATGTAAAGATGGGAATTAGGGAGCAAGGACAGCAAAGACAGATAGACTTAAAATTGGAAGTAATTCTCATGAAGTATAAAAATAATTAGAAAAAAATAGGAGGTAGTTCCCTTTCTATTGAGAAATGAGAGTGTTCCAACGTGGGAAGAGTCAGGTCTACAACTACAGGAAAGGGAACATCTGTCTGGATAGAAAATCCTCAAAAAAACATACAAGAATTAAGCCCTATTGCAAGCTTAAAATGAATCTGCCTAAAAAGCAAATACCACGTGGGAATGTACATGGGTACAGAAGAATGGGTTGGGGTGTTTTGTTCTGCACAACACAGTCAGTTTTGAAGTACCTTCTTTCAGTGTTGAGCATCAGCTTTCAATTAACCCCTGGACAAATGTTATTCAAATGGCAGTTACAAACGTAACTTCATCAAGACTTTGAAAACACTGATCTTATTTAGCTTAAAACTAGAAGATTAGTTAAGGAAGGCTAAGTGTTCAAATCTGTAAAAGGCTATTTTAAAAAGGAGAAAATAATTGACTTTTATAAATAAAACATATTAAGAAAAAATGAGGATCATTAAAAGGATGCATTTATACTACTCTGGGTTTGGAAGTGAACGGGTCTCAATAATGTTTGACAATATTTTTAAGGTTTTAATAATTCAGCATTTTACATTTGTAGGATTTAGCATATTCCTAATTTCTAAGATAGGCAAAATATTGAACGGAATGTTAGAAGCACTGAAGAAAAAGAGAAGGAATGCAGCAGATATCCAAGCGAAGAGGAGGTATACAGGAGCAAAATCAGGAGAAACTGCATCTCTTTAAAGAAACAATTATTTCTGCCATTGTTTTAGATATTACATAAAAATGTCTCTTGAATTTATTTGATACCGTCTTGCCCTGCTATACTACCAAATTTTGTAAGTATAACTGGAAGAAAAAGATTTTAAATAAGCTATCTCATAGCTTGTCACTTGGAAAACTACTGCAGGAAGGTATGGATCATGCTAAGTGTTTGTATGTTTAGTGGTCATGTGCTGTTAGCTCCTAATATTTTTGTTGAATCTAGGACTGTTTATTTAGTGACATGGCTTCAGCTATACACAGTTTAGATTGTGCACAGCTTTCACTTAAGAGGCAGCATAAATTTGCAATCAGTCATTTTATTGTTTATAGTCAGAGGTTATGACAATGAACATCATCAGTCTACAGGATGTTAAATTAATATTCTATGGATACTTGTTGTGTGAGACCTTACATCACAAGAGGGAAGAAAAACTATAGTAAAGAGAAAAATCATAATGTAAGTCAGCTGAATGTGTGCTAGGGCTTTCTTTATTCTAAGCTTTAGAGATATGTAATTTTCTTTGGTTGATTCAAACACTTTTCTTGAGATGTAGCCTGGTGCTGTCCATTTTTGCATCATACTACCCCTTTTTATAGCAAAGGTTGGAAGGGTTTTACACTATTGCAGTCATTTAGTCTGTAACACAGAGAAATTCTAATGTTAGATGCCAATGGTTTTGATTTTAACAGTTTAAAAAGGGAATCCCTGAGAACAAAGAAATCCCAATAATCCTGTAATCCTTGCATATCAACGGGTGTCAAAAAGCTGAATTCTAAGGATTCTTGTCTTGTTAATTAATTTTCAAAAGGGACCAATTTTTATACTAAACAAAAGACAAATTTCTAGATAACAAAGTGCAGGCTGCTAGGTCAAGCATTGCAGAAAATGATCTTGCAGCAACGATGTCTTTTCTCATTGAACTGAAGTTATTTGTCCTGGCAATAATGCGAATGAATGGATAAAACTACATTTCAGGAGTCCTAGCTGGAAGTTTGGTGTAGAACAGTTTCCCATGGGGTTTTACAAGAGAGGATGTCTGATCAAAGCCAAGGAAAATATTTCAGTAGCTATTGATGATCTCCAAGCCACCATGCTTAGATCCTTTTCTAGGATTATATAAGGAAATACTGAATGAGGGCCGATACCAAGAAAAAGATAGGGCTTTAAATGTGCTTTTGATGAGTGAGGAAGTAATCAGTTTTACTGATTACTCTCATAATCAGTAAAACTGGCAGTACTCCTAAATATTTCCATTAAATTATATTTTATGCAAATAAGAAACGTAGAGAAGCACACTGCAGCCTCAAATCCACAGTACCCCCCTTTTTCAGTAGCTACGTCTTCTGTAAAGCTGGTTACTCTAAGTAGATAAGCAATATGAAAAGAAATGTGTAATAAAACTTTGGATTGCATGATTCAATGGCAGAAAATGTATCAGTGAGCAGTTGTTTTGTCCAGTTTGGCACTGAATCAGAATTACCTTTTCTCTTTTTTTTCCCTAAATATTTATGGTTATTCACATTTCCCCTAATTTATGGTATCTACACCAGACATTGATATTTTAGACACTGATCAATATCAGATTTTTTTTTTTTTAATCATGAGAGGAAATATGATGGAGTCCCATCTGTAAAGGAACTAAGGAAGCTTACTTAGTGCCTTCATCTTTTGGGATGACTCCAGAATGGCACTTCCACAGTCTTTTGAATTGCTGTACACAGGGAGCAATGTTTTTTTACCTTTGAGATTTACATTAAACATAAATGCCATGGAAACTTACCAGTAAGACTGATGTGTATTAAAACAAAAACAAGCCATGGTATCTGATTTTAACTCTTGAGTATGCCTCTGTCTGTTTGTTTAATAGGAGAATGAAAAGGAGATTGCTTTAAACCAAACACAATAATTTAAATATAAAGATAATGGAGATCACATTCTGTAAAAAGAAAACATTTGTTAGCATTTATTTCTAAATTAAGCAACTAAACCTCATTATGAAAGCATGCTACTGTTTTTTCTTGCTCTTAATGCTCATGTATTTCCCACTTTCTGCTCACATTTCTTGCACTGAGTTTTCACACTGCTAACAAATGGATAGGAAACAGGCACTGAAATGCATCTGTTTTTCAGAAACAGAATGTATCTGAAAGGAATATATCAGGTATTTCTAGATACAGGAGAGGTGTGTTCTTGGCAGACATACATTACACCAACTTGAACAAGGGATTGGGGCCTGGATTTTTAAAACTCATTCTTAAAACAATATTAAAAGAATTCATTTGAAAGATTCTTACCTCTGACATAAAAACTGTTGTTTTATTTTTCAGTAGCTATTGTTGCCATTGAAGCATACAGGACAGTCAGATCCAGACTTGTGTCTCTACATTTTTAGGATATCTCTTTAGTCACCTGGGTTTATAAGGTCAGCTCACTATTAGTGTACACAGTGTCACCTAGAATTTTAAATTGATTGTCCTGTAGGCTGATTTCTACTTAATTTCAAAACAAGAAGAGAAATATTAACTATTAGGTGGTGGAGAAAGTATGAAATATATTTTAATTTGTAAACCTTCAAATTAGCCATCTTTTATGGGATGGAGAAAAATACAGTCTGGATTAAGGCAAACCTTAGCGTCCCAGAGCCAATGGAATATTTATATGTTTGTGCACAGAACATATAAACTATCATAGATTTCAACCACTTTCTTGTTAAAACCTTGATTAGACTGAGACTTCAGCCCCCACAACTATGGTTACTAGCTTTCAATTATGACACATGAAACTTGCTATACAGGGCAGTTGGTGGAAATGCTCTATTACATAAAAGCCTTTGATCCCATGATGGATGTTCTATGAATTGTGGGGGGAAGAATGAAAGTGCTGGAGAACTGGGGAAATAAATAATGAAGCCAGCTGATATTATGATGGCACAGCAGGAGTGGTATGTTTCATTCTGTTTTGTGATTTAATTCCGTGGCTTCTCCTTGCACAGCACTCATTTATTGAAATAATATTATCTGTGCTTGATTTGCCAGGCAGGTTTTATTAAAGTGCTGCACATGAACTTCTCTATACCAGTCTGTGGTACTTTTGAGAGATTTTTACTATATTTACACTCAAATCAGTAATGCTGTATTTCTATTTAGATGGATTTTACATCCAGGACGATGGTCTCTTTGGGCTTTAATCCTATGCTTTGATCTGAAGCGCTGTAAGGATCCAGTGAAGAACAATGGTCTTTTTAATTTATGAATGCTATTTTGTATCTTCATAGCTGTTCTGCTTAACTTCTACCCCTGTATTTATTTCATTGCTTTACTCTATCTTGAAAGTATTTAGAAAAACGTTAGTGCTTCAAAAATTTTCTAATGACTATACAACCTCTTAAAATATAGCCCTATTTAAACTTTAGATTTCATTCTGATTGCAAATGAAGTGATTACTTTCTAGCATAAAAATATTTGTGTAGCAGCATGTTGAAATACCATCTTGGAAATGATAACAAATAAATTTAAAAAAACCCAGGAAGTACCTGAGAGCCTCTCAGAGACACCTTTATGTATAACTCCCAAAATGTCACTCCCAAAATAATAACATAATGGGATTCCCAAAGAATAAGAGCAGTGTAACATGAGCAGACTGCCAGCATCTAGTCAAGGCAGTCAGGGATCTGCCAACACAGTTGGTTCCCATACAGTCTAATTACCAAAAGATGTACACAAGTGATGCAGAAAACAAACTAAAAGCTTTTTAAATATTTACACAAGGGTCAATAATCAAGCAAAAAATAAGAGTATAAGGAATATAACATTTTCCTTTTGTGTAGCTGAGATTTGAGCAGGCAGTAGAGTGTTACTTTGACAGCAATATGCTTTCTTTTTAAACTTTTAATCACAGGGTAACCAGAATACAGGATCTATGCTCAGTTTTATTTAGGGCTCTGAATGGGGTGTTACTTCTCATCGAAGACGGCTTCAAAATGCCATTGATAGGAAGGCTACAAATAATTATGGTGCTCTTTGGATTACTGTTTCTGACACGGCAAAATCCTTTATGCTGCAGCCAAAACTAGCTCCATACTGTCTTATGTGAAGCTGCCAACACTGCTCAACAAGTAACTGATTACGATTCACAAAAATTTTCTTGGATGATTTCTCTGTGTGAGTTTTACCGAACTTCACCCCTTGGCTTCCGAGCCAAATTAAACCAGCCGGGCACGTCCCTTTTTCCTCGGGGCTGGGACCT
>NW_005054297.1:21559106-21624266 GCF_000277835.1 Geospiza fortis
CCTGAAGGAAGGGATCTCCCCGGCTGCGACCGGCCGCTCGGTCCCGCTCTGCTGCTCCCTGACTCGCTCTCTCTCTCCCTCCTTCCCTTCCCTCCTCCTCCTCCTCCTCCTCTCTGCGCTTTCCACCTCCCCTGCTCCTGAGTGAGCGCAGCCTCGGATGTCCGGTTTCCTGGTGGGTTTTTTACCTGGCAAACTCTGGATAACTTTGGTGAGAATTTGCAAAGCGGCTGGGAAAGTTGGGAACTCCCCTGCAGGCGCATAGGAGCTGCTGCTACCGCATCTTCTCCATCCCACGGATTTTACTGCCTTGGATATTGCGAGGGGAGGGAGGGGGGAGAGGACAGCGAAAGAAGGGGGGGAGAGGAAAAGAAGGAGCCTCATAATTTCGGCCGCATTCCTCCGACTGCCCCGCTCCGCGCCCGCTCTGCCATCCGTGCGCCATGCACTTGCTGGAGGTGCTCTCCCTGAGCTGCTGCCTGGCTGCGGGCGCCGTGCTCCTGGGACCCCGGCAGCCGGCCGCTGCCGCCGCCTACGAGTCCGGCCAGGGCTACTACGAGGAGGAGCCCGACGCGGGGGAGGCAAAGGTAAGCCCGTGCCCCCGCTGTAGATGCCAGTTCCTCTGGGCATGAGGCTGCGAGTCCCTTTGAACGGACGGCTTGGGAATTCCACCAAGGAGAAGATGTGGGAGAAGCCTTTTGAAGTGTGGGGGAGTTCCTTAAAAGTGGGGGAAGGAATATTTTTAAAAGCGTCTGAGTTTTCGGGGATGCTGGAGGGCGGGCTGCACGGGGAACAGCTGCGTTTACAGAGGGACGCGAAACACCTGATGAGCGGAGGGCAGCCCGCGGGCTGCGCTCCTGCGGGCTGAGCAGCGCTCCGGGGAGCAGCTGGGCGCAAGAACGGAGCGGCCCGGGAGGCGTGGGAGGACGATGACAGCAAAACCCTAGACTTTCCATTTGTTGAGAAGTCTCTTGGAGTTACTGACGCTTTGGGTGAGCTGCTGCTGTGTGACACGGTTGACGGGAGGTGTAAGGTGACACTCCGGTCTGAAAACCTTAGTTCTGCCCAGACTCATGGTGAAGGTTGGGCTTAAATTCTCGGATTCCAGTCACAAATACTTAAAATTCTCGGTTAATTTTTGTTTGCATATTAAGTTTCGTAACATAAAACTCAAGTACCTTTGGTACTTGTGGTTAGTGCAGTTCCTGGTATGCTGATGCATAAAAAAGATGCATAGTATGTGGTTGTATAAGCATGTGGCATTGTTACGGAGACCTTTGATGTCTGTCTTACCCTCATCTCATTGTTTTGAAGATTTCTGACATACTTGTTGAAAGCAATCATGACCTAGCTCATTCATTATTCATTTCAGTATGGGGCAGGGAGGGAGTTGTGTGGATTGAAATTTAAACTAATATTCTGATTTTTTTCTCCCCCTACACTCTTTGCTTTACTGATTAAAAGTCTGGGAGATTTTAGTGTAACTACCTAGGAAATCAAGTTTTGATAGTACACATTAGCTGCACTTCAGGTATGCAAACTGTTGTACACCGTACATTGTATACAGAAGTCATACTTTCATGCTTTTCAAATCTGCATGGAAAAGTTTACTGATTATACTGTAGTCTCAAAGTATTTTAACTACAGTTGAATGCTTACATTGCAATATTCCGAGTGCTAATAACGCTATCAGTGATCATCTTGCTTAAAAGTGTATAAAGTGTTTTTCACACTTTAGTATTTTAAAGTAGGAACACGAAATCAATTCAGTTAGCCACTCTTACCACTTAGATTATTTATAAAAATTAAAAAGAATAAAAAGAATGTCAAAACTTAGTGGAGGGTAAAAATACCTCAACTCCTTCCAACCCATGACTGTAAGTCAGTTATTTACTGGGTGAAACTGGCATTTGAGTTGTAAAGCCTTGGAATAGCTTATGCTGAAAAGGTAGAGACTCCAGACTGAAGCACAGCACACACCTTGTGTACTTAGACTGCTGAGGTAGAACAGCTGATAGTGAACGTACTCTCCTCAGTGATGCTTTTGTGTTCCCAGCATACCGTGTGGAAAGTTACTCTGTTTCTTGAAGAAACCTCGAAGTCTTTGGGAGCTGCCGCTGCAGTGCATTGTGTATAAGTGCAAGTGCTCCCTGGAAAAAGAGGAACTGTCAGCAAAGCAAAGGAAGGAAAGGTCAAGAGACCAAGGAGAGTGGGATAGCATGTGTTAAGCGATTACGTTAATAGGAAAACGTTTTTGTGCCTGACTACTGCTGAGTAGTAAGTAGAGAAAGATTCTGGATCCAACAGACTTTGTCGTGTTGGAAGCCTTTAGTTATGAGTTTGTTGCTTTTGCTGGAACTGTTTGAGTGAGTGAATACAGCACGTATTTGTTTCTGTGAATGTTGAGATGAGTATCTTAGGTAATCATGAAAGGATTAAATAAGTAAACTGCAAATAATTGTTTCAAGGAAAATATAATTGTATTGTCAGTATAAAGCCAACTGCTTGAACTTTGTTAACTTCAAGGAAGTTCACAGATGTTATGTTTTTACTTCCCATCAAGATGCCATGCTGCTGCATGTTAAACTGATGCCTAAGTGCAGGTCATACAGGCCATTGGGTCAGCTCTTCGTACAATACATTTATTTCTCTTCACTCCTATTTTAAGAGCTTTAGCTTTAGAAAGCGCTTTAAAAAGTGTGAATGAAGTTGAGGCTCCTCCAACATAGGAAGAAAAGCTGGCCAGAAAATAGGGGTATTGTGTTTTTAAGCAGGTAATTTTCACGTATTAAACTTGTCTAGAGATTTGCAGCAACTTGGAAGTGTTACAGATATAAATAGTAGTAGTTCTTCATACACAGCTCTTGCAAGGGCATGTTCTGCAGCAAGTGGGCCCTGATAAGCTTGTGCAACACTACCTCATCCCTCTCCACTCCTACCCCCCACCCCTACTTTATTTTTTTTTTTTCAGCCTAAGGGTAAGGTTCCTTATTTAACAAGCTTTCAGGGCCCAGATTAATACTTTCCAGCTGAACTGTCAGCTCAGTGGGATGAGAACGAGCCCGTAAATCACCTCTTGCGGATTTCCTGCAGCACAGGGGGCTGTCCCGAGGAGCTGACCCCCTGGCAGCCCCAGCCGCCCGTCCCGGTGGGGCAGCGGCAGGGCGGCCCTGGCCCTGGCCCTGGCCCCTCTCTCCGCCTGGGTGGCTCGGTGTGGAGAGCAGCCGGGTGTGGAGAGCAGCCTGGTCCTTCAGTCAGCGCTCTGCTCCGGGCGGGCCCGGGGGAATCAGCCCTCCTGCCCCGGATTTCACGGGTTTGGCAGGGACCCGCCGCCCCGCAGGGATGCTCGGAGCAGCTGCAGCAAGGGGAGGGTGAGCTCTTTTGCAACTTTAGCTCCTTGTACTGTCTTTGAGTGTTTTTATAATGTGTTTAGTCCCTGCTTGTGTTCTTTAGGTAATTTTGTATAAGGCATGTGGGGTGAGTATAAACCATCTACCTGGGAGAGTATTATTTTAAAGAAATAAGTAATGCCTTATTGTTTGTTTGCTGAAAGTTTAAAAATGAACTGAAGGAACTACGTGGGTATTCTGTGCAGGAATTAAACTTCTTAGGTCATTGAAATAAAGGTGTGGCAGTAGCATGTACCTAGACCTAGACTTCATTAATGGCGATGAGGTAACAATAGCAGAAATAGGTTATTTTGGTAACAATACCTGGAAAGAAACTACACAGCTGGCAGGGTTTGCCATAGCTGCACCATCATTTTGGTGCATAATCTTTAGAATTATGTGACTGTGCAAAAGCAATATTGGTCAATTGTCCCATGTAGTTTGAAAAGGTTTAAAACTATATTTATGCAAAAATTTTTAGTTTTGTATTAGAATGGGAATAGCAAATGAAAATGTATTTACCTGTTGTAAAGCATATCCGTGAAAATTTCACTGTGGCCTCTGTACAGAGACAGCAGTAAAGTACAGAGCAGTTTGTGCTGTGATTCTGTGATTTAGCGCAATGTAAATGCATGCGCTTACTTGAGCTACATTTTTCTTGGATGCTACCTGAGATATACCTTTTAAATTTGATTATTATAAAATTATTTCAAATCTGACCTAATCATACAGTGCTGCTCATTGACAGCTACCAGAGTTTAAGTACTGTTAGTTAGTGGGAGTGTGAGGGAAAGCAGCGTGTCAGTTTCCTGGCTTTCCTGCTGTCACTGTATCTCTCTGGCACAATCTCAGACCCATCAGTTTCATGGTCACCCGTTAGTTTACCAAGTGCTTTACTCCGTGTTCATGCACAGGTGAGATGAGGCTGCCTGGTCTGTTCTGAAAACATGCACACACCTCACTCCCTGTACTTAAGCAGTGCTATGTAGAGCATGTAGGGAGAAGATTTTTTCCTGCTGCTGCTGTTTAGTCTGCTGCAAATTTTCTTGTATGTGTGTAGCCACTCTCTTTTCAGACACATGAACACAAAAATATGCTGTTTTTTTTAGAACCGTTATTTGTAGCAGATGCAACGGGATGCACATTGGTAGTAGTAATTATTTTAAAGACTAAACAATGCTTCTGCAAACATAGATATTAAACTTGTGTCTGGCCTTTTGTGTGACTAAAGTACAGTACTAAGCTCAAGGAGCTCACTGCACTTTCTAGTTCTTGGAGAGCATTCCTGTCTAGTGTAAGCACACTGGTGTGCCTGGGAGGGACTTCAGCTGTTTGTCAGCAGCAATCCCATGCATTTATGAAAGTTATAAAAAAGCTGTGGAGGTCATTTTAACTGCAGTGTTTAGAGGCATACAGAAGCATCTCATCAAAAGTATTATTTTTATGCTCACTTAGGTTGTGTGTATTCAAAGTCTTGCCTGTTTTTCAACGGTGTGTATCCACTTATTTTAGTAAAAATAAACCAGGACTTAGACTTCAGACTGTTGTAGCTGAGGGTGATGGTAAAAATAATCTCCCACTGATACCCTGCATCCAGGATAGAAATCTGTTGAGAGCCTTCTGCTGCTGCTGTTTTAAATGTGGTCAGTGATTCATGGAAAAAAAAATCCTTGGAAAAAAAAGGGAATCCAACTAAAGTCACACTGGTTTCCTATCAAATGTAATATCCTGTTTAATGTAAAAAAAATGTGTTACAGCTGTTTGTAGAATGAGTTATAAGAAATTCCAAGCAAGATTGTCCCTGAAAGTTGCAAGTTCTTTTAAAGACTAAGTTGCTTCTTAGGAGTTTTGTTTGGTAAAGTACTAAGTTTTGATTAGTAAGTAGTATGGGTATGATTGTTTTCCCTATCTATTATAAATATTTATTACTTTTTAAATTTCACCTTGGTTCTAGTCAGAGTGATAATGTAATACCAAATTCCCCTCCATGTAAATGTGTTATCTACTTCAAAGAAACTAATGGCTGCATAAATTGCACCAGAATTTTAATTTAAAACATTGATAACTTACGGGAGCGTGGATGATTGTTTGTTGAATTTGTCAACTTTTTGTCTTGTTTTGTGTTTATCTGCTCCACAAGTTCTTTTGGTGACAATATTTGTGTTGCTCTCCCTCTTTGTTGTATTTCAGACTTTAGTTAGGAAATAGCTATGCTGTAAGTAATTTTTTCTTCTGTTCTTCCATCGTAATCTTCATAAATCAGTCCCTTTAACTCTGCAGTAGTTTGATGGGTTTTTTCTTTTGACATTTTCTGGCTTGTCTAAGATAGCTATAACTTCTTACAAGTATTTAGAGACTGCAGTTGTCAGTGGAAGGAATAGATATTCTAGTAAGAAGCTCCTTTTTAGCAAAGGAATCAAGAGAAATGGTGTTCTTTGGGGAAGGAGGAGAAACCATGGGGGAAAACTTCTGATAAGGAAAGGAAAAAAATCATAGCATTTGTTGTATTTTGACTGTATTGTAGTCTTTACTGAGTGTAGATGAGCATGTAATCATTCTTCATGTAGTTACTAAGGCCATATGTCCTCTGCAGCTAACTTTTGGGATCTTTTTTATGGTTAACTTCAATGAAGAGTGCTTGGGGAAGTTAATGACATGAGTAACCTGACACTGCTGTCACCCTAACTCTGTATTACTCCATACTGTTCACATAATGACTTTACCGACTCACTGACAATTTTCTGATAGCTTGACCTTCAGAAAGCAGCTTAAAAACTGGTGAAGACATTTTATATCTTGCTCCTTACTGAATTGAGCAGGACTTTTTATCCTGGACAAGGGAAAAATCTGGCAAAGAATTGGAAAGTTCTTGGAAGAAGATGCCAGAAGGCTGCTGGGGAGCAAATGACACATGTATTTCTGTCTGGTGTCAAGTGTGATATCACCGGTGTTACTTCTCCTACCTTCTTGTGACAGCACTGAGAAAGCACTAAGTAATTTCAGGAATTGTGAAGAACAAAATCCTTTACACAATTATATAGTTTAATTCTTTGACTTTGCTTACTCAATAGTTATGCTCTGTTGAGAAAGAGAGAAGAGAGAGGAATCAAGCAGAAGGGATAGCTTCTGAGAACAGATGCAACAATTGGCTATTTCCTAATACTTTTCCCTGAAGATGACCCATATTAAGTGCCCCAACACCCCACAAGCGTGTGTGGAAACTTCTAATATTTCTAAAGATTTTTAGGAACAGTAGATACCCTGGTCTCCTGCATTGCTGTGGCCTCACCCTGAGTTCTGTGTGCGGTTCTGAGCCCCAGAATTCAAGGATGTGAAGGTCCTTGGATACAGCCAGAGGGCAACAAAGCTGGTGACAAGGCTGAAGGGGATGTCCTGTGAAGAGCAGCTGAGGACTCTGGCCATCTAGCTTGGAGAGAAGGAGTCTGAGGAGTGACCTCCCTGCTCTCTCAGCTTTCTGGGGAGAGGAAGTTGAGAGAGAGGTGCTGATCTCTTGCCCCTCAGGTGCAGTGGTTGGATGTGTGGGAGTAGTTAAACTGCACCAGTGGAGGTTTAGACTGGACATTAGGAAGCATTTCTTTACTGAGAGGATGATCAAACACTGGAACAATCTTCTTGAAGAGGTGGTTGATGCCCTGAGCCTGTCAATGTTTTGGAGACATTTAGACAATTCCTGTAACAACATGCTCTAGCTTTTGGTCAGCCCTGAAGTGGTCAGGCAGATGGACTTGGTGATTGGTGTAGGTGTCTTCCAACTGAAATATTCTATTCTATTTGAGATTGTTTAAAAGAAGCAAAATTACTGTTGTTGTCCTTCAACTTAATTCAACTGCCAAATTCAGCTGGCCAAATGCATTTGTGGTGAACTGCTCCAGCTGTCCAGAATGTACTTGTGGCATCAGTTACAATATTTAGAGCCAAGAGAAAAACTGGCCAAGTGAAGCTTTACACCTTATCTGCTCTTGACTTACTCATGTTTGTGTAGACAATCAAGTGTTTGGAGGGCTAGTTAGTTTGTTTAATGGGTGTATTTGTTTCAGAGGGAGAGAGGGAAAGTTACAGCTGGTGGGTAAACTCTCCAGTCTGCTTAAGGAAAAGTCTCTTTGGTTTTCTTTGTTTCCTAAGAAAAAAAAAGAAGGGAAAGCATTTCTTACCTCAAGCTCTGGAAGTAATTCTGAGAGGGTTTTGGTGGTTTTTTTGGTGTTCTTGTTTGTTTTGTTGGTTTTCTAAATAATCTATTTTTTTTAATGTTGCCTTTGGAGCCCTGTGAATTTACCAGTCCTGACCTGTCATTCTTCTTGACTAACAGCTGTGAGGTGCTGCACAATATGTGACAGCTTTGTGACTGCTGTGAGGTGGAGACTATGGGGATACCATAATAGAAGCTTTCACTGAAAGTCACAGACAGTGCTTGTATTTTGTACCCCTAAAAGGATAATACTTTATTTCATGTGGTGCTGAGGAAAGAATCTCTGCTTAATTGCACACTCACTATTACTTAGAATGCACCACTCCTATTTCTTCTTAGAAATAGGGAACTTCAATCAGTCCAGTTCTACCTGTTTGTAACTACCCACAGGTAAACTTGACAGAAACGTAATTTGCCTGTAAAAGTAATAATAATCAAGAGTCTTGGTGGAGGTAAGTAGCAATTCTATAAAAATTATACTGTTATGGTTAGATCAGCAGTGCAATTAACTGTGGAAGGAAAATACAAAATAAACTTATGAGTTGATGCCTTATTGACGTTTGTCCCTTCCCTAGGGACAGATGTTTCCAAATTAAAACAAAGCCTAGGACTTCCTCTTCACCCCACCCACTCTCCAGCACATCTTGCATAATGGGCAGAGTGCTGCTGCAGTACAAATACAACAATTTACTTTGTTTCATTTGACTTACAAATGTCAATTTTTTCATATTAAGCATTCAATATCTCTTTGCCACAAGGATATTTTCTAATTTTACCTCCTTTAGTTCGTTAGTACTGAAATATTCTGTGATTTGGAGGAAATGAGACTATCTTGTTGATAAGCAGGATTGCATAGTAGAATCAGTAAATATGGAGAATTTATTTTTCTGGGAAGGACAATTACTTTGACTTTCCAGTGGGATGTTTTTCTGGCTGGTTAGAGAAGTGCAAAATGTTGGTTCATTTAAAAATACCAAGAATTGTGTTGAGCAGCCCACAGGGCACAAATTTCAGGAGAGCATTAATAGCTGCAAAAATCCCACAGATGTAATGCCCAATATGTAATGCCCAATATTGGCATGTCTCCTTTGTAAAGTTTAATTTCATCTAAACTGCCAGACAACAGAAACAAGAGGCTCAAAATCAAATTCTCTGAGGGTTTCCTTGCTTGCTGGAGTGTCAGTGTTGCTGAGTTTGTGCTTTCTGCCTTGTGTTCCCAGGCACACTCTGAGGTATGGGAACTTTTTTGAGCGCGGGGTTTGGAGTGGTCTGGGCTGCTTTTGTGGCTGAGCAGAGCCCAGCAGGTGGGCAGCTCCTGGCTACCTCCGCGCAATTGGTTCCAGCTGCTAGGAATGCCATGTCAATAGCACTGGACACGTGAGAATGAACCCCTCCCAAGAGGGGACAATGTTTGTGTGCTGAGGGAGGTAGTTTAAATTAACAGCTGGACTCAGACTGAGATCAGACCACCTTAGAGTGGCAAACTGGTTGATGAAGGGCTGCCTACAGTTATGGTTCTCTCCAACGTTGCGGTGTCCAAGTCAGATGAAAAGCAGCCTGTACAACTAAGAGTTGTAAAGTGTTTTGCGATAAAACTTTTATTTTTCTTATCCAAGAAGAGCCGCTGATTTCTCGCTGAGTGTTAGTTATGAAAGTTATGAAGATTTTTAAGATTAATGATTTTTTTTTCTCCATGTGGCTGGGCCAGCAGGTGATCAAATCACTAAAAACAAATAAAGGAGTAAAAATCTGTAGAGGAGCTCTGAAGTATGTTCCTTTTTGAAATGTCTGTGGATGGGCTGTAAAGCAGTAAAAGCACAATGAACCATGAATTTGGAACAGGAAGTTGGGAAAGGAGCTGAGAAGAATTTTCAGAGGGCAGGGCCATGCTTCAAAGGAAGGAAGAATTAGGCTGTTCTATTGCATCAGGTAGAACTAAAGATTTAGGCAAACTCTAAATTGAACAGTCACTACCAATCTGGATTAACAGTATAAAAAGGCTCTTTGTAGTAATGAAACTCTTTGGATATCTTAGCTAGCAGTTTCAGAAAATTAATGAAATTTTCAAATCCTCATCTCATGTGACAGATGGATGATCTGTTTTTACTTTGAGCCTGTAAGTTGCTGCTTTACCCCATGATTAGTTGGCTTATGCTGTACATATGGAGTATTGAAGTCACATAAGAGTAGAAGAGTATCCGTAGCTGGTCGGGCAAAATGCCTGATTTGCCCCATGTGCCATTCTCAGTGATCTCATTGCGGAGCCCATGCTGCATAGCCACTGAACTTGCACACTGTGCCCCACTGATGTGGCAGAGGATGATTGGAGGGTGATGTTGGAAACCTCACATGCAGTACTTGATGAGGAATGATCTGTCACATCTTCCCCCTGGCACACCCTTCTCCCCAGTTCCTTCCAGGTGAAGGCTGCCTTTTAGCCATGGCCATGTCTATTCCTGCAAGAAGACAGTACCCAGTGAGTCCTGCCCCCAAAAGTTCCTTTTTTTATCCTTGATTGTGTGAGCTGCCCTGATTGATTCACCTGTAGGGAGGTTGATGCACAACATCCAGCTGATTTGTCCTCAAGCCACCTCATGGAAATGGCTTGGGAAATTTCTATTCTACTTTTTTCTTCTACCTTTGCATCCCACAGACCACATTCTGGAGAAATACCTGGTGTGTCAGCATGTACCTGCTGCTCACTCCTTGGCCAGCTGGGGACTTCAGTTAGAACACTCAGCAGCAGACATTTGCAGCATCCCCAGACTCATCGTGTTTGTGAAAGGGCAGCCATGGCAACATGCACCTGGCTGCAGGCATTCTTCTGGTCTTTCAGTACCTCTTAGTTTTTGGCTGGCCTTCTTTTCTTTTTTTTTTTATGCCCTTACCATCCAAAGCCTTGCCAAATTACAGGATCTGCTTGACAACCTCCTTCTGAGCAAAGAAATGGAAAGTGTCACTGCATGCTGACAGGCTGTTGGCTGCAGCTTGTGAACTTCCTTGCCTTAAATGATGGGGTGTGTGTTATTTCGTTGGCTTTAATGGCTTTCAGTTGACTTTCCTCCAGGTGTTCATTGAGCCCACAGAAGCTTTTCACATCAATGCTTCTCTGTATCAACGAGTATGCCTTTAAGTGCGTGTTCTGTTTACTAAACATAATAGTAAATTTAAAAACAACCAAACAAAGGCTCAAGACAAGCAAAAGGATTGGTTCTGACACCTGCTGATTAAATATGAAACTTCCAGAGTCCCTCCTCTGAACAAGGCAGGGGGCATTTCTGTACATGCCTATTGTGGTTTTATTGAGTTCCCTTCTCCACTGTTCTTTTTCAGGCTAAAGATCTTTCACTTATTTAACCTGCTTTTTGAAATGAAATTGTTCTTTACCTTTGATCACCAGAATTCATGCCTTCTTAATTCTAAGACTGCAGAACAAGGAGAGGGGGAAGCCAGGAGTGCACACAAGATTCCATATGTGGGACACAACAGATGTGTGTAGGGACACATTGATGTTCTGTTCTCTTTCATAATAATTCCACTTGTGTATTTGTTTTAAAAGTGTGTCTTGATATGCCAGTATTTTGTAACGTGTCAGACATGATTAAAATGCCTCCTTTAAAGAACTACCCATATTTATACTGAAGAACAGGATGGGGGAAGGCATTTCATAGTTATTACTACTTCCTCAAAATTCACATAAAAGTTGTTCTTAGGGGCCTGTTTCAAGATGATGTATGATTATTTAGACTTTTGTGTTCATTATGGTTTTAATGTGTTTTTCTGCCTGCCACATGTGCACAGTGAGAAATTTAATGGAACTAGCTATCTTTTGAGTTATAAACCATGAGCTGTATATTTAATATCCTTAATGATTTTTCTTTAAAAATGAGATGTGGTCTTAGTGTGATCTGTGAAGTATGTCAGCAGTTTTGCAAAGACTGTTTATGCTTGCTAACAATAAGATGTTACTGTCAGACAAGATTTGTGAGAGCTTGGTTATGTGCACTAATTAAGTGCGTATGACCAAGCAAATTTTAAAACCTGCCCATGCTTGCAAATTTTTAGATGCATGTCAAGCCTAGCCTAAAGCATAAGAATATAGGAAATACCCCACTGGGGCAAACTGATGGTTTGCCAGTGGCCTTTGTGGTGTCAGCAGCGTGTGCTGTTCTTTTTAAGGAGAATATTTGGACTTAATCAGTTTCTCCAGAGCCCTCCCCTCCTACTCACCTAACATGCACAGTTGTTGGATTGAGGATATTAGAAGACATCCCTCTGCCTCTTCAGTATCTCTTTAAGGATGTCTTGTCCATGGGTTTGGTCTGTTTTCATACTGAAGATTCTATTAGCAGTTGGTAGATTCTGAGCTACTTCATGCCATGATGGTGCTGTTTTGGGGGCAGTGGAGTTTCTTTGGTTTTGTAGACTTGCAATATATGTAAAGACTTGTTCCATAGTTAATTTTGATTAATATTATTAAGATTTATAATTTGAACCTTGTGTCACACAGGCACAAAAGTTATTTTCAGTACTTGGGAGGAAAAAAAGGGCATTTAATTTGAGGATCTGGGATATATGTCCTTAAATTTTGAAGACCAAACTAAAGAAGAAACATAAATGTGTCATTTAATTATTTTAATCTGTATTTCAATCAAATACAAATTTCATTAGCTCATATATTTTGGCCAGTCAGAGTCAGTGGGTGCATTGTCAGATTTCTCTCACCCACTTAATTAAGAGACTGATTTTATTTTCATCTTTAGACCTTTATTATATCTGAGGTGTGTCTTTAGTTGCTGTCTGCCTGTGGCTTTGCCAGCTTGGGGAAATATTTTCCCTCCAGGTCAGAATTCAAATCTATAGCTGTTTTGAGGTGTTTATGGTGCCTGAAACCCCCTACTATGGATTTTTTGTAGGAAATTCCACCTTCCAAATGCCATTTGATGAACAGTAGCACAGTGCTGAGTACAGGGGCAGTCCAGGAGATCCTTTCCTTCTCTTGAAGCCCTACCCACAGAAAAGTACAGGAACAGTTGCAAGGGTATTTAGAGGAAGGAGGTGGAGTTGGATCACAAATTTCCCTTAATTCCCTATTCTCATCTTCTAGGAGGAGGGAGAAGATAAGGGAATTAAGAGAAGCCCTTCAGATAAAGATTATACAACGTGAGCTTTAGCAGACATTGAGTGTTACCCCATCAGAAGTGTCTGTAGTCTTCTGAAGACGACTAAGTTGTCTTGGGTTAGGATTTTTTTTTATCCTTGCATTGGTTGTTCCTTCTGCTTTGTGCTATTGTGACATATTTTTCTTCTGCTCACTAGATAAGTACCCTGCTGTATTTGACGAATTTATGCATCCTGACAAAGGTCCCATTGGGGCATATTTGTTTAAATAATTTTTGTTATAATAGAGATATTATCTAACAAGTCGTATATTGAATAAAATTGAAGTTCTTCTAGATGGTGATAACATTTTTGAATTCTAAATATTTTTTTCATATTTGTGCCAACCTATTGATTTCTGTCATTGTTCTGCACATATTTATTACAATTGTGAAAACAATTACAATTGTATTTAGCTTTGATTTTGTTCTTTCCTTCCTCAAAAACCCTGGCATGTGATTTATCATAAAGCCCCTAACTTAAACTATTTAACATGTATTCTTGTAAAGACTTAAATTTTTGTCATCGGTATACATATGTGTTTTTACCTTCAGACTGCCTAATGAGGAAGCTATTAAAAAAACTTATTTGTTCTGAGCCAGAGTGGGTTGTGTTCATTAGCTAATTAGTTTAATCAGAATTGGAATTTCCTTTTCACTTTGAGTTAGTGCAGTATTGAAGAATTTAAAGTAAATGCAAAGTCTTACTAAGATGTGAAATTAACTGCTTTTCTTACAAAACTTGCACTGATACTTCAGTAACAATCCTAAAAGAAAAATTGAATTAATGAATGAAAGAAAAATTGAATTAATGATTTTGGTAATCATTAAAGTAACTGAATTTAATGCAGAACTACTCTAATCTGCTGCTTAACAATTTTCCCATCTGCTTTCATAAAATCAGAATTAGTTTGCAGCCAGTATCCTGAAACTCTGATATGTAAGTGCTTTAGCTGGGCTGCAACAATGGCTTCAAAGTCTTCTAGGAGATTGAAATAAAACAAAGAAGGAAACCCCACAACCTCTCTGACTCTAGTCAGTGAAGATCACCACAGTTTGAGAAGTTTCTACCACCCTCCTTAAGGTCACTATATTTCATGCCAAGCTCTGGCAGAGCTGTACCTTGGAAGGACAAGTTGTATTATTCAATTATTTTTTCTTTCTGAGTTTGCAGTGTTTTTACTAGAGTCGTCTGAAATACATTAATTTTCTAGTAGAATTATGCTCTGTAAGCAAAGCTGGTAGAAAGGTGTAATTGATCCTACCTGTCTGGGTCCAGCCCTGGTAGCTGAAGAAGGTAGTGTCTG
Source organism: Geospiza fortis (assembly GCF_000277835.1). Lineage (NCBI taxonomy): Eukaryota > Metazoa > Chordata > Aves > Passeriformes > Thraupidae > Geospiza > Geospiza fortis. The sequence goes on from NW_005054297.1 coordinate 21,573,166, forward strand.
TGAGTAACAAGTAACTGTATTGCATGTGAGCTATGGTAAATAAGGCTGTACTTCATTTGACAGAAGAGAGCTCCAGCCAGAAGCCTGTCCCTGTTCTCCTGGTTCTTTCTCCTTCCTCTACATGTGTTGGGAAGCATGTAGTGGGGAGGCAAGTACTCCTTTTGGTAGCAGCATGGATTTCTGCTGGATTTACAGTAACTGTGCAACAGTTTGCTTATGAGTACTTCAGGCAAATAACTCCTAGTGGCTGATCTTGCTTTACAGTGTAGCAAAATTAAGAGTAGTTGTGTACCTGGATGCAGTGTTTCACAAACACATCCTCATGAACCGTGACTACCAATGGGAACAGGTTATTCTAATAAAATTCTTTCTCATTTAATCTTTGTAGGTAATAAGGTTCTTATTAGCCAAACGAATTTTGCTGATTTAGTTTCTTTTTTTCTCTTTACATACATATAGGATAAGAATAAGCAATACTGAAGTGGAGGGCTGGTTATACTGGGCTGATTGCTAATTTAAGCTGTGCTTCCTGTAGAACATGGCTCAGAAACAACTATGAAGCTCCAACTCAGGTTTCCCTGTGATTAGATAGTACTGTGGTTGTGTTCTGTGTAGTGATAAAGGGATCTGGTTAATGATGTAATTGTAAACAGGTTAATTTTTGCAACAAATTCCATGTAGTTCATGAGCAGCTAAAGTTGCGCTGGCAATTTACAAGACTGTCCATTGGTTATTTATGTTGAGCGAAGGTAGTTGTCCAAAATTATTTCTGTAGAAATAACTAAACTACCAGAAGGACATATAAATATTATTTGTCTTCTGCTTTGTACTTGGACTTTCAGTGACATGAGTTTGGAGTCTGGGAATCTTTCTCTTGCTGTGATATGAAGATTTATTATCAATGTCTTGCTGTCATTCCACATAAATAATATGTTTCACTAGAGCCAAGATAAATCTGGTAGTGCTGACAAGCATGGAAACCACAAATGTATGAAGTGTAAGAATACACTACAGCTTGCTACTTCAGTAAAAATAGTGTTCAGAAGTTGGACAACGCTAGTGTTAAAAACTTACTTTTTTTCTGATGTACTTCTGATACTCTTTGGAGTTACCTGATATTTAGGGACTTTGAAAAGATAAACAAAAATGCCTGCAGCTGTATGGTCCAAATCTAGAGGACAGCCTACAGTCCTGCAGAATGGGGCTGGCTATGGGCAACTGGGTAGCAGCACCAGCCCAAGTGCTTCCACTTACCTCCCTCACTGCAGCCTGTGAATTACATGCTGAACCTAAGTTGAGGACCGTGAATTGATGCATAAACTGATACAGCTGAAGAGATAGAAGCCTGTGTGTCTTAACGCCTTTGAGTGTTTTTTGCTCATTTAGGGCTGCTTTGTGTAAGTAGTAAAATAGCACAGGGGGCATCAGGCTTGTGTCCTTTAGGCTTCTGTCTTTCACCTGCTTCTTGAGCAGTTCCTGTGTTTTAAATCTGTCTCTAGTTTCTCACTGTGTTTTCTCTACACCTTGCTTCTCTTCTTCATCAAACTGTGAAATAATCTGATCTCTCCCTTCCCATCTTTGTACCTATAATCATAATTTTTAATTACCCTTTCTCATGTGAATAAATGGCAATGAGGTTACACCAGGCCCTTTGTCGTGGCCCTTTGATTCCTTTTCCACTTTTTCTTTAGCAAATAGCAAATTAGTGCCAATGTATGTCCCTCATGGAGTGTGTGTCTCTCCCCATCTCCCTCACTAGCTTCAGATCACAGCTTTCTTTTCTTCTTTCTCTCACTGTCTTCTCTGAGATCCAGGTTTCAGCTGCAGACTCCACTCTCTTCCCTCCCTGTGTCCTTTATTTTTCTCATTTTATTCTTAGGGCAAAATGGGCCTTTTTCTCCTTTTGGTTTCTTTACACTAAAGTTTATTCTTCTCACTGCTGTTGCTTCATGACCCACTGCAGACCAAAGCTGTGCCTGCACAGCAGGTCTTGTTTAGCAGCTGCAGGGAATATACACTGATTGCTCCTTATAACTCTTTGTGTTTTAGCAGAGCAATCTGCCAAAGTCTAACAGAAATTCATAAGCTGTTAGGCGTGTTTGTTGGCTAAATTCTGCTGGAGATGTTAAAAGTATGCCCTTGTGGCACCCTCCATTTTTTCTTTCTCTTCTCATCACTCCATATCATACCTCGCTGTCAATTTAAGGTGCTGCAAATCTTCATTGAGGAGGCTGCACTATATTAATGTGGACAAGAAACAGACATTAGGACAGTTCCTCAGCGGAAAATCAAGCTTCAGGTTAAAGTCTGTCAAAACTTTTGAATAAACAGCTAGAAACAAGGTCTTACATGTGGACAAACTGGAGAAGTTCCAGCCTAAGTGAACTGCCAGAACCTGCATCGTTTGGTGCTGCCAGCCCAAATTGTATTTATTTCCATTGCCCACTTGTTGGTTTGTAACCTGCACTGTCCCTTCCTGAGATAGTGGGAGATGTAGGGACCTGGATTGGGAATGTGATCCAAGTGGCAGCTTGCCTGTGCAGAGGTGTGAGGGTTAAGGAGTACTCGGTTGAACTGTTTTGGTTTTTTTTAGTCTGGTTTACTTCTTGGCTTCACGTGTGCCTGTGTCTACCCAGGAGACAAGTATTTGTGGGAGGGCATGAATAAGCAGTTGGGAATAGAAAGAATGGGTGTGGGGTTGTTTTGGGATAGTCTAGGACATTTGTTGATCAATAACTTAGATCACAGTGGTACTGTTAACTCAGCTGTGAGGGCCTGTTGTCTTTTCACTTTGCAATGTCCTATGAAAAAATAACCCTAGAGCAGAAAATGCCTTGAAGGAGGTAGTCATTCTTTGAAAAACATCTGTGATTATTGTGCCTTAACTGCTCAAAGTTTAAGCAGCTGAGTCACGCTGTCTGGTCTTGTGTTGTAGCTACAAGACAGGGACTGGCAGCTATGAGGAATACATGGCATGGCCTCGGTAAGCACAGATTCAAGGTATATTCACAAATTTCAGTTTTCAAAAGTTACCTCGTTTCAATGGACAGGCTAAATGAGGGAGACATGCACTTGCACATTTATCCTGTATAACTACAGCAACACTTTTCAGTTGCATTTCATGTTTTCCATAGCCTCTTTGGTGAAATTGCTGAGGGATTTTTATGAAGCATATGAAACTTGTGTCCTCAGATCAAGCTCAGGTTTCTGCAGTATTGAACATCTGCTTGGTGTTTAAATCCCATTGGTTGGTGCTGAGTTACACATAGCAAGTAGCTGAAGGAGAAGGTGAAAGGGATAAAGCAAAGCAGCAGTGAAGAGATTGGACTGCTATCCAGTTTATTCCTACTGCTCCAGTAATATGTATGCAAAAACTAAGGTTAGTAGGAGCACTATATAGCATACTCTATGCTGAGAGTGTCTAAAGCACATTTGATTTTTTTTTTTAAGAATAAAACTGTTTATAGATCAATGCATCTGGCTGCTAGCACCAGCTGTTGTCTTGATTCCCATTCAGCGCTAATACAGTGGAATTGAAGGAGAGATAATTTTAGTATGGAATTTCCTGAGATCATATAGTTTTATTTTAAGGTATTGTTCTGTATCCGGATGCTGTTGCTTAGTTTAGATCTAGCTATAGAATATAATCATGCTGTTCCCACCCTTTTATGTATAGACACACAAACACACATGCACATTTACAATATGTGTCTATATCTATATATACACATAGATTCTTTAGATAACTTGAAAATAAGAATACAAATGTGTGTTTAAAACTGTCACATTACAATTCTGCTATAGCTGAAGTAAAATTACTCAATTTTTTTTTCATTAATTAATCTCTGTTAGTTTTATGGATTTGTTTCCATTAGGTCAGTTTCAGTTTAGAAAATACAGAAACCAAAAACAAATTTAAAATTAAAATAGTCTGGAAAACAGGTATTTACTGCCAAATTTTAGATTTAAAAAAAAAAAAATTGCCTATTTTAGCAATTCTTAAAACTTTCATACTGATTGTCATAGTTTAACCCCAGCTGCCAAGTACCACACAGCTACTTACTCCCCACTGCCCCCAACTCCTAGTGGGATAGGGAGGAGAATCTGGAAGAACAAAGGTAAAATTCATGGGTTGAGATAAGAACAGTTTAATAATTGGATTGTTGAATTATAATAACAATAATAATTCTAATGGAAAGAGAGGACTAAAACCAAAGAGAGTCTAATGGAAAGGAAAGAGAGGACTAAAACCAAAGAGAGACAAGTGATGCACAACACAATTGCTTCCCACCTGCTGCCTGATGCCCAGCCCATCCTTGAGCAGTGATGGGCTTCTCCCATAGTTTGTGATGTTTTCTGGTATGGAATATCCTTTTGGCCACTTCAGGTCAGCTGTTGTGGCTGTGCTCCCTCCCAGCCTCTTGTGCACCTGTTTGCTGGCAGAGCAAGGGAAGCTGGAAAGTCCTTGGCTTAGGCTAAGTGCTACCCAGCAACACAGTGTATTTTCAGTGTCAATCTCATACCAAATCCAAAACACAACCCTGTACCAGCTACTAAGAAGAAATCAGCTCTGTCCCAACTGAAAGTAGGATGCTGACTCTGTTAAATGGTGAGGAGAGATTCAAACTGGAGATCAGTAAGCTGTTTTTCAGGACCTTGTGCTTATACTCATTGCAGTCTTGGTGTATCTTACCTAGGTGTATGTTAGGACTCCAGGATATTTACTTATGCTTGTTAATACTTTATTGCCATAAGATTTGAAGTCTGTATACTCGTTGACAGTTGGAATCTCAGAGAAGTAGAATGCAGCAAATCTGCATTATCAGGAGAACTGTTCATATTTAGGGTGAAACATATTTTCATGCCAAAATCATGTCTTTATTTAGAAAAGAGTTTGTAATTGTTAGCTGCCTGGCTCATCATACAGTCAAATCACACTGTGCATGTTCTCTGATGTGGGTGAGTAGAAGACTGACTGCTTTCACTTGAAGTATTGTATTGTGTTCTGTATCACTTCATATTGTAAAAGATGATCAAGATGTGCATGACAGAAGCCACTGAGTTAGTAACTTTCCTTTTATTAGTGAGATACTTCTAAGTAGTTTTACAGATCTGTATTCCCTGATCTACATGAAATAAATGCATGACTATAACTTGTTTCATATCTAAATGTGACTGTCCACAAATGTGCCTTTAGATAAACGCAGAAGCCCTTGTGGCAGTGCCAATGAAATAGCTGCCTGTGCTCTCAGATGCCAAAAGTGGGGTCTCTTTCACTCCTCCTCCTGCTTTCTTGCTTCATCTTCATCCTTCTTTAATAGTTTTATTCGGAGTGGGGAAGTGAGACCCAAGTCACCTCTCTCACACTTATTCATCTGAGTCAAAAGTGTTTTATAGTTACTTGATTTTTTTGGTCATATTTTCCCCAAACTGTGAAGTGCAATATAGTTCCTCTTTCTGCTTTAAATAGAAAAAGTTGTTTTGAGTAGATTGCAATAAGACCCAGGTGACTTCTAGGTGAAGTGCAGTTCTTGCCTCGGTACTCCAAGTGATAATTTCATAGAAAATATGACAAATGAGGAAAACTGAATATGGTCCCCTATATTTCCCATTCATGTTTTTATGGCAAAAGGCTGCTTAATTTCATTAGAAAGAAAGTGAAAATTAAAGCGAATGAAAACTCTTACCTCAAATCCAGTGCAGTACCTTGATTTTTTTCAACTTGATAATCCTGACCCTGTCAGTCTCATATTTATGATTGCTAATATGCATTGACAGAAACAAAGCATTGGAGAAAATGTATTCTTGAATGCCTGCAAACTGTAATTGGAAGAATGGTTCAGCTGTCCTACCATGCTAGTTTAAATTGCCTTACTAATAAATTGCAAGTGTTTTATATGGTCTGTAAAACAACAAGCTATAAAGATAGGGAGAGCAATAAACAAATGTACATTACTGCTGCAGAAGTGCTTCCTATGTCATTGTTACCTGCTGTGTCACATAGAAAACCCTTTTTTACCTGCTGCAGTAAAATGCCAGCACTCTCAAATATGAAAAATCGTTATTCCAGCAAAGCAAAATAATGAAAATTTAAACTCATGATAGTTGAAATAAAACTGTGATTTATCTTCTAATATTTAACATTATATGTACTTGTTGCATAGAAGGCTAAATGTGAAATAATACTAGAAGATTGATTCAAAAGCCACAGTAAGTAATTTCTACATTCCAGTGTTGTCAGTGAGACAGCATTATAAGAATCTCACACATATAAAAGGGAACAACAGTGAATTGTACCCCCCTTCCCTCTTCTGCATGTGGCATTAGTAAGGCAGTTTCCATGTCTACAGATGAACTTTTATTCAAGTGATGCATCCAAACATCATTGCAGCCCTATTATGCTGATCAGGGATTAACATGGGTGTCTCACTTCATTGTAGTGATTGTATATCTCATCATGTGATTGGAGGTGATATTCTTCTTGTCCCTAATTGTCCTCTTACAAATGCACATGCTGCTTTTATGTGAGTGTATATTCATCCATCATAGATCAGTAAACCAGAGTAGGTATCTTCATTGCTTGTCTGTTTCTAGTTAAGTGAAGAGAGGAGAGCTGTGATGTTTCCATAAATGTTATGACAGGGAGCAAGCTGTGTGAGTAATTCGTGCAGCCCCAGCTTGCCCTTATTTACATCTTGAAGTATCTGAAAAAGAGCACTGGAGGAAGCTGTAGCTACGTGCAGAAGGAATTATTCTAGTGAGCCAAATCCAGTCAATAATTTTGGGCGTCTCAGTCCAAATGACCCTTCTGGCTTTGGAAGAAATATTTAATTTTTTTAAGCTTTTTGTCATTGCTGGGCTTTGTATGGAAACATATGTGGAAGTTTGAATTGTGCCTCCAAGAGTTTAAGTAAAACAGTAACAGTTCTGTTTGAAGATGGAAATAAGATTTGGCAATATTGCTAACAGGAAAAGAAAAGCTTTCAAGCAGTGTGTTTAGAGAACAAATATAATTTTTTTCATAATTAAATATAAATGCACTTTTCCTCAACTGGGCATGCTAGACCTGAAATACACTTTGCATGTTAAAAATATGGAGCTGTTCTGATCTCTTAAGGAGTATAAAAGTCATGAACTAAAGAAGTGAAATCTATAAATCTAAGAGTTATTTTGTCTTGAGTTCTTTTATTTACTCAGTTTTATATCCCAAATAAGTGTATTAGGTCAGTAGTTACTCTGGGCTTGCACTTATTTGAAAACAGAATTCAATCCACGTTTTTGTCCCAATCTGCAGACTTATGTCAGACCCACACATAGAAAGAAACAAAATATGGAGCCAACATTCTCAGTAGAAATCTCAAGTCTTTACTCTTAGCTATACTTTTGGGTAGAAGATCAAGGGTCTGATCTTTGTGGCGGCAAAGTGGGGAAAAGGGGCAACAAGCTGCTGAGGGCCAGATTCTGTGATCCAGTGTGACTCAGGGTATCCATGGCTGGCCTGTTGGCACTGAGATGCTGGGGTGCTGCCCAGTGTGAAGCAAGGCACTGATAGCTGGGCAGCTGCTAACACTTGCTGGGTGGTTTTGAACTTCTGATAGAAACTTTACTGGGATAACAGATACCCATTTCCAAGGAAAGCATTCAGAGTACCAGACTGTACATAAAGAGTGGTCACTGACCCCTTCTTCTTAGTGTGATATTTAGATGTAAGCACCTGTTGCACTTTGCACAAAACTCGAGCTTTCAGAGTGTGCCAAAGTGATCAGCTTCCTGGAGAGATTCTCCTTGGTGACCCTCCTTTGTGAATCCCAAATAACTTCATGTGTGCAAATGATGCTTGGACATGCTGTTGTGTCAAACTGGTAAGCAGGTGTAGGTAAGTGTGGTGAAACACCTTTGGGTATTGAGCATGGTTAGAAAGCACTTGCAACTTCCATTAATTTTGTTGTCCCTGCAAATATAGCCAGATGGAATGCTGTGTTGTGTGGCATGTGATAGAAGTGTGTTAGGTGCATCTTTGGTGTACGTCATTTTCTGTTGTAGGCCAGAAGAAAACTGTTAGGAGGGATTTTTAGTTTTCACCTTCTGAGGAGTACAGGTGTGTGTAAGGTAATGGCCAGGTCCTCTACTTCTAATTCTAAGGTCTTTTAAGGTCTTCTACCTCTAATTGACTCTACCAGGCTGTGCAGCAGCTTGCTGAGCGAATTAGAGCTGCTTCGAAATTTCAGGCCACAGTAACGGTGGCATGGAAGTTCTTCTGTGGGCATTTGTCCCCCTTCTTTCATTCCCTCTCTAAGAGGCTTAGAAAAACCTGTAGCACTTCATATGAAACACTTCTGCTCAAGAAAATGCTCCTTAGAGCCATTGAGTCCCCTTCCCAGCCTGTGAATGCAGCTGCAGTGTCATGTACCAAGGGCAGACCAGGTCAGACTAATTCCCTCTTTGGGGAGCATGGGCACCAGCCAGAGACTTGAAATAAGAAAGAAACTCTTTTTGGAGAAGTCATGGACATGGTAGTGAGAGTTGGTGTAATTCTCTTCTTATTTATGGAAAACAAACAAAAAACCACAAACCCCAAAACTGCTGCATTGCTCAATGTGTATATATAAAGCCATAATAATTGCTAGAGAAAGTGGAGACCCAAAGAAACTCCTTTTGTTTTGCTTCTGTAATTTCCAACAACCTTTTAGTTAAGGATTACAGTGGGAAGGGAAGTTTAGAAAGCAGTATCTTGAATTTGAGAGGACACCTGTTCTTGAACCACGGTTTAAGATAACTGGGGTATAACATATAATGTAATATATAGAATATGTATTATATATATATAGTAATGGGGTATTTCTAGGCATAGCTGGGGCAAGGTGCATCTCTGGGAGACCCTACAAAGTGTTTCTTGAAGAATTTTGTCCACACTCAGTTCTGTGTTGTAACAGCTGTTAGTACTGTTAGTGCTTCACTTGTTAGTGCCTTCAGTAGGTAGCTAATTTGCTGTTAACTTGCACATTGTCACAAACTACCTTCATTTTCTGTTTGAACTTGACATAAGTGCTGGGATTGAATGTATGGTAGGTACCATCAAGACAGTGATAAGCTCTTTATGCAGGTTTGTCACTACTGGTTTGAAGACCTGCTTTGGATATTCAGGTATTGAATAACTGCTGTGGTATATGCTTGGAATTCTAGTTCCCAAAAAAATAAAAAAAGCATAAATGTGGAAGTGTAATTCTTATCTCTGTGTATGTAGCATTGTCTATGCAAACTGCAAATTGACAATGTCAGGTTTTTTCTGCTAGGAGTTGTAATTTTGATATCTATATCTCCACTTTGAGTTTCCTAGCTACATTTCTGTGTTGAATATTTTTGAACTGATGTCTCTGTATATGAAGATTAAGAGTTCTCTGATAGTTACGAGGTTCAGGATTTGATTCAGTTTCTGAAGTTGGCAAAAGACAATGGATTTCATAGGCTGTGATTTAGTCCAAGTGCACATAAATAGTTATTTTAGTGGGAATAAAGTGCGTACTTCAAGGTCTTATAAAAATTAAAAATTACTGCCAAGAAGTTCTTTTGCCATTACTTCAAAGACCCAGTTAAAGATTGAAGTACGTTTATGTTATCAGACAGCTACATAGGGATATATGAAAATATGTTAAGCTACTTGTTTTCTTTTTAGTGTCCTTTCTTTAAAAGGCCATATAGAGTAATTTCTAGTGAGTGGTGTCAACTTTTTTCCACAGTCTAAAAAACCTCAGTAATCTCTGGCAAATAAGGGATTTGCAAGTTTGTGAGCAAAGGAGTAGTTTTTACCACTGGAGGACTTCAATGTGCTTGTTAACTGAATTGCATTTTGAACAAAGTCCAGCATCTATGGGCATTTAGCCATGTGCTGTCTTAGAAACTTGGTCACCCAGAGCTGTTGTGAGAGATCAGGGAGAGGGAACAGCTTCAAAGGATAAACCCATGCAAATTCTAAATTAGCCCCTGGAAGTTCTCTCTGCATGGACTAAGGCATTGGGAAACTTGAGATATGCACAGCCTGAAGTGGAATGTACGTATATGTTGTATTTTTTTTTAACTTTATACAAAATGTTCCCTTTTTTGATAATAAAGGTCAAGTTTATTTCCTACATTGCTTCTATTGAGGCAGATTTAAAAATACTGATCTTTTAAGGATCTAATTTTTATTTGTTTGGATTTGCAGAGGTTTGGAGGTTTTATCATTATTTTCTTTGTTTAAGAATCCCCTACTCATGGGTTTGCTGTACCTGCATCTCACTAGGATGAGTCTGAATAGGTTTCTGTTTATCAAGGTAGGTTGAAGAAGCACTTTATCTTGCCTTGATATACCTCTCATCTCTTAGAGCAGGACTTTCAGACACCCTGGGCATCCAGTAGCTTAAACTTCTGCTTTCACAGGCATTTCTTAAACTTCTGTTTTCACAGACATTTCTTCACTTCAGCTGAGATAGATGACTCAATGAACAGCTTGGGGCTTTACAGAGGTTTCTAAGAACTTTGGGTTCAAAAAACCCAAAAAGATACGTTGAGGCACTACTGGAGAGCCCTCACCATGTTCTTTTCTGCTTCAGTTCGTCCCTCTCATAAGCTTTAGAGGGCACCAAGATTTCTCTGCTTCCAGGTGGTTGCTGAGTTGGAAGTTCCTTCTTCCTCAGGTGGAGCTGTAGTAGTCAAAAATACTATTCTGCTATGAAGCTATGTTCCTTCACTCTTTGTTCCATGATGATATCCTGAGAAGTGAGTAAACCAGGGTGTAGTATGGACTTATTGTGCTGTATCTAATGCAGCCATTCATTTAACATTAGTGTTTCATGAATCCAGCTTTAGTTAATGCATTTTATCAGATTTTTGTCCAGATACTTGTTTCTGAGATCTCTGTTGAGATTTTTTTTGTAGATAGCTAGCTGATCCAACTGTGTTTTGTGCTCTTTAAAATTCTCATATCTCTACTTTTATTTGAAAAAAAATCTTTATAAACTTAAACCTTCTGAGAGCTCATTGCCCCTACAATCTCAGTCATACCATATTGTGGGTTATGTAAGAAATTTCAGCTTCTCCAAAGTCAAAACAATGATATCAAGAATTAGTTAAAAATTAGTATGTATGCCAAGGAAATGCCCACAAACAACTGATCTACATCACACATTTTAACTGACTTTCTTTTCCTTCCAACAAAGCTTTTTTTTCTGCTTAGTTAAAACCTAGTAAGTTTTTATGAGTAGAATTAATAGAAAGGAAAATAGCTGTTGCTCAGGTATTGGAGTATGCACCTTGAAAGAATAAGAGTTTGAAAATTTTTCGCATGCAGAAAATGAGACTAGTCTTTGGAACTTCATGTTTTAATTTATTGAGAAATTAGTTAAAGTTGAGATTCAATATGGAGCTGTTCCAGATATAATTGAAAATTGTGTCTTTAAGAGTTTGGGGTGGTTAAAAAATTTCAGCAATTGCTTTAAATTAAAATTGAATTGTATTAAAGTGGGACCAATAGTGATTTTCTTTTTTATTCTCCCTAAAACTAAGTAGTTAAAAATAGAAACATATTTGAGCTCAGTTAAACCTCAGTCAAAGCTTCAGTGCTAATGTCTTTATTGTAGGGGAAGTTCTTTCTGAAAAGCCAAATGTTCCAATTTTTTTATGACTTCATGATTATGAAAGATTCTTACTGTAAATTGTCATGCAATTAAAAAAAAAGTGATGATTTGATTTCTATAGCCCTCCTTTAGATTAAAACTATAATATGGTACTGAGTGGGTTTTGATGGAATTAATTCATATTTTTAATTTTTAGAACTTTAAAACAGTTTGTCTGATTAGAAATTATGGTTTAAAATCAACCATGTCAAGTAAATCAAGTGTCTCTTACACAAAGAATTGGCTTCTGGTGAACATCTGCATGGAACAACCTACACAGGAGGTTGTAGCTAAACCATAGATCCATTTTTATATAGACCCAGTGCAGGGATGGATTCAGGGACCTGAATTCATGAATGGGAAAAGTAGTAAGCAATGTGTGTTCTGCTCACTGAAAGATTAGATTTCGTTGTTGTGACTCCCCTTGTGTTTTGTCTTTTTAAAGCCTAATTAGACTTCTGCCTTTTTTCATGTTTGCTCTTATGTGCACTTATATATGTGGCCTTACAAGATTGAAGTGTATTTTGTCTGAAAGTCATTGCAAATTTTGCACAACTACTAAGAAAACAAAAGAAAAAAGAAAGAGCCTCTTGCATTTCAAAATTTTTGGAATTGATCCATTAGTCAGAAAAAGATCTGTTTCCCTTTTACTCCCTTCCTCTCCCCCATCCTCTTAAACTACTGGATGGCAATATGGTAGAATCCTGATTTTGGAACAGGTATCCAAACTACATTTGTTAGGCTGTTTTGTAACTGCAGCGCAAAGTAATAGTTTAGAAGTACTTTATGTATTTTTACAAAACAATTTTGTTTGCTGGTTATATCCAACACCTTTAGGGAAAAATCATTCTATTGGATTATTTCTTGGGCATTTTTAACCAACTGTGTTTTCCTTCTAATATATAATTACACTAAAAGACACTTTTTCTTGGAATCACATTCACATGTAGAGCTGTCCACATGAATATCGAAGGAGTTACTTGGTGCACTGGATCTAGCTGAAGCTTCACGGTAAAAGAAATTTTGAATCAACATGTCCTTATTTTGTTTCATATACTTGGACTATTTACAGCAATTGCTAATGAGATATGCTGATGTAGTTCCATCAGAGAAGTTTGTCTTGATTGCTTTCCTGACTTCAGCTGCTGCAGTACTGTTTTACAACAAGACTGGCAGAAAGCAAGATGCTGGCTAGATTCAAAGCAAACAAAAAAGCCTCAAAAAAAGTCTTTGTGTGGCACAGCAAAGGGAGACTGTTAGCAGACAAAAGGGGAATTTGGTTAATATAGCTTCCCATACAGACCTCTAGGAAAGAAGTTGATTCACCAGAATTCTTTTTCCTAATATCCAGTGTAAATAGTGTGTGCTGTAAGTATAAATCTGTTACTCTTTGTCCAAGATAATGTGGATATGGAACATTACTTATTTCCTCTTTCCTTGTCTTTAGCTCTTAACTTCCCTCAAACTCCTCTTCTTTAGACTAAACACTGGTCTCTTGAGTGTGTTCTTTTTAGTTTTTAACTCATGTTCAGGTTGTGACTCATAGATGGCTTTACTGGAGAGCTGCTACAATGTTAGCAGCAGTTAGTTACTTCTTCAGTTGTGTTTGTCCATTTGAGTATTCCTGCCTGAAGGACTGAACTTAAAAGATTCTGAGGAATAGAAGTGTCCTAACAAAATCTCACAACCTTTCCCCCCCTGTATTTCTTATATTGATAGAGTTTCTTTTGAAATCTGGTCCTGTCATCCAAACTTTTTACAGCCTACCACTAAGCAGTCAGAAGCATATTTTGGTAAACATCTCCTTTTCAGCTACTCAAATCCAGAATGAGTATGTTCAACTGCACAGCAACAAGTGTGTTAACTTTGACAGTGAATACAGCTGTGTTCGCTTTGACAGTGAAACATAGACAAACAATGTAGGGTACAGTTTTCCAGCAGTTTTGCTTCCCTCTTTGTAGTAACTTCCTCTAGACCACATTTCCTGTGTCTTAGAATATCAAGGAAAAAGCCTTACTAAAGTCAAAATAAATTACAGAGTGGACAAGATGATGCTTTTAATTCACACTGAGGTCACAGGCTTTCCAAGAAAACTGAGCTGGCAGAAAAAATTACACAGTTTTTTTTTCTCAAGAATAATTGTAAGAGGAAGTGCAGCTCCATGACAACTGTTTGTATTTCTGTAGTCCTTAACCAGTGCAACACTTTGGATAAAGGGCCAAGTTTGCTAATCAGTATCTCTTAGTGGATCCCTTTGACCACAGGACCTCTCAATACCGTTCATGGGGCAGGGGTTGGGGAAGCTCTTATGCAGATATCACATGCAGCGTGTCAGGTCTTGATTTCTGACTTTATTTAGGCTGCAGAAATAGTGAGTTTAGAAGTATGTGTGATCTCTTTTGCAGCAGAGGCTGCTGGAGAGGCATCTGGATCTGACTTGTGGCCACATATGCATTCAGAGATGGTGCAAGGTTGGGAGAACAGTGTTGGGAGCAGTGAGGCTGGGTTGCAGGCAAACAGAGGGAAAGTTTGGCACTTCCCCTTGTGACAATGAAACAGTGCTGCTTATTACCATGTAGAAGGCTTATCCTAACTCGTCCATGTTGCTTCTTCCTTATCAGGAAACCTTTCCCTGCCATAACAGGAAAAGATAATGATATTAATTTGATGTGATTAGTGTGTTACACACAGCTGTAACAGATGTTTACAGTCTCTTGAGACATAAGGGATAAGGATGATTCTTCATTTTCCTCCCTAAGAACTTGCAAATAACTTGTTTGTTTATCGTTTGCTCTAGTGTTTGTGCAATTGGATTTGAGCCTGGGGTAGGAACTCTGGTTTTCTTTCATAGTCTCTGGAAACCAGCAGTCCTCCAGATTGGTTGTTCTCAAAGATGGCAAGTAATAGCTCTGTTGTCCCTTCTGAAAAATTTGAAAGTATTTTAGAGAAAACTAGACAAAGTAATTTGATTTTTAATGCATCCAGATTAACACATAGGAGAATGCTTTCCCCATTTTAGCTGAAGCCCTTTGTTACTTTGTTACCCATGTCAGCTGCCTGGTTACCACTGACCTTTTTTAAACCTGAATGTAAAGACTGAAAGATGTAAATATATCTTCTCATCACCATCTGTCCATAAGTTGCTCCTCTGCTGATTAGGTAGAAGATCAACTTTCCTTTGAAGGTTAATGCTCTATTTAATGGAAAACTATTTCCTTCTTCACAGTCTGGATTAAATCCTCCCATGTAGTTTGAGTAGACTTCAGGAATATTTGCTCTCTAGTGGTTTGCTCTAGCCCCTGTACTGAAAATTGTGATAAGCCCTTAACAGAAGCTTGCTGGACAATCTGTTCTGCTTCATTCTTTCTTTGTCAGATGGGAGAGTTAAAGCGCATTTGTTTCTCAGCGCTAATGTCCCATACATTGGGTGGTCGGAGCGTGAGAGGCCAAGTCCTACTCATCTTTCTGTGGTTAACATTCTTTCCACTGCCTTTATGCTTTTTATTCTTGTCACTATCCACTTGCAGTGGATTGTCTGTTTAAAAACAACACATGCTGTAGTAGAGATAATGATGCACAAATTGGCATCTATTGCAGATTGAGCTTTGAAAAAAACCCAGCAGTACTTGCTGATACTCTGATTTACTGGTACCATGTCTCATGTTCTCTGTGGAAGTCAATCACTTGGTAAAAAAGAGAAAAGAAACAAACAAAAACCCTGTAAGACAACAACAGCAACAACAAGACTAAAATCCACCCCCCATCTGTAAAAGCTAAACTAGATAAATTTGTGTCTGGTACATAATTTGAACTGATTAGAAGATAGAGTGCTGGATTTAGAGCTGTACCACTTTTCATAAGCTAGCAATCTGGTCTAGGAAAGGAAAAACAGCTTTATATTTATAAGGACATAAGGTAGATTTATTGGAGTTTGTGTTTTTGGTGATTGATGTAGTACATAGACATAATAAGTGCCAGCTGTTACTTCTCCGTAAATCAGAAACAATAATATTTCCTTTTATTTCAGTGTGAACTATCTGACTTGCTTAAATTCCTTTTTAATTCAAAGGACTTTGTATTTGCAGTTACAAATTAGAAATATATCTACACAAACAAATTAGAAAACATTGCACTATAATACTATAATGGAACCTGAGAGCAGCATCCCAAATGTGTATTGTCAGGGTTTGTTATCCTTCATGAGCTAGATCAAAAGCATTTTTCCATTTCTGCCCATGCTTCAGAAATACGTATTTCTGTCTTTTTCCATTAAAGCTGATGTGGTTTTGGCTGCTCACATCCCTTGGTACTCTAGCTGTATATGGAAGCATCATGTTTTTGTTAATGGAACTGAAACAGACTCGACTATTCTATTCCTTTTAATCTCCACTTTGAAAGTTCCTGCTTTGTTAGCAACTGTTAAATAACAGATTTATATATTTGGCGTGAAAAATTTCAGAGTTTTGATGTGCTGTCAGAACTACATGCTACAAGTAGTTGTTGTAAAGTCATGATTTATCTGGTCTCTTTAGCCCTCAAGGAGACTGCATTTCCATACTCTTTCTTTTGAGTTTTCTGTAACTAATTGACATGTTGATAAATGTCATGTGTGACATAACAGGATCTAAAAATAAAGTGTTGTGTTTGCATAGCGTAAAGGGTTGTGAACTATGTAAAATGGAAGAAAGTTAAGTTGAAATAAAACAATTGCTCAATATGCATAGTCATGTAATGCAGCAAGCACATTCCTGCAGCTTGTTAATAAATTCGATAAATGGGAGTTATCAACGGCTGGTATCTGCCTCTGTTGTTATCCAAATGAACAAATGGTCCATGGTGACCTCTGATAGTTCATTTTAATTATATTTTAGTGGCTGTTTAGGGTTCTCAGACAGGTTTAGTTAATTAAAAAAATATTCTCTCTGACATTCTTATAGATAATGAGTGTCTTCTAGTGTTTCTCAACCTTCAGCTTTTGCCTTTCTAAATGAAACCATGCTTCTGCTTTTAAAATACACTGCTACTTGGTTCACATGTATGACAAGTGGCATCAGTTTCCTTAAACAGCTTGCTGTTGGTCCACTGATGTTTAATGTTTAGGCCCAATCCTGCTAACTTGTGTGTGCTTCATATGGTGCAAGATTTACTGAACCTTAAACTCCAGATTGGGAGAGGTTACAGACAGTAAAAAGTGGTTACTTTTTGTCTGCACCTGAATTTTTCTGTTTTAGAACATATGGGAAAAAATCTTACCTTTGTTGTTTATTTGTATCTTCATAATGTTCTGAAATTTAAATAGAAATTAACTAAAGCATTTTTATTTCTGGAAACACACAAAATTATCATTTGCTTTTAAACTTGACATTCCAACATTTCAGATGTATTTTATTCTTCCATTTGCATCTGCTTACTCTTTAAAAAGATTATTAGAAGTCAAAATACAGAGGTGCTACCACTTAGAGGTGTCAGATGAAACTTTGTTATTTTAAGACCTGTGCTTTTCAGAAATGTGTTTCCCTAATTTGACCCTCAGTAACCCTTGAGAGACTTGAGCACAAGTTACAAACTAATTACATTAATTGCTTTACTGGAACTTGCTAGGCATTTTCTGTTTATACATTAATGTAATATAAATATATCTCAGGCAACAAAAGCCCTTGGGGCAAATTTATGTCCTGAGTAACCCTGTTCTAGTGACCTCAACAGAATTACTCAAAGTCAAGACAGAATTTAAATTGGAAGACCAGATCTTCAGCTGCTGTTAATAGTCTCAACTCCACTAAAATCAGTGTAGCTCTGGTCACAACAGCCAGAAATGGCTCCTTCAATTATGTTTTTTTTTTATTTGCAGGCACTTCTAGCGAAGGGGTTGGGCTGCCTTTTCATTCCAGATTTGAAAATGAACAGAACGTAGCTATAGAAACAATTTTGATTTTAGTCTAGCAATTTTATAATGTACACAATCTTCTTTTGTCTGCATTTTGGAAAAAGCCTTCATGAAATAGTGAGGAACACAGACTCTTTTGGTCCTGCATTTTTGGTTTTTCTATGCCATTTTCTCTGCTATGATCTTGCTTCTAAAAAAAGTTTGTCTAACCAAGCAATATATAGGAAGTTATACTTAACAGTTACATGTGTTGTTTAAGACTCTGTATAAATATAGGAATAGTCACCTAGTAATAGAAAGCTTTTTTCAAAAATAAATTTAAAATTAAGGCTAATCTGAACTCCAGCCCTACAGGTGTTTATATCACTTTATTTTCACCTTGGGGATTATCTTCTTGGTTTAATTGAAAAAGATGTGCTCAGAATTAAGTCTGGATGAAAGAAGATTCTCAACTGGAAATTTGGATTGTGATTATTTTGTTTAGGAGGAGCTGCAAGTGACCTACATTTTTTTACAATATTATAGCGGTAACCCATCAGTGGGAGTTGTTTGGTAGAGTTTTCATTCAGTAGTCAACATTAACACTTTTTTTCCAGCACATTGAATTGTGTGTCTATTCATCCTCTCAGAGATTTTTTGTACTAACTGTAGGGGTCAATAACATCTTGTTTTTTTAAGTGACCTCCATTTGCTAAACAAATATTAAGTTGCCATCAGTCAATTGACTTGCTGGAAGAGAAAATGCATACACTTCTTATAAATGGTAGCCTGTATTGTTATTTTCTAAAGCTCTTCTGCAGGCTTAGCTAAGGAAGTGGAATTGTAGTTCAAGATGCGAGGCTGGTGATCCTCGCTGTTGATTAATGTTTCAATGTCTTGCTGGTCAGTATCCTCAGCAGAACTGGGGCCCTGCTGACTTTTTTGTCTTAGGAAATGTTTTCTGTCAAGGCCTCTTGTCCATCAAGAAAATCAACTGCACGTCCCAGCTAGGGTGCCTGTGTTCTGATGCAGAGTGCATCCTGTGCCAAATGAAATTGAGTTAGGCAGTCTCAGGACTGCAATCTAGATATTCCTAGGGTAACTTTTAAAGGAGGTTGTTGGAGTACCAGTGCAGGATAGCTGTACTTATGTGGCTGTTTGCTCAGTTCCAGATAATATTTTCAGTATTCTGTTCTGGTCTTGAAACTCATTGTGTTAGATCAAATTTTATCGTTGTTTGGCTAGGATAAAACCTTTCCTCCCATTGCCTACATATGTGATACTGATTGAACATGTTATTGCATAGACTTCTACAGGTTTTTTGAAATTTTAATTAACAGCAGTACAGCTTCTCCCAAAGTAGCAGTGCTAATTTGAAAGTGTGACAGCTGACAGACAAACTTTGTGAGATTGTCTGTATGTACTTTTTAATTAATGTTTTGGTACTGGAGTTGAGAGGGATGGACATTTTAAAGATTTTAAAGAGAAGGAAAAAAATTGTTGGAAGAAAACAAGCAAAATTTGGATGACAGACAGAAAAGTACTACCAGCAGATGGTCAAATCTGAGGAAGAACAACTCCAAAGCAAAACATAAATCTTCTGGTTTATAGACTGTCAGGGAAGAATTGCCTGCAGAGAGATGCACACAGCATAGGAATCAATCAGGAGGAGACAGACCTCTGCATGCAGACCCATCAATAAGGCATTGTTAGAACAACTATGATGGATGGATGCAGGAAGACTGGCAGGGAAGAAAGGAATGGGGATTTTCCTTTGCAAATAGAAGCAGTTTGAGTGGATAGGTTTCTTGTTGATCAGGATCAGAGGAGGGGCAGGTATGAGTGACGTAATGGTGAGCCTATTTTAGGGATCACTTGCTTAGTATGGGGATAGGACAATGTCATGTTTTAGCAGCTCTGAGACCCTTGTTGTTGGGATAGACTTTAGCCTCCCTCCTGCCTGCTGGAAGGCAATGCACAAAGGCAGCCCAGGATGTTTCTGGAGACTGTCAAAAGGACGCTAATGAGGGTGCAATGTATCTGAGTGAGAGAGTCCTCTCAAATTAAGATCTGGCCAAGAAGGCAGTCATCAAAGACTGCCTTGGCTTGTAGCAACTATGAATTACTGAAGCTCATGTGAGCAATTCAAGTAGCTGAGTATCATCCTGCCCTTGAAAAGAGCCAACTTTGGGTTTAATTAGGGAACTGGTAAATGGATATTTTTGGAGTTAGACTGTGAATGCCAAGAGTAAATCATGCTTGACAAATCTGATCACATTTTCTAATGAAATTATTGGGTTTGTGGATGAGAGTCCTCTCCTGGGATTTGTCCTGTTTTACTACAGTCACAGATTCACATGTTATTCTGAGTTGGAAGGGACCCACAAGGATTGCTGAGTCCAGCTCTTCAGTGAATGACCCATACAGGGATCAAACCCACAACCTTGGTGTTACTGTGCTCTAACCATGTTTTTATACCTTTGAGAGTTACAGAAGAACAGGGTACATGCTGGTGAGACAGAGCACACCTTCATATGGTTTTTGTATAGCAACAAACAGGAGGTGTGGAGGTAGTAAAGCTGATAGACTTCCTTGCAGGTTTGCCATTCAGATGGACTCAGGTACGCTGGAAAAACGGACTGACTGGAATCTGATGAGATTCAATAAAGACAAATGCAAGTCTTTTACCTGGGATGGAAGAGCTCCTTGCAATGATAGGGACTGAGGCTCAGTGGTTGGGAAGCAGCTCTGTGGGAAAGGACTTCAGGTTCCTGGTGGAAGCTCAACATCAGCCAGTATTATACCCTGCCAGCCATGCAGGCTGACAGTGTCCTGGGCTCCCTCAAGAGGAGCGTGGCCAGTAAATTGAGTGAAGTGGTTGTCCTCTACTTGGCTGTTAAACCACATGTGGAATATTGTGCTTGGTTTTCACCAAAAAGAAAACAAAACAACAAGAAAGATGTTAATAAACTTGACTGAGTCTAGCAGTGGGCCACCAAGATGGGCTGAAACATCTGCCGAATGAGAAGGGTCTGAGAGGACTGGACCAAATAGTGGTCTGCCACTTACAGGTTACTTCAGATATGGAACCAGGCTTTTCACTGAGGTGCACAGGCTTAGAACAAGAGACAATCACCATATTTTGAAGCAGGAGAGACTTCCAAAGGATATAAGAAGGAAAATGTATTTTCTATGGGGATGATTAAGCAATAGAACTAGTTTTGTAGAGACACTCTGCATTTTTTTGTCTTTGGAAGTTTGATTTGATGTTGACTAGATGGCTATTGGGGACCTTTCCAATCTGTTATTCTAGGCGGATTAGAAAGTAACGAGTACTAGTTGGCAATAAGAAAGCAAACAAAACAAAAACAAACAAACAAAAACAAAACAAAAAACAAAACAAAACAAAAAAAACCCCAAAAAACCAAAAAAAACCACAAAAACGTTCCGTTCCAAAAAAACCCCACCCAAACACAAAACAAAAAAAAAACCTACACACATTCGTCCCTCCTGACAAGGCTCATAAATCTGGAAGACTTTTAAATTAAAATTTTATTTCCAAGTTTTTAACTTTTCCCTTACTTTCAAAAATACTGCCATGTGACCCAGTAATATATCTAAATCATGAAAATTGGAGTCACTAATATATCAGTGATAAATCTGAAGTCATGAAAGAACACACATATAACTATATGCCATTTATACCTTTGTTGGATTTGACTATATTGAATTGTCTTTTTAATTTTTATTTGAAAAAAATCATAAGCCTCTTTTTAGAATAATGTGCCATATTTTCTGTCTGACAATGCATTTTCTGACATCTGTTTCTATCTAGAATAGCTCATGCTTTCTGAAAACGAGATTAAGTAGAAATCCTGAGCCAATCACTTCAAATAAAATGGCAAATCAACATCTTTTTGATATAGTATATCTTCTGATTCAGGATATGATACCAAGTGTAACTTCTACCTTTTATTAGCAGATGTAAGGCCTTTTGTCAGGAATATTGGTATAGCCAGTTAAAGACTGCTTTCTGGTTGTTTTTCCCAGAAGTTCTTTGGCTTTAAATTTGGAGGTACTGCTAAATAGGTATAATTCTGCCTGCGAGCCTGTTTGCCTGACATGGCTATCTCAGTGAATTCATGTGAGGCATTAGTGTGTACTGGCACTGGGCAAAGCTCTAGAACTGAAGACTTATTGCTCCCTTTTTTATTGCTGCAGTTCCTGTGTGATTTTGTACTAATGCTATTACTATGTGCTTTTTGTACTAATTTTGTATGGAGAGAGTATCATGAAATGTTGCTGTTCATATAAGGAATGTCCGTGTGCTCTTCAAAACTACCTTCAAGTGTGTTTAGCCCTGAGAAGGATCACTTAGCCTTACCCTAAGAAGGGTGCTGAGTCTGGCAGCACTGGAGTCTATCTGTGGGCAGAATCAGTAAGCACAAATAGCTTTGACAGTCAGAGCTGGGAGACTTTAGTGCATGTGTCATTTGGTATTAAAGATGGGGGGGAGAAGTTTTAGGCAACTCATGTAAGGAATGCTCTAAGGAAATGTTGGCATTGAGCTCAGGAAGCCAGCCACATGTGGCTGCAGAGAACAGGGATCCATCCTTAAATGCTGAGTATTTGTTGGAAATCTGAAAAAGGCCAAGAATGGAAAGTATGTATCTGGACACTTCAGAGAATTATTTTCTGTTCTTAGTGCAGGCTTTACTGAAAGAAGGTCAAAATAAGACACACAAGAATTTCAATTCACAGAAAAGACGTGGTTTTGAGTTCAGTTGAAAAGCATGCACTTATTGGCTGGGTAACATGCACTTTGTTATCTTCCAAAATGTGATTGTCCAGTTCTAATTCATATTTCCATGTGTGTGCTTCATGTTGCTTATAGAGAGGATAGTGAGTTAACATCTTTTATTTGAATTGCAGCAGTCTAAACTTTGAACTGCATCTCTCTGCTAGATTATCCAGCCTCCCTTATTTGATGGGACAGAGCAGTATGATACTGAAGAAGACTAAGAAGTCCTTATGCAAAGCCCACAGGCTGATCTGTATCTCATCTGGAAATTAGCTGTGCTCTTCACTGCAACTGTATATGCCAGGGCAAAAAGAGTACAATGGTCAGGCTGGTGCTGGAGCCCCAGAAGTTAGCTACTGTTTCTGCATATGAGGTTAGCACCTGGTCACTGCAGCAGTGTCCTAAACTTACCGAGTTTGCATCCCTTTTTGTCAGTGGGAGTTAAGTGCTCTTTTGCATTTAAAGTAAATAGCTGATAAAATCTTCTGACTGGCATGTGCCTTTCAAGCATGACAAATACCAGTTTGTATGTCACTTGGCAGTGACTGCTTCCAGCTCTATTGGAACATAAGGTAACCTTGAAAGTGGATGCCATTAAATAGTATTCTTATCACTCCTATAGTGATGTCACAGAAACTGCAAACCTTGAGCAGCAATTATATATTTGCTGCTGCTTGCAGCTCACTAGAGACTTTTTAACTAAATGAATATGCTTTACCCAGTGTGTTACTTTAGTTTGTACTTTTGATCCTCATATAAGCAATTCTTCATCTTTTATCTGCTGCTCAAGAAATTTTGTTCAAATTACAGTAAAATGCTTTGAAAAGCATGTTGGAGTATTGGCCTCTCATAAGACAAAAATCAGTGAACTCAGTTTCTCAGTCTGTGGCTCACAGTTGATGTACTGCTCAGAAGTCAGAAATTAATATTTAGAATTAGGCTAACACAAACATTTGAAGCTACCCAAAGACCCACATGAGCTAAAGACCACGGACCTGGGTGGAAACAAAGTCTATAGGCTTAAAAATCTAAATGTTTAACATAATAAAAGTATTGAGTGCTAACCAGCTCATCTTTCTAATCAATAGGAAAAAAAAAAAGTTAAATTTTTCTTGACAGTGCATTAAGACGGCATGTATTTCTCTAACATAGATTTTATTTTTCTACATCTCTATCAAAAGTGTCATGCTACAAAAATGGAGACGACGTCAGTGACAACATGAGTATAAATAGCATGACCTGAGGTAGGATTGCAAGTGTGAGGGAGTTCAGAGGGTGTGAGACAGGTAAGGGTTCCCTATGGTAAGACCAGTGAGTGCTTGGCTTTCTATCTGGACAGCTTTGCTTGAGTTATTTTTGGTATTTTGCTCGAAGTGTTTGCAATGACAGAGGCTATATTTGTGCTGTATAAAGTCTTCCAGAATTAATGCTTTTTTCTTAAATCCAGCAGACAGAATCCAGGGGTCAGAGAGCTTGAGGTAGCTACATTTCCACAAAAACCTTGCATGGGGAGGGATATGGAGAAAATCCCATTTCCTAATAAAATTTTATTTGGTAAATACACAAACGCAACAGGGATTTAACATGTGTCAATAAATTTGACCAGACTAAACTGTA
Source organism: Geospiza fortis (assembly GCF_000277835.1). Lineage (NCBI taxonomy): Eukaryota > Metazoa > Chordata > Aves > Passeriformes > Thraupidae > Geospiza > Geospiza fortis. The sequence continues at coordinate 21,597,101 of NW_005054297.1, forward strand.
GCCTTCTGAAGCTGCTTGACTTTGTTGTGATATGACTTGCATGGGGAAGTTACTGAGCTGTAAATTATACATGCTATCCTGTAGTTTCACTGATCTATTTTCACTTTCCAGGGTTGTTCATATGCCAGGCTTTACTTTGGGAGGTGTTAGGAGTTAATCAAGGTTTAGGCAAGGGTTGCACCAGATGTATCTCATGTTCATGACATTTCTTAAGGAAGGAAAGGCTCTATCTAGCTGAGCTTTGTAGTAGGGAGCAAAGTTGAGCCCTCAGGCCCCTTAGTTATGTGTCCGCCCAATGTCAGTGCTCCCCAGAGCATTTTGTCAGTACTCTCAGCTCCTGTTTAATGTCTCTGAGACATAATTACTGTTTTTGTTGCTTTGGAGGGTCCATCAGTTCAGAGAAACTTGGTTTTTTGGGGGGTTTTGAGTGTATTTTTGATATTAAATTGTCAAAGTATGTGCTTCAGCCCCTTCGAAAGGTTTTTGTGTAGTGTGATACTGCAGGTTGCATGCTCCAGGAGGTGACAAAAAGGGTTTTTTGTTGCTAGAGCAGCTGGGATGTTCTGGGGACAAGCTCATGGTGTTTTGTGCTGTTAGAATCAGGCGCTGGAGTGAACTGTCTTGTCAGCTGTGTCTGGGTTTCCTCATGTGTTCAGTTTGGATGAGGAAGAGACCAATAGGCCTGAATTGACAACTTAGAAACACCCTTGTCTTTCAGTTGTACAGCTGGTCTGATAAAAAATGATGGCATGCGCTTTGTCTAGATTGTAGTGTTTGCAGAATGATGGAAAAATGTTTCATGGACATATGTTGTGGGGTAAAATAGGAAGACTGCAAAGCAACCTGATGTAAACATGTAAAAAAAATGGAATTGGGAATTAATAATACAAACATGCTGTGGCAAGCAGAAATGTTTAGAGAAGTCAACAAAAGCTATTATGGTCATTGGTAAGATCATGTAAAAATCACCAGATTGCTTTAATAAGGACCTGAAATGTAACAGAGTAGGAAAGATATTGTCTTTGTGTTTTAGCAGAATGGCTGATATAGTAGTTATGTCAGTAGGTTTAGAAAACAAATTAGAATGTTTGAAATGAAAATTATAGCAGCAGTAAGACAAAGATGGGCTTCCAGGTAACTATTATTTAAAGTCCAATAGTGTTGACTGTGTAAGAGCCAAAAAAGGAAAAGGATTAAAAACAGAAACTGCCTTTTAGGGCTTTGGAATGGTAAAAGTCTTAAAAAGCTCAACATGATATTTAGGGCTAGTAAAACTACAGATACTGTAACTGTAAGGACTGAAGCATATTACACACAGTGATGTATAGATGCAGTAGTTAAGCTAGGAGGCTGAATCCTGTAATCCTCACTAAACAAAAATCCCATTGAAGTCAGTCGAAGATTTGCGTGAACAAGGAATGTATAACCAGGCAATTAGAGACAAAGTTGCAGCCTGACCTTGACTGGGCCTTTGTGCCTGTGATTAGCTGTACCCAGAGCATCTGGGCACATTTGTTTGAAGGCACAGTCAATTTTAATGACAGCTCAAAAAAGAAATACAATTATGCCATGGTTTAAGTTCTAATGGATCCAAATGAAAAATGCAAATAATTGCAAAGAGACATATTAAGACAACACTTCTGTAATCTAAGTCTTTTGAAACAGCAAGTTCTGTGTTCTTTGTTCCTTTCCTTCTCAGGAAAAAACAGAATTTAATAGATACTGTTCAAGTTTTGGCACTTATAATTGAGAGGCAGCTATTTGACTTTTCTTAAATGTAAGAGAGCATGGGAAATTATTGTGTGAGGTATCAGAAATAGCCTCTAGTTAAATTACTAAAAATATCTAATAGCATTTGCCATACATGTTTATAAAGTTAAATTAATAATTCCTCTCCAAATTGTTTTAGAACTATTTCAGTATGAAACAAAATGTCCTTAAAATTCATCCATTTACGTTTTTCCTTTTTTTGTGATCCTAGTTCAAATAAATTTGAAAATCAACAAAACACTTTATTTTGAAGCAAAATTGAATTCAGAAGTGTCATTCTCACTGCCAGTTACTCTAATGAGACATGTGTTCCTTGTGTCTGAATCTACTTTGTTTGAAAAGAGCTGCTCTTAAAGCATTGAGGAAATTGCAGTACCCAGTAAAAGAAATGTTAGAAATATAGAAGAACAAACAGAAATTGTTTCCTGGTCTGGTCCTGTAAATGGTGACCTCAGTGACTACAATGGGCTCTTGGTATTGCTAAGTGTGTGTCCAAAATTCCAGTGTCCAGGACTGCAATCCTGTAAATACATGTGTGTGCTTTGTGGTACGTGCCATACGCTATTGGGGAAAAAAGTCAAAGGAATTTTTCCACTGCATTATTTTTGTGTGCACATAATTCCATCATGGTTTTATATGAAAATCATTATAAGTAATCTCTCCAGATTGTCTTTAGGAAGTAGTTTCATATGCTTTGAAAAGCAGTTCCTGAAAGGTTGCCAGTAGTGCTGGAGAATTTGAAATTTCTCTCTGCTTAAGTTCTCCTGCTTTGACACTTTCTCCTGCTAAAATCTAAGAAAACTTTTGGAACCTTTGATTTTGAAGATAATGAAAATGATAGGATCTATTTTTTTCAGAAAGTCGAGAGCCTTTTGTTGTTTTTTTCCTACTTTTTGTATCAGAATCTGTCAACTCAAGATGTGCACCTTTACTGCTGAAGAATAAAATCTCAGAGTGCTCCAAGCTGGAGACTGGTATTACAGTCATAGTACCAACCCACTTTTACTCCCTTATCTCTTTTCCCATTCCTGTTTTCATGTCACAAATCTGACTGGATTTCTTTACCTAAAATTCTTCTGTTCAGGACTCTGTGACTGAGTAACTACAAAATGCAATGACACAAACGTATTTTTTTAAATTAAAAAATTGTTTACTTCTAAGAGCAGATAAAAAGATAACCCTTAGTAAATATTTCAATATAACAGTAAGGTTTATGCCTATACTTAGCTTAATTTTAAACATCTTCCTTATATTTTTCCACAAACCTGGAATAACTAGAGCCTCTTTCTCCCTTTCTCCTGCTCTCTGTATGCCTCCTTTTAATATATATATAATCCATTTAAATCTGTTTTATTTTTCATTAGTTTCTGGGCCTAGATAAGAATGGAGGCAGCTCAGCAAGGTGGTATAGGAGCAGTTTCAACTAATGGCAATTATGATGGATTTCAAGATGCAATGTTGTATCTTCCATCAGGGGTTGTATGTCTTCTTTCTTATGGAAGTTGATTCCTCAGGGCATACTTCTTGCAATAACTTCATTCTGGAGTCAAGCCTCATTCAAAAACTCTTCTGATAGCATACTGTGTTCAGCACTGGATTACTCTATGTCCTGTCAGTGTGAATTAGGATCTGTTTTAATACTGCTGATGTACCCTGATCCTTTTTAAGTAACATTGCTGTACAATACGCTATTCAGAATAATTTAAGCCAAAAATAATGGGCAACATACATTTCTCCTGATTTAGTGGCATGAAAGGGAATTGTGACCAAGTCTCAATTTAGTTCTTGGATTTGCCATTCTCAGGGTTTCATTTGCCTTTCCCTGTCTCTCATGCCTTGCTGGCAAATCTCTTAATACCTGTCAGGTTTTACATGGTACAGTAAGCTTTCTCCTTTAGTGATACAAAAGCATGATTTCTCGTGATCAAAGACCCTTGTTGTTTCTTATTTTTATTTTTTCTTCCCCATCATTCAGAACAGGTGTGACAGCTCCACAGAACTACTGGCTTTTATGCTGTAGTTTGCAATGAAGTTAGCCAATCAGGGAAAGCAAAAAGGAAAATAAAAGTATTACAGGCTCAATGTCTAAACAAATGGGTTTGTCTCTGCATAATATATCTGTAACAGGGGTCAAATTGTAGTCCAAAGGATGTTTCACACAGAATTCAGAGTAGAACAAATTTCCAACACAAATTATCAGGTTAGGCTCAAGCAGGTTATGGGTAGCAGGTCCTCTAAACTGTGTAACTACTCAGGCTAAAAAAAAATCAGATGTTCTCTTTCTTTTTGCCTGGATTAGCAAAGATCCTTTTCATAAAATATTTAAGTAATAGCTTAATAACAAAAATAAAAGCTTCTTCTGCTACTTTTTTATTAATGAAATCTCACAACTTAATAACTCTGTTTGCAAAACCAAAGGTATTAAAAAGGTCTGATATGTTAGTCTGGTGTGTTACTTTGGCTTATTAAATAGACTTGTGTCAAATTAACTGAAAAAACATTATGCTAAATAACATAAACCAATAATAAGGTAATTTTAATGGCATATACATAGAAACCCTAAAATGAAATAAAATGTGCAGGTTTGTGAGCCCCTTTATTTGTTTCCTCTTTCATATAAACAAAAAACTGTAATAACTTAAAACTAAGACTTTTAAAATAGAACTACTGTGTTACTACTTCCTCACTTTTTTTTTTTGTTGAATTTTAAATAGTGTGTTGTGCTTATGGCTGGAATATTTTTTTAAATAGTGACAGAGTAGGTGGTCTTGTAATTAATATTTCTTTACAGATCTGTAAACTGTGCAAGATTTGTTTAACAAAACAGAAATCATGTTCTTTTAGATTAAGACATTTGTTTAGGAATAAAGTTCAAGTTCGTCTTTGAAATTCAATGATGTAGTTTCATGGCCTGTGAAATTATTTGTTTTATGAACCATTTTAAAAGTATAACTAATTCAAGAAATTTCTGTGACCTATTACTAAATATTTAGACCATGGATTAATTATATTTTCTCAGTGTTTCAAATAGTGATTTTAAAAACTTGGTGAAAAGGCAAGTTACTTAGTAGTGAGAGAAATTATTCAGCAATAAGACACGTTGTGTTCATGTAATCTTTCCCTCCTATAAATGACTGCATTTTCAAAAATTCAAGAGTAAGCAAAGGTGTTGAATTGAAAACTAAGTGTCATCACAGTGAGAACCTATTTGTTCAGCATAACTCAGAAATGTTCTTACAAATGTGCAATTTATTATTCCTGCCCTTAGTGAAACCTTCATTTATGAATGATTGACCTGCAGAATAGAAAACATGATGTAAAAACTACCCACTGCTTTCTTGAAGCCAGTCCCTTGATACACAGCCAGAACTCCTACTCATGGACTAATTAGGATCTGGGATGTATTCATGTAGTGCAGGTACTGTGCTCAGGCAGTGTCTCAGAATGTGCTAGCATTCTAATAAACGTCATTTAAATTCATTTAAAATTAATTTACCCCTTACCTGTCCACTTAGTAACTCTCAATCTGATACTGCAGAAGTTTTTAATTCTCACTGCCAGTGTTACCCTTGCTCGAGATTGTAGCTCATTTGCAGTGCTACCATGTTAATAATTTTCTTCAAAAAATGACTCTATATTTGTTTGGTGTTTTTGATAAAGGTAATGATAGTTGTTAATAAAAGCAATGCCAGTGAAACCTAAGCAAAGACTGAGAATAAGCAACCTTCTTTGAAAGGCCTGATAGTTTATTCTGTTGTACTGATTTTGATGGAATACATGTGACTACTGAAAGGAAAACAAGAGGTTACAGAGTATTTTGAAAAAACAGCAATATTCAGACCATATTAAAAAAAAAAAGCTTAACTGGCATTTTATCTTTTTCTGAGAGAGTAAGGTATTTTAATGAGGAAGATTTGTAGTAGGAGTGAAAGTTCTTATTTTCAGAATTGTGTGCTTTGCTTCTCTCAATGTTAGTTAAAAGTTGCTTAAAAGCATTCAAAATGAACATATTGTTTTTATAATGTGTCAAATTCTACAGAGCTGCCATGTGACAGCCACCCAAGATGTCTTGTGGATGCAGCGCACGCAATCAGCACCAGAACCTTGCTGGGCTGCAGAGCGTGCATTGCAGAGGATGCTGACATTCTCACTCTGTTAGCTGTGCTCTTCCTGGCAGGGGTCTGTGCCTGTTCATCACCTTGATATCCCAGCAATCATCACAGTGTTGTCCTTTGTTTTCCCTTTACAAATGTTTTTTACTTACAAAAGGCTTCCCCTTTCTTCTGGTCGTGCATCTGGACGTGCATGACACTGCACACATTTGTCACCACTGGTCACTGGAGCTGCTGATGACCAAGAGAATAATACACAAATCTCATCTGGTACAGATTGCACTGCCTGATGTCGCCAAGATTTAATCAGATGTAAGCCTTTCAGCAGCAATAATCCAAATCCTTATTGATTCCAAATCTATCTGTAATGCTAGCTGGAGGTTTCAGTACAAGCCTTAGAATCAATTAAACAATCCAGTGAAGCTGCACTTAGACAGTGGAGGGTTATCCCACATATTTGCAGCCTTTGACCTTTTTTGAAAGATCAGGCCAAAGTGTGTGAGAACAAAACCTTTCCTGTTACTATAATCTAGTTGTGAAATTTCTTCCCAAAAAAGAGTCTAGCTAAGGTGCCACAAATCCTTGTTTTGAAAACTGCTTTCTGTTACAGTCAGAAATGGTATTGATTGCCCAAGTTTGTAGAAACCTGTGAGAACAAGTTGTCCACAATGAGTTTCTAAAGCAATCAGGCAGCAGCCTACAGAGCTGCTCTAGAAAGCAACTAGATTATTTTTCTTTTCTCTCTGCCTCCCAGGGAACTCAGATTGAAAAAAGGTTATTGTCATAAGTAATTCCCATTGAATATATGAAAGTACCTGCATTTTTTTTAGTGAAGGTTGAGAACCACTGAGGAATGCAGTTACTTGAAGAATAAGTACCAGACAAGAAGCATGTTTCAGAACCTCAGCAACAGCTAAATGTTTGACTAAAGGACTTAATGTAAGTACCTTTGTGCAAATCCATAAACTTAGGTATTGTTCCAGCATTGCCTAAGAATATCTAAATAAAATATTGCCATAAAAATGCTGACGTGCATAAAATTTAATTTCCCTTAACATGGAAATTTTACATTACCAATTACCTTAGCCTAAATACCTGTACTTATGAACTGGAGGAGCAATATTAAGTAGTATAAACCTAGGATGATTTTCTAGCAGTTTATGATCTTCCTCTCAAAAAAATGGTCAAAACAAGAGAAAAAAGACATGATAGAACTGACACTTTTCTAGTCTTAAGTTTATCCTTATAGCCAATGTCTTTTTCTTCCTTCTTAACAAATTCTTTTGAATTTCTTCCCAAACTCATTTATTTTTCCTTGCCTATCTACTTTGTACATTCCTCACTCCTCCCATTTATTTGTTTTCTTTCCCTGATGTTATTCTTGGTATTTAAAATGTCATAGTGAATAGAAGTCACTTAAAGCAAAATATAGTTCAGACTGATTTGTTTATTTATTTATTTTGTACTTTGATTCTTACTTTTTGTGTTTGTCTGATGTGCTTTGTAAGCTCTTTGGAGCAGAGACTGATTCTAATCTCTTCTGTTGTCATGATGTTTTGATTTAATTCATATTAACTGCAGCAGTCTTTCTACTTATTTTTACTTATATCACATCACATCTATTTGAAGTGATGTGAAATAAAATTTATGTTCACTGTTGCTGTTTGGCTTCTGTAAGGCTCTGTTTTGTTACTGTATTGAATGGTGACTTAAAAGTTCTCAACTACAGTCATCCAGGTTTGCTGGTGACAAATGGGTGCATGGGAGATCGAAATCAGGGCTTTTCTAGTAAGACCATAGAAGTGGGCACAAAAGTTGAATTTAATTCTTAACTATAGCTACAATTTTTAATTAAAATATTTTCTTATTTTTTATTGGCATCAACTTCTTAAAATACTAGCATTGAAATACATGAAAATTGCAATAAATTATTATGCAAGTGAAGTGTTTATAAATACTTCTGCAATATTTCCATTTGCTTACAAGTAATTTCAACATTCAGATTTAAGTACTTGATTTTAACCCATTTCAGTCAATCAATAAATACAAAATATAAGCATCTTAAAACAGAGGGGTTTATAGACAGCATTTTCCTATTCAGAATTGTCCACAAAATCCTTGAAAATTAAATGAGCTGACAACTGTAGTCAGGACAGATACATTATAGCATATTGCACCATCAAATATGTGTCAAGCATGCTGCCAAATATTAAGTGTTCTGACCTTTGTTATTAATAATAGAGGCAAGCACTGGGGACATATGAAAGATAAGTAATGTAATGCATGGAAAATCTGTTACACATTTGACTTTGTTAATGGATATAGAGCCTATTTGGTATCCTGCCCTTTCCCTTGCAAGCCACAATTTTATGAAAAACTGGGCATACCATGTAATGGAAAGCCACGTTGTGAAAAACATACTTTGATAGAATGAAATATTCTGAAGTTAAATAATAGCAAGAGAGCACTTGTCATCAAGCTTTACATCTTTTTAAATATGTATTTGTCACTTCCCTGTTCCTCATAAAAAATGAGAAATTATTGAAATTGAGAAGTGTAACTTTATTGTCTCCATTCACACTTGTATTTTTAAGTTGTTATTTTGCTTAATGTCACCTATCATCTTGTAGAGTTGGCTAGTAAAAGGTTTAATCAGTGTCTTTCTCTAGAATACACCTTCTAGCATTTTCAGATGTTCATGCAGGACAACACTGATAATAGGTAAAAATAACAAAAAAATAGTAGAATGGTCAACCAGAGAGGATCAACACTTATGAAGGGAGTGGTGGTGGTGGTGGTGGTGGTGGTGGTTAAAAAAAAAAGTTCAAACCACAATTCCTTACCTGACTTGAAAATGCCAAGATTATAGAAAAGCATGGGATAGAGAAAATTCCTTCCTGTGCAATCACTCTTGGGTCTATTTCCTGCTTCCTTCTTAATGTAGAACTTAGACTCCAGAATGCATTACCAGTAAAACATTAAGCAGTTTGTCCACAATTTCATCAGGAGCGCTCTGTAATTATATGAAACCCAACTATCTGTTTAAATTTATCAAAAAGTATTCTTCAGTCCTAAAAGTCATAGAATCTCTCTTATTGCAACCTGTGCTAATGTTCTATTACTTTTTTTTTCCTCCCTTTGAACTTCACATTTGGGAATAACTAGCTTGGTGACAGTAATTGCAGCTACAAGCCATATTTCTTTCGGAACTTCCCTAGTCTGCACTCTCATAAGAAGAATGAAAAATGAGAGCTCCTCTAATCTCTAGTACATTTTTGTTGATGTTACTTTCTTTGTGTCGTCATATATTCTAAATGTGTTTGAGTCTCAGAATTGTTTTGCAGTGGAAGTCCAGTGTCCTACACTACAAGCCAATGCATAGTTAAGAAAGAACAAAGAATAAAAGATATGGACCAAGACAGTATATTTTCATGAAATTACCAAAATTTGCACAAAATCAAAAATGTTGCCAGACTACTATTATATTTACAGAAGCAGATTCATTCTTCCCTTAAAAAGTAGGAAACTCTTTCTAACAATCCTTAATGATCTGATGCTTATGCTGAATACAGGACACACTCTTGTAATCATCCAGAACTTAGGATTTCATTTGATGTTCATGTCAACAAGATGTTTGGCTGTTCTACAAAATTAAGTCACAAGTTCCTTAAACAAATGTTCCTCTAAACAGTTTTCCACAGGTGAGAGTAATATGAGAGTAATTTGCTGCAGTTAAAAAATACACAGATATATAGGAAGAGATTGTTGATCTGTATCTCAAGGTAACACTGTAAGCATATTGAAAAAGCAACATTTCAAGGGGTTCTTTTTTTGGGTTTTTGGGTTTTTTGCTTGTTTGTTTGTTTTTTAGTTTTGTTTGTTTGTTTTTGTTTGGCTTTTTGGGTTTTCTTGTTTTTTGTTTTTTGGGGGTTTTTTTTGCTCCCTAACTCTGGGCACTAAATGCAGTGTATTTAGTACATATATATGAATTTCCTTCTCCTTTTCTTACTAAATTGGAAGAGGGGAGAGAACAACAGGCTGCTAGTGATCAGATTGTTTTTCCGTGGTATAAATTTGAATTGAAGCCATCTTTACAAGCAAATTAAGCTAAGCAGAAGATAATTTTTTAAAAGTAATTTTATATATCTGCTCCAGAAATTGTTTTCCTTTTGTTTATATTAAGGGAGTACTCAGAGAATCATAGAATAAGCTGAGCTGGAAGGGACCCATCAGGGTCACTGAAGTAGAACTCCTGGCTCTGCACACAGCAGCCCCAAGAGTCACATCACGTACCTGAGAGCATTGTCCAAACACTCCTTGAATTCAGAGAGGATTAGTGCTGTGACCACTTCCCTGGGGAGCCTGTTCCAGTGCCCAGCTACTCTCTGGGTGAAGAAGCTTTCCCTGAGATCCAAACTAAATCTCCCCCAACTCAGCTTCATGCCATTTCCTCAAATCCTGTCCTGGTTTTGTGATGAGATCAATGTCTGCCCCTCTACTTCTCCTCAAGAGGATGTTGAAGACCACAATGATGTCTCCCTTCAGTCTCCTTAAGATTGAACAAACCAAGTGTTCTCAATAGCTTGAGACCCTTCACCAGACTTGTGACCCTCCTTTGGATGCTCTCTAATAGCTTGATTTTTTTTTAATTTTTTTTTTTTTTTAAATACTGTGCACCCAAAACCGCGCACACAATATTCAAGATGACGCTGCCCTGGTGCAGAGCAGAGCAGGACAATCCCCTCCCTTGCCCAGCTGGTGATGCATTGCCTGATGTCCCCAGGACAGGATTGGCCTGCCAGGGCACTGCTGACTCGACATCAGCCAGTCCCTCCAGGTCCCTTTCCAGAGTGCTGCTCTCCAGCCTCTCCTTCCTTAATCTGTACACACAACCAGGACTGCCTTGTCTCAGGTTGTAGGCACTCGGCACTATGGCCTGTGAAATATGCAGGGTAAAATAAACTTTATTATATTTGATACAATGCTTAATTAAAGCCATGAATTTCTTCATATTTTGAGTTTTATTCATACATATTTAATATATGTATAAAAAATTGTGTCCAGCTGAAAAGACACGACTTGATTGCCTGACCAAAGAGGAATTAGTCAGCATGCATTATGCTTCATGCCTGACTTTTTATCAAAGTAATACTGAGTTTCATTACTTATTTTCCTGATGCTCTAGGCTGTACTCTGAATATCTGCAACATCAGTAGCCAACATTTTGTCTACTTTGGGCTGTACAGGCTTTTAAGGATTCATCAAAGGTGGCAAAGCTTTGGTTGAATTCTCTTTCCATGTTACCCCCATGATCTGCTAGGACTTCCTAGGATCAGCTAGTGGCTGGCTAACCACAGGTTTTATTCCTCTGCCTTTTACATAATAGCCTGGCTTCCAGCCTTGTGACAGGATATGCACGCTGTGCCATGCCTATTCCCATCACGTGGCAGAAGCGCATCTGCAATGCTGGCATTGTGCTGGTGCAGCAACTTGCTTCCCATTACTCAAGGGCCATGTGCTGCAGCACCCTCAGGAAGCAGTTTGGCAGGAGTGAGGCTGTTCAAACCCTGCACTTCTCACCTCTCAGGAGGTGCAAGCAGCGAGTCACCAAATTAGTTGTTTGTTAAGCTTGGATTTTTGTCTGTGACCCACTGATTGAGACCTTGAGTGGCATCTTGCAAGGAGAGCAAAGGTGATGGGGGGGAAATTCTGTGTTACCATTAAATTTGAAGTCAAAGCTCTCAGAATCTGCTTGATGCATGTCTTGGGTCAGGGATGGCCCTTCTTGTGGTGACAAGGAAAGAGATGAAGGCATGCATGGGCACATTTCTGAGACAATGACTCGGTTGTTGAAACCTCCCCGGACAGTCGTCTTCAAGGACACTCAGGTTAGTGAGGCTTAAGTGAAAACATTTTTTTAGCTTCATAACACTTTGTTAAATTAAACAAATTTACAATTGGTATTGGAATAATAGAATCACAGAATGGCCTGAGTTGGAAGGGACCTTAAAGATCACCTAATTTTTGGTCCCCTGCCATGGACAGGTGCATCTTTCACTACACCAGGTTGCTCAGAGTTACATCCAGCCTGCCCTTGAACAGTTCCTCTCTGGGTGACCTGGTTCAGTGCCTTATCGTCTTCACAGCTTTGTATATAACTGTGTTTACAGAAATGAGTTCTGTGAATTTGCCTTATCCTGAGGTGTTTCTGCTGTGTTTGACACCGGATAAGGGAGTAGATGAAACCATATGTGCCATTTTATACCCTTGCAGTTGTCCATGAGACAAGGAGCAGTTTTGATTCAGATGGGCTAGTTCTGAGCTACCTGCTTTACTCACGTAATGTTCAGAATCATTGAACTGAAAGAGTTTATTCTTTTTTGTTAGTGGCAGAGTCAGATAAGAAATTGTAAATATCAACTCATTTAGCTTCGCATTTCTGCATTTAGACGTTTTACACTCTTAAAGGTTTTTGGAGTAGAGCAACAATTTTATAGTAAACTGTAGAGAGTCTCCAGCCAGTTGACGGATTTTGTATTAGTGTGTACCTCTGTATTTTGTGTCTTATACTGCCATCTAAGGGCTATATAGGCTGAGAAGATGGCTAAAGGTTCTTCAGTACTCCTCTCTCCATGCTGCCCTTCCCTTTGAGAAGTCAGCAGTCCATGGATGAGAAAGATGAGCAGGGGATAAACACCAGTCTTTTGATGCAGTATTCTTCATCTAAGAGGAACAGAGGAATCTTCCTGATAAGGGATAAAATAGAATGTAAATCTCAGTCATTCAGAAAACTACAGTTGCAATGAGTTTGTGTAAAGGCCAGAGAATAACAAAGCAGGATTACAGGATTTAAGGCTACTCCTGAAACAGAAAGGGAATGTGAGGTTTAGACTCTTCAAGGTACCTAAATCCTCATGTCCTACTGATTTAGGAAGTCGTGCTTTGTAATATAATTTGCTTATTAAGATTTTTCCTAGAATGCTACTAAATAACATGATTTAGTTTCTTTGTTTAGTGTTTTGTTTGTTTTTTTGGGTCTGTTTTAACTGGTTTTGCATTTCTGGGCATTTCTATTTTCTGGGACTAAGGGATTAAAAGGTAAATAATTGGTGTTACTTTAGGAGTATATGATATTAAATAATATGAACATCATTTAAGTATTTTGGGGTTCAAGCATTCAAAATTTCATAACAAAAACTTAACCTTTCCAGGATAAAAATGCCTTTTTTTAAATATAATATGTATAATCTGCAAACTGTGTTTGTGTAGGCTTAATTGTGTAGGCTCCTTTCTCACACAGATATTTTGAACTACAAGAGTGATAAAGAAGTGGTGGAAGAAGCAAAACATTTCATTGTTTGTCAATATAGTAATGTTGGCATTGACTGGCAGAAGCAGTTTTTATGATGATGACCCCTTTATTTTACAATGCATGACTTGCTTTTCAGGATAGTTTCCAGCAAACCTTGTGTACCAGAGAAAGTAATTAATCCTGCATGTTACTTTGGCAGGCTCATGGAAGCAAAGACCTGGAAGAGCAATTGCGGTCTGTGTCCAGTGTGGATGAACTCATGACAGTACTTTACCCGGAATACTGGAAAATATTCAAATGTCAGTTGAGGAGAGGAGGTTGGCAACACAACAGGGAGCACTCCAGCTTTGACACAAGATCAGATGATTCCCTGAAATTTGCTGCAGCACACTATAATGCAGAGATCCTGAAAAGTAAGTACAGAACGCAATCCACTTTCCAATACACAAAAAATGAAATTCTGAGGGCTTTTCAGTTGTGTCAAAAATACTTTAAAAGCTAAGCATTGTCAGTAAACCAACCTCAGCAGTTGGATAGGATGTGTTCTCTGTAATAGAAAATCTATGATAGTAAGCCTTTCATAATGAAAGAAATCACTCTGCAGACATATTTTAGGTATGTCCATTGTATAAAAGTGCTTTCTTGGCTCAGTAGAAAAAGTGAAGTGCTTGTCTTCAAGTATAAGGAATCCTACTTCATAGTCTGTAACAATTTTGCAGAAATCAAAGAGGATGCGTATACTTGGGCCCATTGAACTATTTCTTCTCATTTTCTGCAGTTGCATCCCAGCTGGTAGTGTTTTCTTCTCTTATGCATTATGGCTTTGGAACACCAAATAATCCACGTGTAACTTTTTCATGTTACAAGAGAATAGCTGTAATGATGTTATGCTAAAATAAGCAAAGCAGTTTTCAAACCGATGTGTTTGAATACCTTTCAGTGTTTCAGATAGCTTGCATGAAAATATATTAACTTACAGTTTAAGCCAGTGCTTATAGGCAGAGAAAGAAGGATTTATAGCAGGAGGTGTATTTTTGGACATTATATTGGAAATCATGTACCTTAATGGAGAGTTTAAAGTACACATAAGGCAAAATTTCCATTTTTGTTGAATAGCTTACCAAAATCTAGTGCCAAAAGGGAATAAACTTACAGCTGTAAGTCTCAGGGCTGTTTAGTGTAAGATTATATTTAGTAAAGTGCTGTATAACATGATACAAAGTCTTTGCCCAAATTTGTGTGGATGATCTGGGCACAAAAATCATCCATCAGATTAAATCCCATGCTGTACATAATTGCTAAATACTTTTGCTTTAAATTATACCCTTCTAGTTAACAAACTAAACACGTGTTTAAATGAATTTCACATTAAGTGTATAAAATTTTTAGATTATAATATATTATGTCCAAGTGAAGTACTGTGTGGGGCTGGTTAGAATTACTTTGCAGAAGTGTCCAGAAATAAAGTGCAGACTTTACTCAAGATGAGACTTGCCCCCAGTGAAGAAAGGACATGTGCAGCTTTAGCTGCTGGCCAGCACTTCGAGGGAGGTGATTCTGCCCCTCCCTCTGCTCTACGGGGACCCATCAGCAGCGCTGTGCCCACAGTGTCCAGCTCAGCGGCCCCCAACACAAGAAGGATGTGGAGCTGTTGGAACAGGTCCAGAAGAGGGCTGTGAGGATGCTCAGGGGGCTGGAGCACCTCTCTTATGAAGATGGGCTGAGAGAGCTGGGGCTGCTCAGGCTGGAGAAGAGAAAACTCCCAGGAGTTCTTACAGCAGCCTTCCAGAACCTAAAGGGGGCCTATAAGAAAGATGAGGAGACATGTTTTAGCAGCTCCTGTTGTGATAGGACAAGGGTAATAATTTTAAACTAAAGAAAGTAGATTCACTAGATAAAGGGAAGAAAACTTTTACTATAAGGATGGTGAATTACTAGAACAAGTTGCCCAGTGGGGTGGTACATACCCCATCCCTGGTAACATCCAAGGTCATTCAAGTTTGGGTGGGGCTCTGAGCAACCTGATCTGCTTGAAGATGTCCTTGCTCGTTACAAGAGGGTTGGACTAGGAGGCAGGTGACCTTTAAAGGTCCTTTCCAACACAAGCCAGGCTATGATTCTGTGCTTTCAGGTCTCCCCTGCCTGTGGAATCCCTTTTAGTCCCACTGTGACTTTTCATCTGCTCCATGATGATATGTCATGTCCCTATGAAGGAGAAAAATCAGCTAGAAGGTAACAGAGAGAGATGTGTGTTTCACTGACTAAAGGTTGTGACTCTAGAAATTCATATTCTGGTTTTGAAGTTTAAAAAGGAATCCTAATTTACTGCAGGATAGTTTTGATTTTAAACAGTTAATTTATAACATGAAATTCCCTGTAACTTGGCAGGTATTGATACTGAGTGGAGAAAAACTCAGTGCACGCCACGTGAAGTGTGTGTGGATGTGGGAAAGGAGTTTGGAGCAACTACAAACACCTTCTTTAAACCCCCATGTGTGTCCATCTACAGATGTGGAGGTTGCTGCAATAGTGAAGGACTTCAGTGTATGAATGTCAGCACAAATTACATCAGCAAGACAGTAAGTTCTCATGCTTTTACAGTTCATGTACTCCTTGCAAATACATTTATATTCGTGCATAATTTAAACTTTCTTATTGCTAAGGAAATAGTTGATTCCAAAATACACAGGAAAAACAGCTGAAGACACTACTGCCTGGAAAAAAAAAGTGTTTAACACTCTTGTCACCAAAATATTTTTATTTTTCAGGGGAAAAAATGATGTCTCATTCTCAGTTTTGAGATTATCCATGAAACTTAATTCTCTCTCTTTTTTTTTTTTTTTTCCATCTACCTTATGCCTCTATGGGGCAAGCACTCCATGGAAAACTAGCCTGTAATTTTATTAGTGTAGACTGCTGCAGGACGTGTGCAGACAGGATACATGTTTCAAATAAAGCCTTTTAGGAAGTGTGTTTTACTATATTAAGACATATTAGCATTGTATGTACCTATTTATTTTGTTGTAATGCATCTTCTTCCAGTGTATGTGCAGGTTTTGTTCTTCGAGTTCAGGGTTAGGGATGAGGTAGGAGTATGCAGAGATCACGCACTGAGCTTGTGAGCTGCCTTTAAAGCAGCATATTCTACATTATTCTAAGTAGATACAGGATTTATCACAATTATGTTTGAACATTTCCCTCAAAATCATGTAAAAATAGTCATACTTAAAAGCATTTCCTAGGGTATTATAATAAAGCCTCGATCTTGGCCTCATTATCGAGCGGTGCAGGATCGAGCCCAGTCCCTCAGAGAGACAGAGTGCCCGAATGCCCAGTTAGCTTGTGGCCATCGCCGCAGGCTGCCCTTTAGCAAGCTCAGTGATTGTCAGCTCTTTAGTGATTATCAGCTCTCTTAGGATGAGCTCTTTGCTTGCTTGCTAGGGTGCCCTTGGCTGAGGCTGCAGCAGACACGAGAGAGAAGGAGAGGTCCTGGCATTCCACAGCAATAGTTTACTGGGAAGTCTGTGAAGGGTCCCAGCAACATCTCTCCTTCTGTCGAATGGGCTAAACCAGCCCCTTTTTATAGGGTAAAGGGGGATCCAAACTTGTCCAATAGTAGGGGTTAGGGAAAAGTGACCTATGGGGTTACAGAGATAAGCTTTGGGGCGGGGGTCAGAGACAGGAGCTTATTTTGCTGTCTCATCGTGACTCAGCAGTTCCTATGGTTAAGTCTCAATCCTCCACGGAGCTTTCTCAAGCTCTATGGGGTTTGCTACAGGGTATTTTACTGTTACCTCTAGTATTTGGTAGGGGTTTTGTTGGTTGTTTTTCCCTTTGTAGTGTAAAACTTGCTTGCTTTTTTAGGAGGATTCATCTAGCTGAAGATGCACTACACATTTATAAAGAAGACCAAAAACTGCATGGCCAGTTATAAAACTGAAGCCCTTAGAAACGTCACTCCTTTATCAAAAACCTTCTTAGTGCTCTGAGCCTTTTCTCGGGGGAATAAGGGAATTTTCTTTATGTCCCCTTTCAAAGGGAATGTAAAGAGAACAGCAAAACCCACTAATTTTGTAGAGTGCGTTTTCTTCCCTCATTTCTCACCAAATCTGTCTGTCTGAAATGCTATATCCTTCCAAGAATTTTCAATCCTAAATTTAGGCTAGTGGTAGACAGCCACACAGCACAGGAGTAATATAGCTCAAATAGCTTAAATGAGGACAACTGCAGCACTGACTTTGTTCATGCCTTACCATTTTTCTCATTATTAGGAGAAAACATAGTCTCAATTCCACTTGCTTGAAATATATAAATGTAATTTTCATTTTAAAACCCAAGAAGTGAGACTTTTTTTTTTTCACATATTGGTAAAGTTTAGCTTACCAAAATAAAGGATTATCTAATCACATAGAGAGCTGTTCCACATAACAGATTTCCTGGTTTTTGAGCACTGTGTCAGTTTGGGCTAAATCAAATCTTCATCTTACTGTTCATATATGTTGAGTGAAGTAATTTTTTACCCAGTAGAAAATGTTTAGCACTGATTTTCTTTTTGAAGTTCTTGATGTTATTGGTGATATGATGTAGAGTAGTTAAAGATTTAAGAGATTATGAAAAGGAAAATGTTAAAGGTCTTACTAGAAAGAAGAGGCAATAACACTGTTTTGTTTTCTTACTTATTCTGTAAAAGCAAGCAATTGTATCTATGAGTTTTCTGTCTTGCTTCTGATTTCCAGTTCTATCTGGTCCTTGACAGAATGCAATGTTAAAAGAGCCCTTAATAAAGGAACAGACCTATAGCAATATATCTTCATCTGTAACCATGTCAATTTTTTTTAAATTATATGACCACAGTTTAACCCATATCAGATGAGAATTAGAAAGAAAAAAAGTATTGGATTCAAGACCTTCTGTGGAATTCAGGTACCCTACACATCTATTTTCACCGCAGTTTTCCTTATTTTCTGGAGGAAATGAGTACAAATAGTTTTGTCATAATTCACTAATTTTTAGCTTTATTTTTCGTGCATAAACTCCATAAGGTAACTTCATACTGTTCACCCTGCAGAAAAAGTGCTTAATGGGAAACTAATTTTTTAGCTGGAGTTCTTACTGTGAGGGCAAGCTCTAGCATTGGTTTCAGACATTGAAATAAAATGAAAGATTATATCAGCTTTCATCAAAATTAGTTAAAACCGAAAGAAGTAAGCACAGAAATTATTTTTATAGGGAGCAAATAGTTGATTTCCAGAAGAATGGACCAGATCAGATATTCCCAGACTGCCTTGGTGGTTGTGGTGGTCTAGAGCAAGGTTATAACAAGCAATAGTTTCTAGTTCAGGCTGTGTTACTCCTTTCTAGCTACTGAACTTTATTAAGACAAAAGTAGAAACGTATTCTGCTTTGTTTTTAATACCATTTTTTCCCAAAACCTGTTTTTGTAGTTGCTAAGGGATATTTATACAAGCAAGATTGAGATATGAGCAACTTCTTAATTAAGATACAGTACAAGATCTGTGACAATATTTGAAGGCTCCCTGGGCTAATTCACAAACTGCAGTAGGTCCTTTCCTGCATGCAGTAGCCCGGTTTTTAAGTGGTGGCTTGTCTAGTAAGGATCTCTGGGAAATGTGACTGGTTGGGTTTTCATTTTGTGGTGTCGTTGTTTGGGTTTTTTCTCTGATTTGTTGTCAAGCAGCTGTTCTGTGTTTCCATGGTACAAATAATTCAACAGTGGTTACAAAGATTGTGGAAGTACCTGGTGCAGTTATAGCCTGTCCCTCAGCAGCACTTTTTAATGCCCCACCTACAGGCACTTGCTTATATGTTGAAGGGGAGCAGAGGGCTGATGTCAAAGAGTTGTTTCATCCCATTCTCCCTCTTGGCTGTCAGGATGGACGTTTTTTTGGCTTCTTTCAGATCACTTGTTTTAGAGGTCCTAAATCATCTTGTTTCACGGTTACAGTTATAGTCCCTCCAGGGAAAACATCTATCCAAGCAGATCAGAATTAGATTTAGAGGAGATTTTCTCACAGGAAACAAGTTAACAGCTTGAAATATTTTGCCCAGTTTGGGATGTATGTGGTGCTCTTTTTCACAGTTCAGAAATATGCCACAAGAATACTCAGTTGTTTTCAACATTACCATTTCTACCTTTTCCCATGCATGTTTCTGTTAGACTAATTATTGTAGTGATATAATAGGTACTTTTAATAGTGGGAGATAGATAAGTTCCAAATGTTTTTTCTTAATATTTCTGGGAAAAGAAAGGGATTAAAATAGAAAAAGATAGAATAAGGAACCCAAGCATATTAAACAAATATTAATTTATTATATCAAATACCTGTTGTTATAGTCCACATAAGCCTTGAAATGGTTTTTCAAGAAAGTTCAACAGTAAAATAATGATGATGTGCCATTACTCAAATAGTTTATTTTCATTCTTTTCAATATAGAGATGTTTAGTTTTGAAACCAGTCGTATGTCCCTAGTTTAAAAATCTCTCTAGACACATTGTACTGTGTTACACTGGTTATATTTGGCTGGCCTTACTGACACTTTAGAAAGTGCAAAGATCACAAGTGATGGAAACTTAGACTCAATCGATTTAAGGGAAACTTGCCAAAATAAACCACAGGCCATGCGAAGAACATGGGGTAGTTAATGTAAATCTTGGGAAAAAAGCATACATAAATCCTGTATTTGAAAAGTATCTAGAATGATGGCCTTCCCACACAATTACAGTGTTGATATATTTTAGGAGTCAGTGAGCATATTAATAATTTTATGTGTGCTGATACAATGGATATTGGCACATATGATGATAGTGCTGAATAAATTAATTTAGCCACTGAAGCAAAGAAATGCTTTGTATGAAAAGCCTCCGTTTTTCTGGTAAGTATGCTGTGAAGTCCTTCTAGTGTAAAGAAGAAGCCATCAAGACTATGGATCAAAATTATATGCCTTTTGGGGTTTTGAGTAACCTGGTGTCCCTGCCCATGGCAGAGGGGTTCTAATTAGATGATCTCTAAAGTCCTTTCCAAACCAAACCATTCTGTGTTTCTAAGGATCAGTGAGAAGGAATATATGGAAAATTTCTTTTTCAGGAGTTCTGATAGTGCTTTTTGTCCACAAATTCAGATATTCCCATCTTCTGTTAGTCTTTTTCTTTTTTTCTTTTAAGTTTAAAATCATATTCAATTCTAGGTTGTGGACGGTACTTGGAAGAGAAACCCTAGAAATGGTGTGAAAGACTGGAAGACCTGCCATCTGGCTTTCTGTGATAAAACAGCCTTAGACTGGCTGAGTGGCAGGTGTTGAATTCTTATTAAATGCATTTAATTATTAATGGCTTTCAATTGTTCCTCAATTACACAGAGCTTCTGTTAGTATGTGCTGTACTCTGAGATTAACAATGTGTAACTGATTTATGTTTACAATTAGCAGCTTTTCTGGAGGAGGACAGGGCTTTGTGATTATGTGGGGGGGAGGGGGTTGGAGTTTGTTTGGTTTTGGGGGTTTTTTTGTTATATATATTATTCTTTAGTTATACAATCACTTATTGCTTCTGTTGTTGCTTTCCACTGGTTTCTTGAAAATGCAGTGTTGGTGGCAGAAAGGTACAGGACATAATGGGCCAGTTGAGGCTATTTTTGTCTGTTATTTGCCTCTGACTGGAGCAATACTCATACATTGCTGTTTTATTTCTTATAACTACTAACATTTTTCAGAGCAATAAATGTTCTCCACTTTTCAAAGACTTCTCTAATCCCTACTGCTGTCTGATCTTATGTTCTTGTGGGGACTGAAGCTCATTCGTTGTAGTCTTTGGTACTGAATATCTGTCTTTAGGGATTGGTACCTAAAGGAAATGGTTGTTCCCTTTAGAGTGAATTAGTCTGGTTTTTTAGCAAAATTTGAAGTTGGAAAGGAAGAGAAGATTTGGGCTTCTAAGAATGCAGTAATCCCAGTCTTCTAGAGAATGGGGTATCAAACAGAAATATAAGCCATTTGGTCTCCAAGAAGAATTGCCCATTTGGGGCATGTGGGTAACAGCAGTAGTAGCCACAGCCAACAGTGGTGCCAGAAAAAGATCATACATAGGTGTTATGAGGCATTTTTCATAGAAATATCCTTTCTATGTGTTGACATTTGGTTGTTAAATGTTGCCAGACATGCCCTATAGTGACAGCAGATGTTGAGCTTATTGTTCTGTTGGATGAGGAAGGGGAGCAAAAAATAAATTGTAGATGTTATCAAAACCATAAAGCATTGTTCACGGCCAGGTTTTACATAACCTGAAATGTTTTATTTAGATGAAGATTCAAACATAACTGATGCATGTTGAGAGTTTATTCACTTATATAGTTTCACTGAATAAACAGTAGTAGGTATTGGGTGAGGTAAAATACATTACTCTTAAGAGAATTTATTTGAACAAACTGAGGGTAATTTGAGGAGGTCAAGGAAGCTAGTCTACCTTTATATTGTTTAACTAGACTTTTTTCTCACTGATGAGAATAGTTGTTAGCAATATTCATCTCCAAATTGATACCTTTCACAGTGGAAGGATAAATGTAAATTAAGATTGATTCACATTCACCGTAATTTCCATTTCCATTACCATGATTGATAGGTCTCAGCTGTTTTTGTGAAATTTCTCTCAGTGATCTCTTGAAGCCAGATAGGACAGTTGGGCAGGGACCTACCTCTTTTAGGTGCTTTGGAAATGTAGCAGTCGTCCTATGCTGCCATCTCCAGTGGTCTGTAGTCTGCTATGCTTTGCAATATGGCAAATTGATCTACTGCAAGAATACAGGAAGACCATGCAGTTGTTTTCCAGCTGCAGTTAGGTCCATTCACAGACTCATGCTTATTTCACTTTCTAAGATTTATCAGTTCTCTCTGTAGCAGATTTTTATTTCAGCTTCAGAAAAGCAAGGTCATACTGTCATGAGAGAACAGAAAAAACGAGATTCTCTTTACATGTGTAATGTTGTAATTAAGTTCATACTGTTTGTTTTGCCCATCAATTCGTACATATCTTCTAAGAATCAGCTTTCTAAGCAAGTGAATACATCCCTTAATGGTGTATTTTATATTTTGAAGCATTAAAAATTACTTGTATTCTGATTACATTTGCATGCTGCGTATATGACATACTCTAAAGTTACAGATTTTTAAAGAGCATTGCAAATACATCTCAGCTAAAAAATAGTGTTTTTATACAATCTTCCCAACTGGAACTGGAATAAAAAAGCCAATTACCATTTTTAAAGGTAGTCAAGTCCCCAAAAGATGCAGAAATGTTCTTAAATGTATTTGGAAAAATTGACTGAACACCTAAAAGGCAGCAGTGCACTGTTGTCTTTCTTAAACACTATCAAAAAACAGCTTTTAAGATTTTGACCTAGTGTATTTGTCGTAGCTTTTCAGGAGATTGAGACTTGAGTTTTACAGCAAAACCTACTTAATTTGATAGATATCCTGAACTGAAATGAGTCTCTTGGTTCTTCTGTTGTCACTTGTTCAGTTTTACTACAAGGCATCACTGAAGTTGTCCTCTTTCACTAGTTGAACTATAATTCCCACTAAAATTAAGATTTTGTTAATTCACTTACAGATTATTTTATCACTAGTGGATATTTCTTAATAGTTTGGAAAAAAGCCCAAATGTTAAAGATATATTTTATCAGAATAGATGTATAACTTGCACAGACACAAATACTAAAAATTTTTAAAATGTGGTAAGCTGTAGTTCAAACGTTATTCATCCAGAACTGGTGTGATCAAAGTCCACTATACTGCTTTTTTACATAAGCTTTTGTAATTGTGCAACTGATGTATTAGGTGGTAACTTACTGTCTTCTTTATATTATTCTTCAGTTTTTCAAAGCACCTTCCAAAGGTTTCAGTTTGGATTTTTTTTTAATGCTGCCAATTTGAAGACATCTCCTCTAGAAAAATGATTTCTTTGTGCATTTTCCTCTCGTCTATTAAATGTTGTAGTAAGCAAACTGGCATATAACAAGGTTTAACACTAAAAATGTTAGTTGTCACATCATAGCGATTGTATTAATTTTGCACATAATAATTATTTAGCAATATAATTGAATGCTGGAAGATGACAAAAAAATCTGAACTTAAATTCATGATAGGTTTTCTGTATGTCCTTACATTAGTTTTAGCTGGATCTGTGACAGAAGTTTTTTGCTTTGCCTTGCCTTTTGTAGCTGTTTGAGATCACGGTGCCGCTGTCCCACGGCCCCAAGCCCGTCACCGTCAGCTTCGCCAACCACACGTCCTGCCGGTGCATGTCCAAGCTGGATGTGTACAGACAAGTCCACTCCATCATAAGGCGTTCCTTGCCAGCAGCACAAACTCAGTAAGTATCAGGCTTGTCTTTCTTTTACATTATAAGCAAGCCTATATAATTCAGATTTAAAATACTGCTGGGAAGTTTTGACAGTTAGCATAGGCGAGCTATGCATGACAGTAGCAGAATGCTTTCTGCAAGGGAACTGCCATTATCTTACAAAGAGAGAATTTTACTAAATTAACATCACCTTTCCACCCAGTAGGTAAACTGGAGCAAGATGATTTAAAACTGAAGAGTAATGTATGTGGGATTTGCTTGATGAAAGAGCTACAGTCCAATTGAGACTTAAAAAAATATCAGCAAAATCCATTCATTTTCAAAAGAAAAGCTAAAAATATCTCTGTAAATAATTAGGAGATAATATTTCTCTCTCAATCTATATTTTCACTTTTTGAATGCTTTTTTTAAAGACTTGTTTTTTAGGGAATCTTTAACTCGCAAATCTTTCTTCACATCTTCACACGTGCCAGAGGTGCATATAAAATAGAATGGAAGGGGGAAATAAAGGGTTAATTTGCATTCCATAGAAGTAGCATATTGATTTTTTTGTGTGTGTGATTTTGAATGAAAAATGTCACAGAACATTCTGGCACCAGAAATCTGATTTTAAGTTATTAGAACACTTGAAGATCTCCTTCCTTAATTTAGAGTTTTGAGTGATGATTTTATGATGTATAAATATTTAGGAGGTCAAAAACACATAACAGACTAACAGTTGCTTTGAGGAAGAGTCAATAACTAGAAGCCAATCTGGAATGAATTGACATTTTTTAATAAGGTGAGTGAGTAGAACAAAGCATTTTCCTCAGTGGTTTCAATCTGTTTAAGTCTGGATGTTTTCTGACATGTTCCTAAACATAGATTATATTCTATTTGAGTTTAATTTATCTAATTTGTTCATCAAAACGTGGATCATAAACAGTAGCTTGGAAATAAATCTATTCATAATTAGTTTAATTACATAATTAACAGATTATTAAAAACACAAACCAAAGAATCAGTAAGAAAGTCAAATTATGTTGACTCTCTCCAGCTTCTCAGTGTTTCTAAGTTAAGAGCAGTTGAAATGATCAGTGCAAGAGTTTATTGTAGCCAGGAAACAGCTACTTGTAGTTGAGGGAGGTGAGAGTACAGGTACCAGACTTGGACCAGCACTCACAGGTAGCAGTTTGTCCTGTGACTAAGGAATCGTGCTTCAACAGAGGTAAGACAACATAGTACTAGATCAGAATATATAAAGGTCTTCTCTTTTGCTTAATGTCTTTAGGTTTTATTGGCTTTGTGCAATGGAGCAGGCAGGAGGGTTTGATTTTTTGTTGTTGTTGTTTGGTTTGATTTGGTTGGTTTGGGTCTTTTTAACAGAATACAATAATATGTCTGTAGATTATCCATACTATTTCTCAAGCAGAGTTGGAAGGCAGGCTAAAGGAAACGTATGCCAAGTGAGGCAGCGAGAGTGAGATCATTACTGGGATGAATTCAGGAAACACCAGTTTGGTAAAACATGAGGTGAAGCAGGGTGATGTTAAACCACAGTAGTCTTTACAAGTGGAGTGATTTAGCGTGTTAAAGGGGAGTGGTCTACTTGAATGATGATCACGGAAGAATATCCCAGCACCTGCATTTTTGAATGTATGAGTAATGGTGCTCAGGGGAATGAAAAGTGCATCAAATATGTAATATAGGTGTTGTCTTAAAAGATTAGTAGGATTTTAGAAATACTACGGAAACAATGAATAAATTACATAGCCCGGATACATGAAGTTAGGCTTGACTTGTTCAAAGATGTAATGTCAGCTGTGGTGATAAAGAAATTGCAAGCAAGGAAGATGAGATAATACACATAAATATTCTATCAGTGATTCACCAGACAGCTCAGTTCACTTATTCTTTAAGAAGGCAGCAGCTGCTGTTTGGATTTTTTGCTTTCTTTGGTACCACTACCTTGGCTGTGAACTGTAGCAGGAAAAGAGGACTAAAGTGTTAACTTGTTTATTGTCTTTATTTTAAAGTGAAGAGGCATCACTGCTGAAAGTCTAATTCTTTAGGTGCAAGAAGGCTGGCCAGAATGAGTGACTGATGAGAAAGTGTCACCTAATGGCACATAACTTTCACAAAAAGTGGAATGGAATCTTATAAACTGTGATTTTATTTTTTAAAGTTTTGCCTACAGAATTAATTCTAAAACTATTATTGCTGTCTTTTGACGTCTTAAATTTGAAAACATTTTTGTACTTCAAAAAACTACACGGAAAATGATGCCTGTTACCATGCAGTATTTGGCATGCAAAATAATTTTTATACTAATCTATATGAGGCTTATGTTCTACGGTTAGGTCTGTTTCAAAACAACATCAGCAAAGTACAAATACCAGCTTCTAGAATTTGGAGCTAAAACTTGAAATATAAGAAGGTGTCTTCAACAAATGGTTGAAAATCTCTGTAGTGGGGAGAACCTTTAGTAGCAGATTTGACAGGAATAAAAAATAAAATTATAAATGAGCTGACACTCTTAGAAAGATATTTGCAATGGTGAGAAACTAAAGCAATCAACAGCTGAAATAGTTTTTTTTTTCTCCTTGAGTTCTTATGGTAGTAAATCAACAGCATTTTTAATTTTGCAGGTGCCATGTGGCAAACAAGACCTGTCCGAAAAATCATATTTGGAATAATCAAATTTGCAGGTGTTTGTCACAGCATGATTTTGGTTTCTCTTCTCACCTTGGAGATTCTGGTAAGCGCTTTCCGTTAAAGCATCAAATGTCCTTCTAAAGATGAGAAGTTGTAGTAATTATTTGCATCTTTTTCTGTATCATTGCTACTACTGATTGTTGCTGTCTTTTGATAAATGCTTGTTTTTGAAACACCATAAAAGGTATGGATTTGCTCATTTCTTCACATAAAAATAGGTGAGAGAGTAGACACAAAATTCTGGTACTAGTGGGACTTCTCTGCTGCTTTTTCAGACACATCTGAAGGATTCCATATCTGTGGACCGAACAAGGAGCTGGATGAAGAAACCTGTCAGTGTGTCTGCAAAGGAGGCGTGCGGCCCTCGAGCTGTGGACCTCACAAAGAATTAGACAGATCATCTTGTCAGTGCACATGCAAAAACAAACTCATCCCTGCATCCTGCGGGCCCAACAAGGAATTTGATGAAGAAAAGTGCCAGTGTGTATGTAAAAAGACCTGTCCCAGACATCAGCCGCTAAATCCTGCAAAGTGCATCTGTGAATGTATAGAATCTCCCAATAAATGCTTCTTGAAAGGAAAAAGGTTCCATCACCAGACATGCAGGTAAAATCACAGTTTTTATTTCTCTTATGGTGTTCAAGGCCTAAAATTTTGGGTTGGGACATTAACTGCTTTGTAGTCTTAAGTAAACTGTAAGCCTGTTGTCAGTTCAGTTTTATCTTCTATGACTTCTATAAACTCTAAGATGAAGCTGCTAGGCATAATAAGTATTCTAAAGCGTATTTAGTTTCTAGTGCTCTTAGACTGCTCCTTTCTTCCTTTTCCTTTTTTTTTTCTGGTGAAAATGAAAAAATGTAATTAGTTGGAATAAATATATTTATATATAAATATATATATATA
>NW_005054297.1:21624662-21649365 GCF_000277835.1 Geospiza fortis
TATGTATTTGTTCATCTTCATAAAGAAGAAATGTCAAATATAAGTAGTGACACTTGTGTTGAAGTCTCTAAAATGGGGGAAAAGATTATTAACTGGCACTACTTGTTTAGAAATATTTGGCCTTTTAAGTGACATAGAAGAGTTGTTAGAAACATCAGAAATTATCTCTTCTCTATAATTCAATGTTATGTTTACATTAGAGAAAGAAACCAGCCTGGTTACGTAAGCTTTACATATTACAAAGCCTTTGCACTATAGATTTCACTTCCAGCAGTGCTACAAACATAAACCAGCTACAGTTTAAAAGAATATTCACAACTAGAGAAGCTAAGAAATGCCATAATAAATATCTGATGTTGATTTCAATATCTCTGTTGATTTAAAGACTTAGTATTTGCAGAAGGAAATTAAGTTCAGCCTTTCTCTGTTGTGCTGTGGTTGAATACGATAGAGTTTGAATCATTTTCTCACTTCCAAGGACAGTATGATATAGGATGCTTTAACCTTTTTTCTGACCTGTTTTTCTTTTGTATTTGTGTGCAGAAAGAAAGGCTTACATATGTTGTTACTTTATACCTCTAGAACCAATAGTCCTGTAGATGTTAACACTGTTAGAGGGGACAGTCTCTCCTCCTTAAGAAATGACTTAGCATAGGTTTCTCCCATTTTGGCTCTGTCCAGCACTAGCTGTTTCTAAAAGGAATAAAAATCCTGCAACATCCCTTTTATCTCTGAAAGATCCCTTGCTCGTTTAAAACAGCATCAATTATACAATTTAATTTATATAATAAAAACATAAAATATATTTATGATACAAATTTATTAAAAATAAATGGAAGTATCACTCTGTTGAGCTTTGTGCTAGACATGTGAGCCCTAGACATGAGCATAATCCTATAGTCATGTCCTAGACAGCTCCCTGTCCTACAAGTAATGCTTGTAGCTTCTGGTTTTGAAGCACTAATATTTTTATGCACTGAAGCTAAAATGCCTCTGCCTCTAGTGTTACAACCTGCTTCAGATGAAAGGAATACAAAATCATCTACAAAGCACAGGATGGGAAGGGAAAAAGAGCTCTCAGCGTATTGCTTTTTAAGGTGATTATGCTGTTTGTCAGCCCAAGAAGTAGCATTTCCTCATTTCATCTATGGAGTTGTTAGAGTGCCCACTGTAACAATCTGGGCATTCTGCACAGCAAAAATACACAATTATTGACCGTAAACAGAAAGTTGCTGCTGTTTTGCCCGGCACTATGAATAGTGACTAAACATCTATCTTAGCTCCAGTGTGCTCAGATTTTCCTCATTGAAACAGACCTCTGTCACATGAAACCACTCTGTAAACAGCATTCAGACCAAATCTCTTGAAAGACCTGGTCTATTGTTCAGCAGTTTCCTAAGGAAGCCACATTTATGTAGTTACAATGACTCTGCTGCTATTCACCTTGTGCTACCACCTCTAAAATTTATTTTGGTCAGTTTTGGCTGGGCCAGATAACTAGAAACTTCATCTGTTAAGCACTTTAGAGGAGGAGAGGGACTTTCTTGCTCTGTTGAAATGTCCCAGATAAGGATAAGAGTGTAGTAACCTGACCTTGACTGCTGCTAGACACAAACTCACATGGGAGAGCTGCTGTATAGCACTCCCAGCTGCAAGTTGAAGTTCACAAGGAGGCATGAATCCTAAACAAAGTGAACTCCTCATGCTTAATGTTTTCATGAGTGCTTTTCATTGTGTACAGTCATAGGTATGTGGAAGAGTTTAGCTTTGCCTCTTTTTCTTCTTATTTAATTTTGCTGTCATTCAGTACAATGAACTGAACTTTCATGCCAGAGACAGCAAGAAGGTGAGTTCAGTGTTTCATCCACTGCATCTCTGTGGAGTACCTTTTTCCCAGAATGGACCCTTAGCTGGTTGCTTGTTCACTTAGAATATTAGATCCTTCCACAAACCTTTTCGTTGCCTTTTACCACTGTTTCCAAATTTTTGGGAGAATAGATCACAGTAGGGGTTTAAGAGATTCCCATGAGCTGCTATGCCGATTTCAAATCTCTGTTAGGTGGCACAAAATAATGATACTCCCTTAACTACAGGGACCATAGTGGTGAACTAATCGCTGATAAATCACATTGAAAACACTGAACATGATGTGACTAGTTAATAAATGTCCCATTTGCAGTCTTCCTCATTCCTTATCGCTTTCCTCATAGCCAGATTCATTGGTTGAACTGGAAGTGTGAATTAATGTAACTGTAGTGCAGACCTCATATCATAAACAAATATTGCAAAGTAGTAACTTAGTATCCAAAACAAGCGCACAGCATACTAACTTATTTGCAACAACAGTAAGAGTCATCGCAAGACT
This sequence comes from Geospiza fortis, assembly GCF_000277835.1. Classification (NCBI taxonomy): domain Eukaryota; kingdom Metazoa; phylum Chordata; class Aves; order Passeriformes; family Thraupidae; genus Geospiza; species Geospiza fortis. The sequence continues at coordinate 21,627,028 of NW_005054297.1, forward strand.
GAAACAAGAATTACCCAGGGAAGAGGAGAGTGACATTGCACAATTTAGCGCGCTGTATATATGCAAGTAAGAGTTATCGTAATAGATCATAATATCAGTGTTTCACGAACAGGCACACATTATTTCAAAACAAGTTTTAAGTATAACTGTGCTGAAATTCAAGACATATACTTTTGTCTTTTGACTCATTGCCAGTGTCTGAAAAAATCACAGACTTGTACTTTGTCTCTATTATACACCAGAAAGTATTTAGCATTGTTATTGTAAGGTTATTTTGGGTCAAGTTCTTGTTTTAATAGAAAAATTAAATAGGAAAAGGAAGGGTTCAGGGACAACCAGAGATATTATCTTTGTATAAGTTCTATTTTTCAGTCAAGGAGTTGGTGAGGAAATCTTCTACTGCTGCATAGGGAGATGATTTTTGGTTCAATGCTGTATTGCTGTTAGAACAGAACTAGTGTCTACCTGATTAAAATAAGTTTTTCTCCATTAAAATTTATCAGAAACATGATAAATAGGCTCCGATTTCTCTTCAGAATGCACACAGATGCAATATGAATGCAGATATATTCCCGCTGGCTCAGAGACTGGCTGTGGGGATTTGCAACTTGAAAGGAAGTATGTTCTCATTTTCAAGATCAGAGTCACAGTGTAACATATGTAGACAAACCTCTCTCAGGCTTATTGAAGTAGTCAATAAGATGAGAAACAGTCCTGGGTAGGAGGGTGAGAGATTTGGTTATCACCTGATTCTGGAGTACCACCTCAAATTTGCAGCATGCAGTAGGTTACAACAAACCAATCTGAGTACAGAAATATATCCTATTTTCAAGCTAAACTAAAAAATAGTACTCAAGATTAGGATGCAACTACAACCAGCAGTGTGATAAAAAAAAATCCATACGTATCTGTTGCAGTAGAATAATTTTGCTTCAGTATAATTTGTTATTGTTTCATTGTCTTTTGTGAAGAATAGTTCAACAAAAATTGTTGTAAGAACATAAAATATATGTAATTGTAGGAATTAAATATTCTGTTGAGAAATGGCAATGTGAAGGCACATAGCTTTCTGCTCCAGTTAACTATAAATTATGGTGTTACATTAATGCCCACTTTTTTTCCCCTTTCTTCAGTTGTTACAGACCTCCGTGTACAGTGCGGACGAAACGCTGCGACGCTGGCTTTTACTTCAGTGAAGAAGTGTGCCGCTGTGTACCTACATATTGGAAAAGACCGCTTATGAATTAGCCAAGAGAGCACTACTTGCTACGCTGGTGTACATTTTTCCATTACAACAAAAGAACAACAGAAACTTTGCTAATATTTGGAATTAAATGTTCACCAGAGACCCTGTGGGGCTTTCAGAGACAGACTTGTGCTTTTCTCAAGATGTGGAAAGCAAATGTAGAAAACAACTGGGGTTCACATTTTGTAAAGAACTCAATAAGGACTTGTTTTCTGTCAATGACCAAATGCCTAGGATCTCCTTCTTGTGATTTTTTTTTTAAGAGATAATGACTATATAATTTATTTCCACTAAAACCATCGTGCAGCATTTCTGTTTATAGCAGTAACAATTGTTAAAGCTCACTGTGATCAATATTTTTATATCATGCAAAGTATGTTTAAAATAAAATGGAAATCGTATTACATAATGGTGAGAATGTTTAATCATCTGCCTAAAAAAGGAACTCAGATTCAGCTCTGTTTTCTGGATTCTTAACAGGGGAAGAAGCAGTAAGGAGAAAGCACTTTTATGAAAGAAGGCTGCAGACATTTTCTTGTACCTGTTGTGTTTGCCATTTGGCAGAGTTATACTGAGGGTTTTGTGAGCCAATGGTATTTCTGTCTCTAGAATGAAAATAGCAAGGAGCGCACAATTAATAACAAGGAGAATGTTGGAGATTCTGTACATTGCCCAAGTATAAGGACTATGTTTATTAAAGCACAGCAGCAACTACTCACATTCTAATATATTCATCTCCAATTTTATTTCTTGGTGTCATTCCCAAGGAAAAGTATAAAATTATGTCTGTTCAAGATTATTAGCATGTAAGTAGAAAAGCAAAATTGTTTTTTATTTAGTGTTACAGGCTACATTATAAATTTTACAGCTAAATCTTTCAAAATGCTTTGATGAGCTTACCATTACGTAGTCAATCAGATCTCTTGATCAATGTATACAGATGCAAATATATTTTGAAGGGGAAAAAATATATTCCAGTGGGGACACGAAAGGACTTGTACCAGTCTGCTGTGGATTGACACAGTCTCTACATTAAAACTGTCTCTTTCAGAAAATATGAAAGCAAACGTCTACAATTTTAAAACAAGGTAAGATTTTTAACTTAGAAGTTGGAAGGAAGTTTTTTACTTACGGAAACTTTGTTGGGTGTAGAGTGGAGCAAGCAAAGCTACAAAGCAAAATTTTTGTGACAGGAGTTGTCAGAGCTCTAAAAATAATTCTGCTGGGTCTAAACAGGTGTTCCTAAAAGAGTTATTGATGAATAGTATTATATGCTAGAACTTTGGCCAGGAGGGGTTGCTTTTCTAGATTCTTTGTATTTCATAAGTTTTAATTACTCAGTCCCCATTGTGGGTTGAGGCAGTGTGACAGGATGAGAGATACTTTGAGACTTCACCACTTTCCACTGTCTGCCTGTTATGCTCAGTGTTCTTCTTAAGAGGCCAGCTATTTACTATCCAAATAGGATAATAGGGTGAAGTTTAGGCGTGCAAATAGTGAACAATGTCTTTATTACCATATTGCTTCAGCAGTCAAATGCAGGTAGAAACGTGGATGACAATTTAACATTGATGTACAACTTTAGCTGTTGTAACAATTCACACTTCCTTCCCATCAGTAGGATTCGTAGTCACGCAAATCATCAGTGTCTAAATTGGCAATGCTGACATAGTAGCTAGAGGTTAATGTTCAAATTTAATTCAGTATTCAAAAAAATTCAAGCATCCACTTCTGTAGGTTACCTGCTTGAAGGAAGCCTAAAATGCCTTAAGAAACAATTGAAAAACAAATTTGATTACTGCCGTGACTTGTATTTGCGAACCAAAACCACTACGTTTTTATAAAGACATGAGGGAAAAAACCCCACTGTAGGTGAAGATTTTAAATTTCTGTCCCAGACCAATACAGAAGAGAGGCAGTGAAGAGAAAGACAAACCAAATCTGATACCAGAAACAGAGCCCAAGTAAGAAGGTATCTAACTAACAGATCAAAAATGTACTTCTGGTTATAAAGCAGAAGGGCACAAGTGAAGGCAGAACAAAATCTACATTCCATCACGTAATTCCACAGAGATTATAAAAAGTGCACATTAAAACAATATGCAAATAAAAAAACCAAACCCTGCAAAACTGAGCAATGATCAAATGTCTAAATTTTTTTAAAGGGTTCATGAAAATAGCTAATAAACCCATTGTGGCTAAGCAGGTACTTGCATTTCTACTGAGTGAGCATACCACACTCAAAAATGGTAAAACCCATCTGAGTAGGGAAAGGAAGGCAGGAAGTTCAAGAATGAGACCAAGAAGTTTCAACATTATCACAAACACTAGCATCCAATAAGAATTACTTTCTTGAATGCACATTTTTTCTCGTTCTTAACTTTCCAAGTATTGAGACTTTTAAGCATAAATTATGCCAATCTAAGTAAAATAAGATTTATAGAGAGCAAATTCCTGACTTGTAAAAGTTACCACAAAATCAGGTTTGTGTCTGAGCAAAGTGAATAGTTAGCCATTCACAAAATTATGTAGATGCATAGAATAATATATACAAGCAATTGATAATATTTTCTGATAATCAAAACCTCCAGTTCTACTTTCCATGAGCATAGTTGTATAAAAGTGCATTATACATAACACAAACATCAGAATTATTATCATTACTAGAGGAGAGACTCTGCAGATTCTATGTGATAAATGTGATTCCATTTATCTCCATACTGTCATGAAATAATGTGTAGAGCAGGTCTTCCTTGTATTTATTACATAAAGTAGCTTATAGGTCTACACTGTTTTCAGTTTTGAAGTGATACTCGATTATGATCTCTTTGGAATTTTCATCTTCACTTCAAACCTCGATATGCTTAAAAAAAATATAAAAATAGGTTATACAGCTTAAAAGGAGATTTGGAAGATAGATGATAATTCTATATGCAAGTTATTCTGCACTAACTCCAAATAAAAAGCTTTTATTGTTATTTGTCTAAAATCCCCGTACCTTGTACAAAAATTACAAGGTGGTTGGGAGAGGGAGAGCACATGTAACTGCAGTAAATCACATTTAATAGTAAACAGACTTATGCTTGCATTTCATCAGAAATTTACAGCAGTTTCTGTACTCTTTCACTATTGTACTCTAGGGAGACCATAAATTCTGTAGGGTAAGCCCCCTCTAGCTGCACAACCAGACGGACATGGTATTTACAGTGTGAGTGTTGTTAGTCAGCTGACATGTTTGTTTAATTCATGCTGAACAAGTAGATAGTAAATCAGGTCTCTCAGCTCTATTTGGAAGACTGGCATGAAATCTTGCATATGTACTGTATCATCTTGAAAGGCTTAGTGTGAGGATTGCTTTCAGTATTCTCATTTTCAGCCTTTAGGTCTCAGTTACAACTCCAGCTGCCCTTGAATTTTAGCATATCTCCCATTTCTTTTAAGCATAACCACCCATCCCATCTATGCCAAAAAACAGGAATGAAATAATTTATGCAGTCAGTAAGCTCATCAACAGATTAGCCTGAGGAACAGACTGTGTTCTTATTTTAAAATATTATTTATTTTATGTTTAATTTAAGGATATATTCTTAAAAGATTTTGATATAAATATATTTAATTTTGCATCATTTGGAGGTACAAATGGTTGCTGGTAGAAAAGGTAGAAAAGTTTGAAAGTGGTCAATTCAGAATTTTCACAACTTTTTCATTTAGAAAATATGACATAGGATGAATTCTTTATACTACAGGGGTTTTGCTTCCTCAAAGAAAATAAAAAATAATAGTTGATAATTTATTTAATAGCTTCTTTTTATTCTCTTTCTGTATTCCTTTTGCATTTCAGATAAAACTATTGGGAAAGAACACAGGACAACCTTCTAATTAAGTGATGAAATAATAAGATCAAATTAACCAGGTATTTATTTTTTTAATTGAATTAATAATAATGGTTCATAATACCTAATGAAATTAGGCCACTTAAATACAGGTTTAATACTCCACAATACACTAGAGGTCTCAAAAGCCCTGGAGAGATGAAAACCTTTTTATAGAATACATGTCTGGACTCATTTTATCTATACTCTCTTATCCAAATGTTGTAATGTACTGTGCACAGTAGAAAACTTTAGGAGGTCAGCAGTTTTATAACTAAAAGTTCCAAAATTTTAGTAATTTATCACTTAAAAATTATAATTTATCTGTAGTCTGGATCTGTGGATTAGGGGACCTTATTTCAGCTTGAGAATGTACTGAATTACAAGTAGCACATTCCAGAAAAAATAATAAAAATCTTAAAACACAGTGCATTGCTTTTCTGTATAAGCATTTCTACTTCTGGAAAACAACCTCTAGTAGGTGTATATTACCATTTATTCCCTTTTCTTCTCAGCAAAACCCTGTCCTAAAAATAACATCGTGTAAATTCAGGTATTTTTCCTGATCCTGAGTAAGGATATTGTATCCATTCATGACAGTCACTACTCTTTCAACTGTATTTCAGCAAACTCTTTATCCCTTTTCTACATTTACAATCAGCTGTATGTGGTCACTGAACTCTTCCCCTTTGCTCTCTTTCTCAACTTAAATTACTTCTCTTAGATTTCTGCACCATATCTCAGTCTCCCCATAAGAACATCTGTATTTCCCTGTCAGCCTTTTCCACATCACTGTCACTGTAATTCCAACCCTTCTATTTCCCTTTTTTATCCAATCTCTCCCTGAAAATAGCATTGCTTTCTTCTCTATTATCATTAGCCCCACTTTATTCTCTCTCTTAAATAATCATGCCAACATTGGGATTAATCTTGTTTTAGATACCTAGAGTTGCTCTTTACTGTACATACACGAAAGCAAGTGTTTAAAAAAAAGTCTGAAATTTCACCTTCCAAGTTTGCAAATCCAATCTGCCCAAGCAAATAATAATTAAATATAATTACAGTTGAGAGCACCCCAAAGCAAACTTGCAAAAAAAGATAATGGATACATTGATCACCTTAGCAGATACCACTTGAAACACAAAGGATAATTTACAAACTAAAAACCAGTATTATATATATATGATTTATAATATCACTCTCCCAGTATAAAAAATCAGGCTCTAATTCTGCAGTCTAACAGTGCACTCACCAAGTCCTTGACGTCCAGTGCAGCATTTGGAGATAAATTCAGCTTTGTTACTGAGTTTGTGTTCACATCTCATGCTGTGTGGGGAATAAAATCTTGGGCTCAAGGGCAGGTAAGGAGACTTCTCATATATCCCACAAAAACCCAGAGGTCTGTGCTCTTCCTCAGGACAGATGTACCCACCACCTTCTTTACAGCACTGTGAAGACAGATGAAATGGTGTTATGGAATCTTTTCCAGAAGCATAATGCCATTTTTAAGGATAGATACTATTTGTAAGCTCAAATCTTATATCTTATGGATGTACTTTTCACTAGCCTGCACCTTGTCCAGTAATTTGGCTGGACAACACTTTTGGGTCAATGTAGTCCATGGGGTACAATCAGAGTAGATACCAGATACTGTTGGTTTCAGCTTATCCAATCAGTTTTTGTAAACCATTTAAGAGACACTTATTTTGAAGTGCAGCAAATAACCTCTAACTGAAGCACAAAAATACCTTGGACTTGTATTGCTTTCAGAAAGAAAAAAAAAAAAAAACAAACCCTCTAATCATACAAGCAGACTCGTTTTCTGGAGGCTTAGTTTGAAATAAACTTGAACTAGTACTAGGATCTAACTTCACTTCCAAACTATGACCAAAATACAAATATATGTTTTATGTAGAGAATAATCTTTTATCAAATGTAATTTCCAAAAATAAGAGAGTGAGTTTTCAAATACATATTGGTTTTAACTGTCAGGAAACTGTGTGACAGCACACTTTTGTATTTATTTGAAAGAGCAGGCTGTGCAGCAATGAGATGTCTTCATATTGCTGCAAGTATTATGTCTAAAAGATCAGTATTCTTATAAAATATTAATAATAGTAGCTTATGCTTTAGAGAATCCAAGTGGTAGAATTTTATCTGTTCATTCAGTACATTGCTGCATTAAGTTTAAAAACATTTAGGTTTCATAATCATAGGTCTTTATGTTTCAAAGATCTACAAGTTAACATTTCCTTTTATTATAGCATTGTTATTTGAAACATGTAAGAAGTATATCTTATATTCTTAAACTGTTACTTAATTTGAAAAGCAGTTCTAAAATAACTATTTTTATTTTAGTAACTCTAACAACGATAAACAACCAGTGGGTGAAGAAAACTTCACCTTTCCTAGCCTGCAGTCTCAGTTCAGTTATCCACTCTATCTCCAGTCAGAGTCCTGCAGAACAGTGCACACGGATTCCTAAACCAGCATCATCTCTCTGAATGGTTTTGAATTAGGAATGCAGCTGCAGCCCCCAGTGCTGGCAGATTCTGGGCTCTTCTGTGACTTACCCATCAGGCAGCTTCTAGGGCCAGCTTGGAATGAAGATCAGCTGCATTAGGGGCTTCCTTAAAGTCCCAGGAAGAAAAATCGATACTCAAAAAAATAAAAATAAATTAATTACTAAATAATTAATTAATAAATAATTAATTACTAAATAAATAAATAATAATCTCGGCTGCTGAGAAGAACACCAAGAAGAGTTTAGCTGAAGGCAAGTCAATACCATACATCTGCAGGAAGAGGCTTGTTGCAGACATCACTGATTCTTCTGATCTGAATGGCATTACTCATTTCAGTGGCTTCATTGTAAGACTGTGATCAGTCTTCAGAGTAGCAAGGTGTGGTAAATCAAGCGCTCTTGTTCTTTAGAGATTGTTCTAACATCATTGATTACTGAAGAAGGGAAGAGCTACATTTACTCAGGAGTATTTTACCTGAGAACTCCAGGTTTCACGGATTGGTAACTGTAGCTATTACAGTTTTTTCCATGCAAAATGAAGCACCAGATAGCTACTGGGATTTCTTGTTAGCTCTCCCAGAGAGAGCCAGAAACACTGTGAACCTTAAAGCATGCCTCATGGAAAAAGGACTGAAAAAATAAGACAGAGAAAACTGAGAATCTCACAATTTATGAAGTGTTAATTAAGATTAGGAGCATTTGAAACAACTTCTACTGACAGCAAAACTGTTCATATGAGGTTTGGGAAGTTGTGAAACAGACAGCTTAAACCAAATTGTGGTCTCCACTGTTTTCTCCCTGTCATGAGAGTTTGCAACACAGTGAAATGCCACACCAAAACATAGTTAAGCCTTAAGCATGCTCACCAGTCAGTGCTGAAAATTTTCTTCTCACTGAAGAATCTGTAAAGAGACAGAGGAAAGGATACATAAAGAAAAAAACCACAATTAATTAGATTCACATCTGATTATATAATCACTGTGAGTGATACCTAAATCCTAAGCTTAGACCAAAAAGATTCCTCTTTTATTTGCTCCCAATTCATACGAGGCAATTTCTGAAGTAATTTTCCCCAACCTGAAGATGCACTTTGGCAAATGCCTAGAATGCAGGGTATATACTGAAACTCTATCAAGGCATGTAAACTGATGACTTCTCTATTTAATCTGTGCAGTAAAATTCAGTAGATACTCAAAGTTCTAACAGCTTTATGCCCAAAACTCAAGTGAAAGGTTCTCTTAGTTCTGTTTAAGTTATTATACTTCATATGAAACAAGTAAGGAAGATTCAATTCAGAAATTGAGAACATCATATTCTAAACTAGTGTGGTTGACTTGATCAGGATTCCAGTGCTATTTATTTGACCGTCATGTTTTTGTAAGAGAACACCAGATGTTAGAGAGGGGGCTGAACTGTCCTGGAGGTTACCACCTGCTGTAAGCCAGTAGTTCTGGAAATTTTACTGATAAATCCTTTTCATCTAGTTCATGTGACTATTTCCCATTTCTCATGGGAAATGATTTTGTCATGCTTTTGTTCTGTAGAATATGACATGCTTTGCTCTCTTCAAGTAAGTGAGAAGCAATGGTTCTTCTATATGCAAAGAAACTCCACATATTTTTGTATTTTTGCTGTGATTTCATTAATTTGTGGGGTAAATTGACACAGTTAGAACTGGTTTATACTTAAATTTTCAGCTGCCTTGCCAGGTGTGCATTTGATTATTTTGGAATATTTCTTGGTTTACAATGCTTATTTAATGATTTAATAAATTAATTAAATTTATTAATTTAATTTATTTTAATGATTGTTTAATACTTTATACATACCTCGATGAAAGCAATACATTTCCATTTTTAAGCTGTCATCTTCATGTGTAGTAAGGTGTAACCACTAAAACAATTTTAAAAAGAAAACCATTTTGAATAAAAAAGCCTCTTTACTTAAACTTCAATTGTTTAAAATCTATTAAAGAGTTAAATGAGAAAACTTTTAATTTGACATTTTTTGCAGTAAAAAAAATTATCATTGAAGCAATTAGATAATGTTCTGCTTGCCTGTCTTCAAGACCCAAATGTCTAAATTGATACTTAACACTCACATGTCCAAATTTATCTTAGCAGAAATGAAAAAACAAAAGTAATTGCCTTTCAAAGACAAAAACATCATTCAGGAATTGATGAGAGCTGATCTGTTCTACCTCTAAAGCCTTGAAAGTTTGTTTTTCCCCTTTGATAATGTTAATTTATCCTTATTATTTGCATTGCCTGCCTTTTCTTTTGTCTTTACATGAAGTAAAACAATCATTGACCTAAACTGTCATCTGCTGAGTAGAAAACTATAAGCAGAGAAGGTTGCTCAGTGAGATCATTCCATCTGCTAAGACACACTGAGTATGAGAAAAGCATTAAATATGCCCTTAATGCACTGAAAATAATGTTACGAAAGCTAATTTATTTCTTTAGTTAGAATTCTGATACATTCTGTTTTACTTCCAGATTACACCAAACAGTATGCATTTCAAACAGATCTAATCTCCCTCTCATGCCAAAATAAAGAAAAAAAAAGTTAAACATACTCTCTAGAAATACTTGACTACAAATAAGACAGAGAGCACTGCAAGATTTTAATATAACTCTATAAAAACATCATTACAGTACTATTCATCTATTTCATACATTTTCAATAGATGAAAAAGTGTATTTAATTGAAAAATAAACACAATAGAAATAGCTTTCTCTTGCATAAACCATTTCAGACCAGAATTAGGCTGTTTTGTAAAGAGTCCATAAACAGAAGACTAATTCCCATTACAAGATGCAAACGAAGCATGTCCTCTATTTCACTACAAACTTTGATGAGAATTAAAAATACTTCAAGTTCTGCACAACCAGGTACTAAAATCTGGTCTCCAGCACTAGTGAGACAGGCTGACTCACTATATTATATGTAATTCATAGATAGAATATATGCAGTTTATATGCAGACTGATCCCCTGTAATGTTTACAATACAGCCACTGGCCAACTTTTCTAATCCATTTCTATCCTTTTCCTGCAGGTACTGTTTCTGTGAGAAACACCAGTATCTTCACAAGAGCAGAGCAACAATCTCCCTTCTGGCTCAGCTGGCTTTATGCATCCTTCTATATGGAATCTCATAACCTCACATCTATACACATCCTCCTAAGTATCCAAAAAAAATCTGTATTGTGGTCCAGAAAAGGGGAGCTGTTGCCTTTGAAAGGCAGGATGAGAGACAGTGAGGAAAAATAATGCAGAACAGTTCTGGATCTGTAGTAAAACCATCTGTTCCCATTCCCTCAAGGGTGCCAGAATTGTAGCTGAGTAAGGCTATTTATTTTCTTCCCATTGCTTTCTATTGAAATTAATTATTTCAGTCAATTTGTATGAAGAAATAGGTCTTGAATTCTAAAATGCTTTAATTGGGAAGTGCTTCCCAGGCAGAATTTAAATTCTAACATCCAAGTAAAGCAAAAAGATGCTTAAACTATCTCATAGTTCTTAGTGACCTCTCACAATTATGTCCTTTTTTCAATGACTGATCAAGAGAGTAGCTATGTTCTTATTTTTTGTTTAAAAAAAAAAGAAATGGAATATTCACATTAAAGTATAGAATATAGCTGTTTTTTCCTAAATATTAACAACAGTTGCTAAATTCCTACAGATATATTTCAATAACTAATAAAGCTTATATATCTCCATAGAAATAAATAGATAAATAAACAAATATTAAGTATATACATGGTTAATTAGAGTTAAAAAAAATCAGAGAGATTTTGAAGGGAAGTCTGAGGTAAAACTGTTGTTTTGAATGCCTTCCTATTTTGCTGGATAAAACACCATTACAGATACATACAAAAAATAAAATTGCAAGGAATAAAAAAATCTCTTTCCAAGTACCATAGTGTCCTTACAAGTAATAATGAGAATTTTAACCTAAGAAATGATCCCTCTGCTAGGTCTTAGAGCAGATAATCTCAGATACTGCAGCAGTTTGCAAACCTTTTCAAGTGTGTCCCATGATACATGATCTCCTCTGTACATATTATGAATGGCTTACAGACAATGGGGTTTTTTCCTATTAATATAAAAAGGGTAAGAAAACATATGTTTAGCTTTTTGTAAGAAATTCTATTTTTAGTAGTATTGCCTGAAATCAATTTTATGTAATATGGTACATCAAATCTCTCTGAGTTCCTGTCACCTTTTATCTTCATCAGTTAATTTCTTGTGCAATCTCTCTATAGGGATTTCTCCCCCAGCATTGTTTCTGTAGTTGTTAGTTGATTCCCTGTTCATCTCCCCACTTCCAAAACTGATACCAGCTGCTGTCTTCCTCAGGATCACACCACAGCCATTGTTGGAGCATCCAGCCTCTTGGATATTTTCTCTGCCCACAGTGATAGCAAGCTGTCATAAGAAAGGCCTGAATGTGACATCACATAGTTTCACTCCTAATGAAGCAGCTCAGACCCAAAATTAAGCACAGTGATTTTAAACTTCAGATATTTACATTGCAGGATATTTAGCATCTCCTCTAATGAGACTCACCTTCTCTTTGATAAGATATGATGATGAAAATATCAGTCTCCCCATATTCTACATACAGCTTCTCCCAGTTTGAATTAGTTATTGAGCAATGGAGATGAAACTCTTAATTCTGGTCTCTGTAGCAAATTTCTAAATTTGTGCAGGTGGATAAGAAAGTGCTCTGCTGAATGCAGTTTTGCCTTTTCAATTTCATTTTACATGCTAGCTGCACACCAGTAACAACTGAAGACTGAAGGTTATGCCACTGGGCATAAAATTCTGATTAAAATGGCATAATTCTCATCATTATATAGGGCATAGATACGCTGACAAATTAGTAAGTAATTTTAGTTCTGTTAAGCAAATGCATAAATATTTCTGAGCTCATTTACTGCCTGAGTACAAACTTGTATACTAGTTGCTTACACTGGGTATGTAATTGCAGCTGCTTTTCCAAATGGCATGGTGAAACTGTACAACTGTGGATGAAAACAGGAAAAATGATTACTTTGGATTAAAGCCCTTCACGTTTTTTCTGTGGTAGGAACATCGGAAAATTATGTGATGTTATACTCCATTCATTAGTATCACATTTGCTCAGTAATCAAGTAACCACTTGTTCCTAAGTGGATGACTGTGCCAGCAGCATTTTTTGGACATAAATTAAATGCATATTTGACACTTAGTTCTGCATTAGAATGCTTTCCAGAAATATTTTAAATAGTAAGTCTAGGAATGCTAATTACGCATCATTCGGCATTACAAAACATATTTTTCAGCAATTATTGTCTTTAAATATTTAATCCAGTTTTACCCAATATTTGGAATAGGAAATAACTGAACAATCTCATTTTCAGCTTCAAAGTATTGGCAAAAATTAATTTCCAAAAAAAGCTGCCTTTAAGATCTTACAGGGCAATAGCAGTCCAACCCAGATATGTGCCCAGTTGGCTCCAGAGAAACCTTCTAATTGGTTAAAGCACTTCAAAAGTCAATAGGAAATCCAAATCAGACATCCAAAACTCATAAAATATGATGGCATCCATAGCGTAACTGAAGTACATCTGCCCCAAATCACCTTTGCTGGAGATATTTAAAAGACATGTAGATGTGGCACTTGAGGACATGGTCTAGTGATGAACTTGGCAGCTCTAGCTTTAGTTTGGACTTGATGATTTCAGAGGTTTTTTCCCAACCTAAATGGTTATATGATTCCTTGAATACAGACATCTTCCCAAACATTTCACACAGAAGAGTTTGGCACAGACGAGAAATTATATCCAGCTATGGCCAAAAGTGCTTAAGAGTGGAATTAAATCTCAGATGTTTAACACTTCTGTTGAACTATCCAGAAGTGATCTTATTCATGCTGTTTCATTAACTACTGACCAGAATACCCTAATACTATTGAGTAGTTAGTAGAATATTAAAAGGTGATCTCTGAGACTAAACATAGCAAGAGTCTTGTTTCAGACACCAAGCATAGCTGACACTTCAAGGCTGTCAGGTATAAATGCAAAGCCTAGAGAAGATCAGGATTCCCTTCGATATTCAAGATGCCACTGGACCTGTCTCTCACTAAGCATTTGGATTGAACGTTGAACTTTTACTTTCTCAGTTAATTCTTTTTATATACATTAATTTCTTTTATTGTTTCTGTCTGAGATACTTAATTATTCAATTGTATTACTTAACTAATTTAGATGTTATTAAAATTTTACTACATTCTTAAGTGGATTAAGTAGTTTTAATACTGTTTCATCTCCACAGTACTTGAAAAACTTCCCAAATGCCAAGTAATCTATTTAACCATGTCAGTATTTTTATGCATATACAAAGACACCCCTTGTGAGAAACACTTATTCTAGGAATATTATCTCATACAACTTTCATATTAACAACCTTCTCTGCTACTGACTCTAATGCCACTAATAACATTTTGAATAGGTTCCATCATTGTCAGTGTCTCTTGCTACACCTGAGAAGGCATTTGATCTCATACAATATGTAGCACTTGCTATTGTTCTAAAAATTGCCTCTATTAGCTTTTCTGTGTGAACGGTTTCTGAAAATTATGATGGTTGAATTTGTGGTCAAGTCAGTCATTCTGAGAAAGCTCATAAAATCCCAGGAGACTTGCAAAGAACAATCAATCCCTACATCAGGAAGCAAAAAGGAAGTGCCAACCCAGTGGAAATTTATTTATGACATGTTTGAAGTTTGTTGAAATAACAAAACGCTGGACTTAACCATCAAACAGGGCATATACAAAGGCAATGAAATTAAATCTTATTTTCAACAAGGGAATGGTATTCAAGTAACTATTAAAAACTTGATTTATTTTAAAAGTCACTCCTGAAAAGTTAAAACAAAAAGGTAAATATGATCATATATGTTACATTAGGCATCAGTGAGAAATTTTCCTTGAGCTATATCCTTGCAGGAAATTGGCTAAATGTAGCCCCTTGGCGCCAAGGAGGTCACGAGCTCTGCGTCAGTGCTAATTCATTTTTTCTGACTGCATTGTGTTGGGAAATCCTGATTCCCAGTGCTGAAGTGTAAAAGAAGACTTTGAACTCTATGGGATGATGCCTATAATATGCCAAATATTAATGAAATTTCATTTCCTTAAACATGCAAGGAGTGGATTTACGCAGAAAATGTTCCACATATCAGTAGTTATTTTCTTTTGCAAAAGTTTCAGATAGTTTTCTCTTCTGAAATGAAAATTGTATTTGGAATTAAAATACTTAATACAATGCAATTTTTTTCTGTTATTTTTTTGTCTCTGGAGCTATAGCCCTAATTACCCAAATTAAAATATTCTTAAAGCAAAAATAGCCTGTAACCACCTTTCAAGAATCTGTCAATGGCAAACAGATATTCACCCCCCACCCCCCAAAAAAAAAAGCAAGCTAATTCTTATTTACAAGAAGACAACAAAAATAATTAATCCAAATGTGAACACAGTAGAGACCAAAACCACCACACCAACAGGCTTTGCCTCGAAATCAAACTTGCATTTGACCCCTAGCTTCTGCTTAATAGAAGACAGTCTGGAACGTAGATCTTACGAAGCTGAAAAATATAAACATTCTACAGCAATTAAACACCACACTTAAAAACCTGCAAATTGTATTACTCAGATAAATCAGTAGATGAATAAAAGTGACAAAGACTAAGGTAAAATATTCTCTAAGGTAAATGTTCGTCATGCTTACAGCACACATCCCTCAACAGACCACCTGCAGCACTCTTCTAGTGCTGGCTTGGAGTATGCCAAGCTTTAGGTTATACAGTAAAGGCTGTGGCTATGTCTAATAAAATTGGGGATAATTCTGGAATGTTTCACTTCAGAGAGAAAAAATAATGCTCTTTTCACCCAATATGCAACTACTATGCGTGCGTAGAAAATGGCTAGAATTCAGGACCCTGTAAATCTGCTTTACAAATTTTCAAATCTTTGTAGACCCTCTTTGAAGACTCCCAACAGCTCTTGCACTGCTTCACCTGCTCCATGCATCAGTGCTCATTGTTTGTCTAGACAGAGCTGTGCTGAACTACTTCTAGTCTATGCTCAGCTTCCTCTACAAAAGGGAATAGGAAGGACATGCCACAAGTAGCCCTAAACAAGTAAAGAGAGTAGTTTTTTCTCTGAACTGCAGGTAGTGAGCTTTGGAGAGTCACACCTGCAATGGCATACCAGGCACACTCCTCCTGCATACCCTGCCACCCACGAAGCAGCCTTCTGAAATGGCTCTTGCAGAATCTGGGAAAAACGGTGATGTCTTGAGCAGCACAGCACAGAGATTTAGATAAGGCAGAATATCTTTTCCTAGTGCTAAAATGCTGTGGCAGGGTGTACAATAGGACACATTGGAGTTCTAAGGTTAGGACATATATCAATCAACAACAAGGAGGAGGGTCAATCCCACCAAAACATGTATTAACTGTAAATTTATTCTAGGAAGACAAAGTGTATTTCTCCACCGTGGCAAGAATTATGAGTTTAGGTGATGTTAGGGAACAAGTTGGCTGCTAATCACATACAGGAGGTGATTTCTTTCTCTCTTTTGTGTGGCACTTCCACACTGACAGGCAGATAATCGTTGTCAAAAATAAAATAAACAAAAATTTGCAGGCACACCAGCCTTTAGTGAAAATGTGATGAAAGCTTTTTTTGTCAAGTTCTCCATCCTCTCCTTTCTCTGAATACAGTGGCTAATACCTCTTGGAAAAAAAAATTCTGATAAAATTTGTTTCCAGTTGCTTGTGAAAAGGCAATAGCAGTTCAGAGCTGTTGGCTCTTTTCCACAGTTTCTTAAATTCTGCCTTTGGAAAGCAGATTTTCTCCAAGCTCTTTGGAGAACAATAGTTTCTTGCTAAAGTCAGTGCAGTAACTTCTATTAATAACCAGTGTATATAATGTTTTCATAACACAGCCTTTAAAACCCTCCCAGGCATCATTGCTTAGTTCTTGCAAGCAACAAGCCATTTACTATTATTTTGTATCCATGAGTTGTCCAAGAATTTGGGCCACAGTAGCAAAGGCAAGGCTAGCTGTTTATGTATTTGTACACAGAATCATTTAGGTTAGAACACACTTCTGAGATCATCCAGCCCAACCATTAGCACAGCACTGCCATGCCCACTACTAAATCACATCCCCAGCACTAAGTACACAGGTCTGTGAACAATTCCAAGGGCAGGGATTCTCCCACTTCCCAGAGCATCCTGTCTCAATGCTTGACCACCTTTTCAGTAAAGAAATTTTTCCTAATATCCAGTACCTAAACCTTCCTTGGCACAATATGAGGCCATTTGCTCTTGTCCTTTTGCTGGTTACCTGGGACAAAAGATGTACCTCCAGACCTTGAACATACATAGAACATGTTTTTTGGTTGGAGGAAAATGGAGGAGTTTATGTAGCACCCTATCCAAGCATCAGATTTCATTCCCAGAATCAAACTGACCCAGCAAAAAGAAGTTTGTGAGTCCATGGAACAAAAGTTTTAACTCTCTCAGCACAAAACAAGACATAAAACACTCCACTGCTCCACAGCATATTTAGAATGTTTAATACAAAACACAAAACACAATGTCCTTAGCTGACACAGAAGGCCTTATGCTTGAATTGAGTTAGGGATATTAGAAAAATAGAAGTTATTTCTGGTAATGGGATTGGGTGTCCTATCTAAGTTTATATTACTGTAGGAAGATACGTAATTGAAAACCACAAATTATATTTCATGCTACTTTTTTTTCCCCTTTACTTCTTATCCCATTTTCCTAAATAGCTGCTACCAGATTGAAAAGGCAAAACTCTTGAGAGCACTTATCCAATTCCTACCCATAATCTATTTAGCATATGTTACATACTGAGCTTATTGTACTGTCATTAGGGAGATGGTTTCCATTGCCACATGTCCATAATCATTAGCTGTCTGGCTTGTGCAGATTCTTAGCATCATTATTTAAAAGTGATTCGAAATACTACTCTTATTTGGGGCCAATACAGGTTACCTCGTGCAAACAGATCTTGTTCTCTTCCTTATCTAAGGAATCTTTTTGTTTATTTGTTTTAATTTCCTTGCAAAGGTCGCTTCAGCTTGACTTCTGGCAGTTCTAACCTCTTCCTACTTTCTCTGACCTACAAGATAAAGCTCTCTTTCATGCTGTCTTTAGGGCAGGAGGGAAGAGGTTCTTTCTTAGGTCAGGATTCATCCAGATAAGCCTGGAAACCTTTCTTTGAAGGGTGATGGGTTTGGGGTGTTTTAGATTTTGACTTGCAACCGTTTTCTGCATTTGAGCCCTTGACCTATTTAGTTCAAGGTAATTAAATCAGTATATTGCAAAAAATTTCTCTTTAAACGTCATTTTGCTTTTTTCATACTTATATTTTCTACTGATATTTTTGTCTGTTTTTGCATCTTTTTTTTAAAAACGCATACTTAGTAATTCTTATAGTTTCTCACTATGCGTTGAATAGATGCATATATAAGCCAAATAAATATTTTATAAAGATGAGCATTATTAGACATATCCACATCCAAACACTGAAGAAATAACATACACACACACATGTTAAAAAGGGCATTTAAGCACACATCAGTATTGCAATGCAGCTGTCAACAAATTCAGGGTTTGTTTTGGTCCATCACACTTACTGTATAATGTTTATTCTCCTTTAAGTAGTATATACAATTTGAGACCTAAGCATAATGTCCCTCTTCAAGTTAATGACCGTGCACAAGGGCTGCCACTCACACATCTTGTAGGTCAGACAAAACGCACATTAGGTGTTGTCCCACATCCCGAGGATGTCATTCCATGTGTCAACATTACAGTTTATCTTTTTATTAGTCCCAGGAGTTGCACTGATTTTGACAGCTGCTAAACTCGTTTCCCTGCATTTTAAATTTTCTAAGGTAATCATCATAAAGGGACAAATCCTGCTTGGCTTTGCAGAGGAGGCTTTGCGCAAGCCTTTTAAAACGTGATGAAAGCGAAATGATTGTTAAGACTTTATGGTTTGTTTGGGTTTTTCTTTCCATTCAAAGCAAGGCAAAGTACCTAAGCAGTGATCTTTGTTCCTCTTTTTCCCTCCCTACAACATTAATAAGGAAACTACCTAAGCCCTGACCTTTAAAAGTACGTATTCTGACAGTTCCTAACTAAAGGTAAGCATTTGTTTAATTAAACAGCTTCTAGAGACAATTGCAGAATCAAATCACTAATGTAAGTATTTAAGCAAATCTCTTTTGAGGAAATCTCTTACCCTTTAATTTATAATTAAAGTGAATGAAAATATATTTTTTAATGGAAGCAATGTTTTATGCTGCTGCTTTTCCAGAATGTGTATTATCTAAGCTTTTTAATATATCTCATACATACTATGTGAGAGATGTTGGAAAAGCCCCCAAAAGAATATAAAAAGCACAGTAGTAGACCTTTTGTCTTGAAAGTGAATAAAATGAGAAGAGCAGAAAGAATTACCTCAAAGGATGCTGCCTGAAAAGGAGCAGTACATTTAGCCAAGGAGATTTGTGATATGCATTTCAAAGGAGGAACTGAAGATGTTCATCCTTCCAGAGGATCCACCATCCTTTCAGATAAAGCAGCAAGTAGAGAACATGGTTTAAAATGTGGCTAATGAAATTAAGCATCTGAGCTACTATCATAAGCTAAGCTCTACACTGCATTCATTTCTTGCAGGTAAAGGATTCTTTTCAATGATTTTCCAAAAGCAAGTTTAGAAGTGAGTTTTAAAGGCCAGAATGTCTCCCAAGAAGACATTGCATATGCTGTCAGAGATCTAACTTCCCCTCTCATTTTCACCCTATGGAGCTATCCCAAATTCTGATATTCACAAGTGAACCCAACCAACAGGCTGGCTCCACAGAAATTAACAATCCTACTTACGACCCGTCCTACATGTTTTATTTCTCATTATCCTATATCCATTTGATTGGTAAAAAATTCAATTAATTCTCCCAAGCCAAATCTCTTTTGCTCATGAGGGTACCTGCTGAATGATCTCTGCCTGCCCTTATGTCAATCCACAAGCTTTTTGTTATATTTTCTCTCTCCTCCCCAGTTGAGAAAGGGAGTGATAAGGTGGCTTTGGTGGGCACCTGGTGTCCAGCCAGGGTCAACCAACCACACATATTTATTTGCAGTACGTGAAACTTCACACACTTTCTAAACTGTAAGGAATGCATCAAGTTCCCTCCTTTGCCTTGTAACAATCTGTTCTTTGAGAAGCAAAGAAAGACTCAAAAATCTGCTCAGAGGGGAGAAATGAAATACAATAAATCTCCCAAATCTTTGTTTGTACATATTCTACTGAGTAAAGACAGTAAGAGCAATTATTATTTAAAGCTTCCCTGTAGAGAAGAGGAAGGAATTACAAAAATTATGGTCAAAAGGCTTTAGGTGACAACTCTGAATGCACACAGTCTGATGTGAAATGCTGTTGAGTGCTGATAAAAGCTGATGGGTTTTTTAAATTTAATTGAAGATACTTTTCAAAACTTAGATAAATTATCATTATGCTTGCCTATGAACTAAATTATACTTTCAGTTGCATACTGATACATTGTGGTGACATCAAGATAGTGTCACTAGACAGCAGTGTGCAGAAGTCATCTGCAGGTGACACAGACTCATTCCTGTATGGGGTTAACAGGACTAGATGCCTACTACATGGGTAGCTCTGTCTAGTCAAATTTCTTACCCCATAGCTGGCTTCCTTTGAAACACAGTCTCAATGCAATTATTTGATTTTATTTCACCTATTGGTACCCATAGGAAAATGGACTAGAATTTCCCTCTTCAGGTCTGTGACTTCATGAAGAAATAGTTCATGCTCCTTTGCAATCTAAAGTTGCATCATAGCCTTATTCAACATTCACACACAAAGCTCCTCAACATCACCATTACAGTCGTGTCCTGAGATACTTATGGCAGAACTGAAGGCAGAGTCAAAAAAGTCTTAAGGGCTATTTTAAAAAGCTTTTCTTTAACAGTTCCCTTGAAGGCATTTCCTTCCATTGTCTTTTGAAAGCTATGTCAGCTGTCCATTGTTCTTCATGGACTGGGCTGACAGCAAGATTTTTATATGTGCCTAAATTTCAGTGTTATTTTCCATTTTCAATGACATTTAACTTCCAACCATTCAAATACATAACTTTCGGGACTGGGATTTCAGCACTTGTATGACTTTGAAACTGGTTTTATGGATACACATCATAAGCCTGTGCTGAAGAGCACCTGTTTTCCAAAGGTCAGCAACCTAGTGCAGCATTTTAGTGAGTTCAGATCACTTTTCCCAGCTCCATGCACATGTATTTTTCATGACAAATACTTCATCTCTGCAATATTTGTATTGAGCTAGACTACTATCTTTGCAAATTTGAATTATTTTGCCATAGTTTCTAATTAAGTAAATGTATTTCAGCTTCAACATTTCTACAAACCTTTTCCTTCTATTACACGTTTCTGAAATATTTTCATGTGTTTTTAAAAAACATCATAATCTTTCACCCTCTTTATTACTTCCTTCTAAGTCATTGTTATCTGAAAATATCCTACATATTCTTTTTATTCTGTTATTCAAGGCATTAATTAATATTAAGTGATACCGGTTTTTAGTTAGATAATTGAGGAATACTATTTAATAAATCAGCCTTGAAACAGTAATCTATTTAATCTCATAATGGTATGAAATACAAATGTTGATTTTATTATTAACGGTTTTTTGCCCCCCCACCACATATTTTTGATATGATACTCATGATTCCAAGTGATAAATCTGAGACAATCTACTGTGATTTTGGAAGCAAATGTTAAAATTGCCTATGTCTGCCATTATTTACTATTTTTTCCTTCTTTATATTTTAAGATTTAAATTTCTATTCTGTATACTGCAAGAAGAAGAGACTATGAAAGTTTGAAGAATCACCACAGGTACACAACATGAAACAGCAAACACACTGAAAGATTTACTATGATCCTTATGGGTCATTTTGACCCAAGACATTCTATGATAATTATATTGTATCTCATAAAAGTAATTTGCCTGCATTGCTCAGATCCAAGGTGTAAGGATAATAAAGACCAAAAAATTTAAATGAGAATATGAATTTATGACATTTTGTCACACGGTTAAATGTATCTCAAAATAGCTATCAAAGAATAGACATGCTCCAAAACTCTTCACATATTCAGAAATTTTAAAATTTTAGTTCAGAACAATAAAGTACTGGAATCATCTAAAATACTTTTCTCACAACATATAAAATTACCTACCTTTATTTTACAGTTCTGACTTAATATGACAGCTAGGTCCTTTTAAATAAGATTCCTATGGCCTCCAGCCTGTCCTCTCCACCTCAAAGAGCCTGGTTTCCTCAGTGGATTCCATCAGAGATGGAATAACAAACAAGTAATGCATGTCTACTTCAATTTTCACTTTATCATTTCCTTAATTAAGATGAAGACAAACTTTCAGTTCTGTGAAACCAAGGGAAAAAATATCATATTATTGAGGATATAATAAGAGTTAGGTATTTCCTACAATGCAATGGAGTAATTGAACAGATTTGTTTACAAAAGCAGGTTTTTTCCTCACAATCCAAGCCCC
>NW_005054297.1:21649375-21712413 GCF_000277835.1 Geospiza fortis
ATGGTCAAGTTTGTGAATGGAGAGAACTGTTCTATCCTAAATTAATCATGGGGGAGACAATTTTGCTGCAGGAATGTGAGAGGTGACACAACAGGAGAGGTCAGCCATGGTATCATACCACAGAATTGTGAACTGATGAATAAACTTAAGAGGAAAAAAAATACAGTCAAGTGAAGAACTATTTTTAAGGAGTAAACTACATCATTAGACATGTAGGATTACATTTCAGAACAATCTAAGAAAAAGACAAACTACTACAATTGATTCTTATGGATTGTGGGGTGAAAGGGGTCAAAAAATGTGTGCTGCTGCCACCTTCTTGTTTACTGAGGACCTTCTAACAGTACTAGATCCCACTAAATGCAAGTAGTAAAATATAAAAAATAAACCTGGAGCAGCCCCATTCGGGTCAGCTTTGGGATTTAAAATTGAGGTAGGTGACAACAAATCTAAAGCCTTCAAAAATGCCCAGAATATAGTTCCTCTTAAAAGGCACATGCTTTCTTCCAAAATTAGCTCTAAGACCAAGTGAAACAGAGTCCTAAATAAAGTTAAACTACTCCCCCTTTTCATGGAAGTCCAGAAAAAAAAGAGGTGAATAAAAAAAAGCAGTCGGAAATCGTGCACACAGCTTTGTTGAAAGCAGACCACTGCTAAGTAAACCTTCAGAGCCGCTTTGTAAACAGCCAGAAACAGCCAGTCAGTTTTCTGTAAACAGCTAAGTCACGCACCAGCAGAACACAGCAGCCTTCTGTGGAAGGCTTTGGTTGATGTTTAACAGGATTACATTTCAAGCCAGCTAATAGTCGCAGTTATTATCATTGCAGTTCAATTGCACAAACCAGAAAACTCTTCAAAAAGTGGGCCACAGCCTGTTCTGCTGTGGTGATGCTGTTAGGAAATAAATCAAAGAGAAAATCAATAGATCTCCTAAAATATGGCCAATTTATGCAAGGTCCATTCCTAATCTTCATGAATAAGCAGAAAATACTTAGTTCACCTTGAGTTAACAAGTTTCAAGCCAGTGCAACAGTCATATATACAAGTATTTATTCCATCCTTGTTTGCTTCTTCCTACTTTATGCTTACACCTCATTAACATATTTTGAGAAGGAATTAAACTGATCATGTGAGTTATTTCCTGACCTTCAGAACTTGAAATATTTAAAAGTTGTATTTATTCAAAGCAATATTACATGCTTTATTCGAATAAATGATCTTAGTTTTAGTGATCCTTCTTAGTTTTCTTTATAAAGTGAATGCATAACCATCACTCCCACAGAAATAAAATTTAATATACCAGCTTAAGTATTTTCATCCTGTGTCTTTTACGGCACCTTAAAATAAACTAAATTACTGTAAAACACTCAAAGTGTCACAGCAATGAAGATTGGCAAATCTGGCAAATTGACCACAACTCAGATCTAAGTTGCTCTTACAAATTGCTTTTTGAAAGCTTTAAAACTTCCAAGTTCTTCTGGGTTGAAAGGCAAATGAAAATCATTAGCAGAATGAGTATATTTGCATGTTTCCTGTACATCATATGTTTTCTGCAGAAATAAATTTTCTCTGGCCCATTCTCCATCTCACTGATATAAATGAAAAGTGACATTGTTGGACTTCTACACTAAGGGCTTTTGAATGTTCATTTTTAGTCTCTACAGATGTAAGAGCAATAAATATTACATA
Organism: Geospiza fortis; assembly: GCF_000277835.1. Taxonomy (NCBI): domain Eukaryota; kingdom Metazoa; phylum Chordata; class Aves; order Passeriformes; family Thraupidae; genus Geospiza; species Geospiza fortis. The sequence continues at coordinate 21,651,065 of NW_005054297.1, forward strand.
GCCTGGGTATCCATTTTTATCTTGCAGTAATGATGACTATTTTTGATGGTGTATATAACTGAGCTCAATGCTGAATTTAAGTACCCAAATTCTTCTCTTTTTTTAAGAATTCAAAGTGGTTCTAGCTTTTTAAAACTTGAGAACTGGTAAAGAAATTTTAAAACTTTTAAATATATATATAAAAATTACTGCAATCCCGCACTACTAATGCAAGTTTCTAAGTAACTTCAATAATGTATGGACCTAAAAGGAGGAAACTAATACTTTCAAATAAGTGTAAGCTGGAGGATAAGCCTGACTAACACATTTAGGGCACCTTGATATCTGTGATTAGCGTGCAAAATATGTTAGGAATTTTGTTATGGCATGGAATCTGAACACAGGTTCCCAGCCCTAAATTTGACAGATTTCTATAAAACTGCACATTTGTTCTCAGAGTTGTCTGCTTTTTTTTAAATCTTAGTATTATTTTCTAATAAGTCTAAATTGAAAAGAGGTAAAGTTACCAGGCAACTTGACAAAAATCCCTGAACAGATGGGTTAATTAAAAGCTGTTCTCAGATGGAAATTATATTGTTTGCCTATCTGGATTGCTACTATTCAAGCTAACAATTGATTTGTTATAGAATCACAGAATATGTTGAGTTGGAAGAGACCCACAAATGCCAGTGAAGCCCAGCTCCTGGTTCTGAACAGGACATCCCCAAGAGTCAAACCATGCACCCAAGAGCACTGTCCAAATGCTCTCTGCACTCTGTCAGGCTTGGTGCTGTGACTTCTTCCCTGGGGAGCCTGTTCCAGTGTCCAACCACCCTCTGAGTGAAGAACCTTTTTCTAATATCCCAGCTAAACAGCTTGAGGACATTCCCTCTGGTCCTGTCACTAGTCAACAGGAAGAAGAGATCAGTTCCTGCTCCTCCTCTGCTCCTCACAAGAAAGTTGCAGACTGCACTGAGGTCTCCCCTCAGTCTCTTCCAGGCTGAACAGACCAAGTGACCTCAGCTGCTCCTTTTATGGCTTCCCCCCTCAGGCTCTCCACTGTCTTTGGAGACTGTCTTTGAATGCTCTCTAAAAGTTTGATGTGGTTTTTTTTATATTAAGGCACCCAAAACTGCACACAATATTCAAGGTGAGGCTTCCTCAGTGCAGAGCAGAGTGGGACAATCCTCTCCCTTGCCCAGCTGTGATGCTGTGCCTGATGCCCCCCAGGACAGGGTTGGTCCTCCTGGCTGCCAGGGCACTGCTGGCTTGTGTTCAACTTGCCATCGACCAGGGCCCTCAGGTCCCTTTGCACATCACTGCTCTCTGGCACCTCATTTCCCAGTCTGTAGGTACATCCAGGGTTGCCCCATCCCTGATGCAGAATCTGGCACTTGTCTTTCTTAAGCTTCCTACAGCCAGTGATTGCCAGACCTCTGAATTGTTTAGGTTAAGGTTTTGCTTGGTTTATGCTAAGTTATGAGTTATAAATAATAATATCCTAATGTTTTTATTTGCTTTAAAAGACGGCATTAGAAGAACATAACTAATATCAACTTCTCCTTACCTGAGCGTTCTCAAAACCTTTTGTGTCTTAGAGTCACAAAAGTCATCTTTGTTTTTGACTTATATAATCCTGGGGAAAGGGGCAGAGGCAGACAGAGGAGGTGAAAAACAGGCTGCACCTAATTTTTCTCTGGTTTTGCTTCCCTGCACCCTTAGGTTTCCTGGATGTATGCTGAGGAAATAAACTAAAGCACACATGGTATTTTTTACTGAAGGTTGGCAATGACTGAATATCATCATCTTTCACACAAAGAATTCTATAAATTTGGTCAAACTCCCCTAAACATTAGCTATTTCCAAATCTTAGTGTATTGGCATTGATTCTTTTTCTAACAGAATATTAGTACCATGACAGATAGCAAAGGGAGATGCACAAAAGAGAAGGAAGTCTGATGGACCCTTTGACCTGCAGTGATATCTGCTTATGACAGTCTGTGTCCAGCCTTTGCTTTGAAGACAAAATGTTAGATAAAAACCCTACAGTGGCCAAACACTTGTCCCATCTGGATTTAAAAGGAGCATAACTAAGGATGCATTTTACTTCTTAAACCAAGAGAAAGAACTTTCACCTTTTGTCAACTGAGTGAAAACAACATAGAGGATATGAAACTAAAGCTAAAAAGGTTTTGGCAAAAATTTGCAGGAACAATTATGGAACAAGGAAGGATGTAATATGAACTTTTCCAAAGTGCTTATAGAGGTTTTTGAAGGTTGCTTCATTAAGCTGTTAGAAGAGTACCAGTAAAAAGCACTATCTACAAGAGACTGTTTTATCTTTAATGATATTTATTGTGTAATCATAAAATTATGAGATATGATGAGCTTTTGTCTACATAAGCTGATAGCATCTTTCTCATCTCAAAATAGGTGTTCATTGTTTCAACTTTCCTATGGGGAAATGGCATTTCCTTACCTTGGCATGCTATATTTCATGATGTAACAATCCATCTCATTCCACTTACTACAAGATATCTAATTTTCCTCATCTACTGAAATTAGCCTGAAAATGTGATAAAAAATAAACTTTCATAGTAACTGGATGCAATTTGTGGGCCACAGAGCTCAGATGGCCTAGAGGAGCAACCTGGCAGACAGACAGTGAAAGCAAGAGATACATGATCTCAACTCTCACGGAGCACCACAATACTTTAAGGAACCAGATTTTAGGCTGATGCAAAAAAGAATGATGTTAGGTTTTTGTGATACATTGAAAGTAAACATTTTGCTTCAGAGACTGATGTAAAGATTTTCATTTCAAGCAGAAGCAGCTTTGCAGATAGGAAAGAGCATGCTGAGGAAAACATTTGCTTTCTATTGATCCATTAATAGAGAATTTTATATATAGATATTCTTCTTCAGAATGAAAAAATAATAGGCCTTTACACATTGCTGAAACTCTTAAAAAAGTACTGGAATTCAGCATACTTAGATTCTTATGGCTAGGAGTGCCATGGTTACGTGTTCAGGTGTCTACTGAGTTGAGGTTTTTCCCACAGATGAATCTACTCGTGAGTCTCAGTAACCTTATACCACAGCATTTTACTCAGGAAGCATCACCCATATCCAATTTTCAGGTTAGTTTTCATGAATCTGTATGAACTTAATAGCCTTGAGGCTTCTATTTGTCTTACAAAATCAGTTGAAGCAAGCCAACCGAGTCAAATTTTTTGAGAAAAAGAGAGCATGATTGACTGGAAATTTTTAAATTTTTTACATGAAGTTTGAAATAACAGAAAAGATACTGCTGCATGATTACTTTCTGATTAGAATGGAAAACAACAATAAAATGGGATATATTGCTCCACTTTTAGTTCAATTTGGAAAGTAGACATTTATTTTAACTGCACATAGTTTTGCATTTCAAACATAAAAAACAAAATATTATCCAGAAATTAAATATTTTATCAGCTGAAAGCACCATTAGAAAGGTGAATTGAAACACCCCTTAATAGATAAAGTTAATAGATAAAACAAGTTTTTGGACAGAAAACTCACAGGCAAAAGTAGGAGCAAAGACTTTCCCAAGACAGTTGGCATTTTTGTGTTTTAAACAATTTAGAAAACTCAAAAATAATTAGTGCTGACAGCATACAAAATATTTTAAAAGGTATTCTCCTAAATCTTCACTATTTTTAGATTTAACTAAGCTGAGATAATTTCTGCAATATTTGCCTACCCAAAGCAAAGTCCTTCTGATGTGATAGGAAACATCTGATGAAATCTTTGCTTCTTAATGAGTGTCAACATAGAACTATAGTTTAATACAGAACACTTGACAAGAAAAGGGCTCTATTTAAATAACCTGGACAAACTTTGATACAGTAAAGTAATATATGACTTGTGTAGAGCTAAAAATTATATATGTCTTTTGATTTGTTGCTAGGGTATGGGTTCAAACTGTCTAAAATTGTTAATCTAAATGTTGAACTGGAATGCTCTCACATCTTCCCACATGATTCCTAATTCACATCAAGAATGGAGAGTATTTCCAGCTGTTACTGATATGTTAATAAGACCACTGTGAATGCATATCATTTTTTAAAGCCATCCATACAAGAAGTATGGGTAATATTTCCAAAATAATTTCATCCAGCCGTGCAGTGGCTTTTTTTTTTGCTTTGAAAGTTGTACTCAATTTCCATTCTTACTAACAATTAGTCACATTGGGTATACCAATAGTACTCTACGAATATTTGCTTAAATATGCACACTTGGAGTACAGAAGAGTGAGAAAGTGCTGTGGAAGAGTTCCTAATTATCTGTAAACATAAATGGTAGGTATGAAGTCTTAATCACTCATACTTCCACTTGAAATTATGTTCTTTATCTTCTTTCCTTGGCTCATGCAATGATCTCCATGAGGGGGAAGTAAAACACAGTGCTATCAAAATGCTGGAGATGTTGCTTCCAGATCACAATCTAATCTGCCCATCAGGTTGCTGAGCTACAACTTGTACAGTTTGCATGGGATAAAAAAAAAACACTTATGAGTTAAAAACTCATTTTTGTAAATCTCAAATCATAACAATCTAATCAAGGAATTATTATTAGCCCAGGACTCCTTATTACAGGGAGAAAAGAAAAAGAATAATCAAAGAAAAAATATTATTATAGAAAAGTGTTCCAAAGTAGTAGTTAAAATTGAATCCAGCCAGTTACTAGTATCTACACCTTATTCTTGGTGTTATCCCACCCTTCTTTTGATTAAGACTGTAAGTTGATGACTGCTTTCTTGTCTTCTCAAGGAGAAGTGTGATGTTGGTTTTCCTCCCCTCTAAGGTCTCTATAGCACAATTTTGATGCACTTTCTAACATGCTCTACACATTGCTTGTTCCACTGGTTTCCAATTCCACAGTACAACGAAATTCCCTGTACACAGCATATTTTAATGTACTGGATACTTCTCCCCTGTTCTCCTTGCAATCCCTAACACTGGTTTTGACCAGTCCCAAGGCTGCATTTCTGTGGTGACCAGTGACTGACCACACAGAGTGGTTTATAGCATCGGGGCCTCTAGTATAATTTAAAAGGCATTACTGTCATTCCCTGTCTCCTCTACCCTACATTTTATTCCAGGGTCAATCATAGTGCATTCTATATAGAACAGTTTTATTATATTATTGCCTATTATTGGGCACTTTACGTAACAAGAAGCACTGTACCACAAAATTGCACAAAGCTAAGCAAAAGATAGAACGAGCCATTCGTGGTCATCTTCTCATTAGGCAATTGCTGTAGCAGCTAAACAAGCTAAAACAAACTTCCAGGAAGATCAAGACAAGGTCCAGGCAGAGCCGATAAACCTGAAGCTCTGCTGCCAGTTTAACACAAAAACCAGTGGCATTTTTCAAGTAGTAGCACCTCCTACGTATGAGATCATAAGGCTGATATCTGTAACATGGATAGCAGTGGGAATCTAAATCCAATGTGCTCTCCTTCCTCTGACAGACCTATTCCAGACTATGTGCAGTGTGATTCACTTCTACAGATGTTGGTAAAGTTGTGGTACCAATGCAGGCGCAGATTATAACAGTCTCCAGTAGAATTTTTTGAGCATGACATCCAGGATTTTCCCAAAAATATCCAACAGAAGGAAAACCCACATCTGAAACCTTAGTCCTAAGTAAAATAAGGATCAAAAGTCTTTGGATTTTATTTCACCATACCAAAAATCAAAATATGAAAAATAGAGGTTTCAGTGTTGTTCCTACTAAATAAAGATCCATTAGAGCATCTTTAAAAGTACACTGCAAAGATTTATAATTTAAAAATTTTTAGAACTCTAAGAAAAGCAACAAGTTATACATTTACAGGAAAGCAGAAGGAATAAAGCACATTCAGCAATTGCTGTTGGAATTACAGCACCACCTAGTGTGCTCTGGAAATGCTCCTAAGGGGTGACTTTTTAATTTTGATTTATGTTTGGCTTTGGAATTGAAATCAAGTCACTATCATTTTGTTTTTCATAATTCCTGCAATTTGTTTTATAAAGTTGCAGTCTGAGTTTCATTCAATTAATGGATTTTGGCTCTATCAAAACACCACCAGAGGAAGTGTTACATAATATTAAACTAATTCCCACTCCAGATGCCAAGAAAGTACTTATTTAATTTCCTCATGAAAGGGTCTATGAGTCCTTCTTTTCCTCTAACCCTCTTTTTAAGGAAATGAACAGAGTTCTTCTGGCATGGAAGAAGAAGCCTGTCTGCAGAAACTGAGATGTTCCAGCAGTAGGACTGGGTACCTCACAAACACCCAAACTTGGGCTCTCCAGGTTTTTAGACTTCTCAAGAAGTGCAAGGACATCCTCTTCTCTCTAGTGATCCTGAGCATTGTAAGATACTATGGAATAAACCCTGCACCAAGCAACGACTTGTTGGGGTTTTTTTCTACCCTGCAGAACAGAATATTCCTAGTTAACCCTGGACACAATTTGATAATCATACTTGATAATGACAAATTGCCTTTCATAGTCTTTTTCTCTGTTTGCTGTGCATATACAAGGGAGAACAGTGAAAGGTCTGGATAGGGAAGGTAGGTTATTTATTTACATACTTATCAAGATGGAAAAACAGTGCTAGAATTAAAAAGGAAGAACAGACAGAGTGATTGAGTAAGCCTCTGAATTTTTACATATTTTGATGTCACAGCTCACTTTTACCGCCTGACTACTTTCAAATTTCAAATGAAATTGGTGGCCGGTTCTTGTCTGCTTTTCATGAGAATGATCAGTAGAACTGGAAAACCTCAGTCTTTTCACACACAGAATCACACACACACAGAATCACCAGATTGGAAGAGACCTTCAAGATCATCGAGTCCAGCCCAGCCCTAACACCTGAACTAACCATGGCACCAAGTGCCACATCCAGTCTTTTTTTAAACACATGCAGGGATGGTGACTCCACCACCTCCCCGGGCAGACCATTCCAGCATTCCATAATATATTTATTTATGTACGATTTAAATCTATTTAAAAAATTGGAAGTTGAAAAGACCCACTAAAACCTAATACACAAGTGCAAATTTGAAGTGGCCTAGACTAATCCATACCATTGCTAAAAGGGAGTAGGCATATGCCTGCACAAGACATTGCACTATGCTCTCATACAGTGAATTTATGGCTAAACATAACTGATTGCTGCTCAAAAAAAGACTAAGAAGAAAGAGTCATTATGTAAAACTTTGCTGCTGCTGTATATTGTTCAAACCCAAAGCTGAAGACAAAGCCAGTCAGGTTTCTAGATTAGAGGGGTTGCCTTGAAGAAGGACAAAACCAGTTGCAAATGGTAGGAACTACCTATCTTTGAGCAATCATCTTCTGATAAGAGCACCTTTCCAGGAAACAACATATCTCCATAACTGATAAGCTGGGAGAGGGCTATAAAGGGACCAGTCTCCTTCCCCTCTCTGGTAAATGCATATCTGTGCTGAAAAGATTCAAGTATTTAATACACAAGTGACAGCCTGATTGTGTGACCTAACAAGAAAGATATTTCCCATGGGAAGCTCTGAAATCTTGTTTTGTTCACTGTGTCCCTCGTGCACACATTTTCAATGCCTCTGTAAGTTGCTCCCAAGAATGGCTTATGTAGGAATAAGAAATGCAGTCACCTCTGTTCAATGGAATTTACTTTATCACAAAGCTGAAGATCTTCAACTTTCTCAAGAATAAACATATGTCATTTATTAAATCTTAAATAAATAAAGACCAATGACAGCCCAAATATATAAGGGGGAAATTGCAAACCTGACTATAATTGCATTCATCATAATCAGCTTTACTTAAATTACTTTCTTTCCATCACTGATCATAAATTTCTGGAGCAACACTATTCCACCACACAGTTAGATGCTTTCATGCAAAACTTTTCATACATTTCCAAAATTTATGTTGGCAAGTCAGAACGATCCTGAACTTCATAACCTAGCAGGAACACAGAATGAGAATTATAATAGTACTTGTAACTCAAATTCAAGAAAGGATTCTAAGAAGTTCATAAAAAGTTGCTCTTGAGGTTTTTTATTGGGCAAGAAGTCCAGCAGGTCAAAGAGATATAATAAAATAAGAAAACAAAATCTAATTAGATTTTATTCTTAGCAACAAAATAGAAGCATGTGTTACATATGAAGAGTAGTGTGTACTCACATCTGGCTTCAATTCCACACTGTATGTAGGGGAGCTGGCTGGAGATGTCTCCCAACATCTGTAGGCAGTGATGGGACAGCTTGGCTTTACCTGAGCTACCTCTGTGTCCCTTCACAGTCAGTGGAGAGCGCAGAAAATATGTGGTTTGTCTTATCCATTTTAGAATGAGATTAGCTGTGCCATAGAATGCCTATTTCTCTATTCTCCCTATAAATGAACCCAGGTGACTAATTCTGATTGTGATATTTGTATTTTGGTTGTAAATGTTTGGTCAGTTGTATCCCAAACCAACTGTCTTTACTAATAGTACCATTCTTGCAGCAGAAATACCAATTTTTGTATCTTGAATATATGCCTGATCAGATCAGTGACTTGCAAAATATCTTAACCATAACTTTTACCTTATACAATATTAGTGTGGCTTAGGAAAGGAAAAGAGGAAAAAACACATCCCAACAACACAAAGTGGGAAATGGAGTGAAAATCTTCTGTATGTTTAAAATCTGACAAATACAAGGATTCAGCACAGCAATATTTCGAAAACAGTGATGTGTAGGAAAAATGGCTTAGAAGACAGAAATTATTTTAAATATTTTAAGATATAATTTTTATTTTATCTGCATTGATAACCAAATTTTGCTTCAATTTGGGATTTGGAGAAAAGGGATTTTATAAAGTACTAAGCAGGTGATAAAGGCCAGCTGTTCAGAAGCTGATAGGCAACAATTCATAAATAATAAGAAAATATCTTTCACTGAATACATGAATTAGGACTTGTTGAGGTATAGGAAGAATGGAGCAATAAAAAAATACAGTTATGCCCATTTGGAAATAGTTACTTAAATTAACATGTCTGGAGACTAGGCAATTATATAAAAGACCATATTCTAATCATATACTAGAACTTTTTTTTTTGAGTTACACTAATATTTGACTCATGGCAAAGCACCAAATAAAGAAAAGCGATCAAAGGAAATTGAATAAAGACTGAAAACAGTTGTACAATCAAAATTCAATCTAGCCATAATTTTTATCTTGCAGAAAGGAGATGCATGCAGACAATACCCCCTGGAGAACATAATCATCAAAAAAGACAGAAGACAAAAACAAAGAAACAGACGTGAAGTGTGAGATAACATTTAGAATTATTTGTGATGATAAAATATTCTCTCAAGTTAAAAGAAAATTATATCCTCCAAGGAAACAGGCCTTCCTATTTATATGTCATCACAAGGCATGAAATCAATTTTTTTTTCCATGAAGCCAAGAGTACAAAGACCACATGGCAATTCAGAAACTTGGCAATATTCAACAGTAGTGTAGTATAGTGGCATATTTTAAGAACAGCTAAGGCCCCAATTTTTTTCAATTGTATTCATTAAAGATAAATTAACCATGAAATGTAATTTAAAAACCCCTTCCTGTGAGCCTTTTTCCACCAGAAGATGTGCCTAGTCTTTGAATTTCATCTAAAGTTTTCTAGGGGAAAAAATAAAGTTTAAGGAGAGACCATTTTTCTTTGTATAGTATTGAAGATATTTGAATTAAAAACTTAACTTCACTTAAGCTATTCCTCAGTTCTTCACAGATGAGAGTCAGAAATGCAACCTTCTCCAACAGAAAGAAGACTGACTGAATTGCACTGAAATATAACTACTACATTGCAGCAGCATTCATTGCCAAAAACTGCTTTGTTTGTCCAGTCATTATTCAATTATTTTCCTAATAATTGCTATAACTATTAACATAGCTTTATCAGTTCCCATAGGAAATGCAGTATGTGAAATTCTTAGAGTTGTTTAATAGAGAAGTTTATTAATACATTTTCCTGATGGCACAGATTTCTGCAGGAAAGTTGCATCAAGTCAACTTCACCTAGTCTGTAAATTTACCATCCTCCAATTTACCAGCACCCAACAACTCAGAAAATAGTTTTTCTTTGAAGATAACATGAATAAAATAAAAATCCAAACACTAGCGTAGGTAAAAACTTGAAGCTCTTCCTCCTCATTTTCTCTTCTAGCAGAAAATGCTGGAGAAGCTCCCTGATGTAAATGCCTACTATAAATGCCCCTGCTTTGCATACATATGATAAAGCAAAGTCAGCTAAGTAAAACTACAAGCAAAACATTACATTCTAAATGAAATCATATCATACAATCATTGACTCATAATGAATTGACCATTGCTAAAAGAGGCCTTAAAATTACAATACATCACTTGTTCACCTACCACCTTTTCCATCTTAGCACCAGATTTTTGCTGATGCCTTTGAACTTTGAGATTTTTCTGGTTTAACAAGACATTTTCTCTAGTTAGTACTTGCTCTGTCTTGATTCGACCTCATAGTGGTTTCAGTCAAATTCTGAGAGCTTTAAGTTACCCAGTATAGAGTATTTAAAATGCCTGCTCCATTTCACCTTCCATCCCTTGCATAATTTTCTGTTGAATCATTTGATAAAGTCTTCACTCTTATGACTAATATGTTCATCAGATCTACCAGAATGGACCCCACAAATAAATAAGGAGAATCAGGCAGTAGCATAGGAATGAAAATTCTGTGAGTAGTATTTAAATCCTTACAGATGCCTCTTTTTCTAGTGTATCCATATGTGTGTCTTATGATTTCCTCTCTTAGAAGACAAAACCCAGCCTGGTTGCCTTAGAGACAGCTGAGGTATAGTGTCAACTAAAATGGAAAAAGCTACAGGGAACTTACAGGAAAAACACACTTAATAAAAGAGTGCATTGCCAACAGCCCACCCAGTATAAACATATGCTGGCAACTGAAAATGTAATTGTCTTTACAATACAACCTATTTTTAACCTGAAGCCCTCTTTTTTTAAACTGTGTAGCTGCATTGCTGAAAGATGGATCATCTGTGAAGATGTGCTAAGTACCTGCTGAAATATGTTTTTACTTGACATGGTGGTCACTATTGTGTAAGAGAAGCTGAGTATTGATTTGTAAATAAAGCCTAAAAATGTATCAGTGGGAGGTGTATTTGACTTTCTGGATCTGTCAACTGCTGTGAAAAGTTTCTCTAAGCATATGACAAAAAACAAGAGAATTTTAAAAATTCTAAAGTACTATTGCAATCAAGGATTACAAGATTAACACTCAAATCAAGTTGACTAAAAGTGAAATCAAGAAGCAGCAAAAAACCCCAGACCAAAATATTAAAACAGCAATACAATAACGAATCAAAACTGAGTGGGTTCTTACGAAACACTAAGCTCATAAATACGAGGAACACAGCTTTATTCCCAAGACCTTGAGTAAATTCCCTAAGGGATGCTATTTACCACATGATTTATTTTTTAGAATAAATATATCAAGAAGTTCAGTCCTTTTCTAGTTGTTGTTTGCCCACCAAAAGTTTTCAGAGAACTGACCTAAGGCATCTCTCTTTAAGCCACTTATTAAGTAGGAGTCAAAAATCCCCATAGCACTTAAAAAAAAAAAAAGAAAACTTGTATCTCGAGCAAGAAGGAAATATGACAGTGAAAAATGTTAAACTACTGTAAGATATTTTGACCAGCTTGCAGGAAGACTCATGGCTGAGGGACAAGCTACAGATTTTGCCATTTGCTCAAAAGATTCTGCCTTGCCAAATTCATCTGGGTTGCAACTAAGTCAGAGGGCTTTTGTACACAGCTTGTAATCAGGCAAATGTAAAGGAAGGCAACAGTTCCAGCTGAACAAGAAATAAAACAAATCAAACTTTAGAAATACAAATGACAACCTACAGTAGTATCAGCCCACATCCACCCATAGATCTGCTGTAGCAATTGAAAATATTTTTTTAAAAGTGGATAAACAAACTAAAAACCCCAAAGGAACAAATGATGCCTGTTATTCTGAGTATTTCAGAGGTTAAAGCTTTTGAAAGGCAAAAAGTAACAACCTATAAATCATCTTCTGTAATGTCTCAAAGAAGAATGAATGGAACTACATTATAGTCTTTCCTTCTGTACCAAAACTGAAAAAATTGCAGTGAGAGCTGTTTCTGGCTAGTAAGATTGACATAAGCAGGAAAACACCTTCCAGCTCTAAAAATGCTGACTGAGAGGAGAGGAGCAAGGAGGAGAAATGTATTCTAATCTAAGCTTAATTCAAGATGTAACATTTCAAAGCAGTTTTTGTTATTACAACTTTTTCCCTTTTCTTCCTTTACTTTTAGAGTTAGTTGATGCCTAAATTGGAAATGGGCATTTCAAAATGAAAAAAACTACTGTTTCAATCCAAGAATAAATGAAAAGAAACATATGCATTTTGTCTTTTGCTCTCCTTCTTTAAAACAGTCACATAATTTGCTTAAAATTTTCTCAACAAAATGTTAAAGAGCAACACTTTTTGGATAGTTCTACATGGTAGAGAGTATAGCTCTTCTGTCAGATGCCATAAGAAGACAGGAAAAAGACCACTACAAATTAAATTCCATTGCAAATTTAAATAGATTTAATTCTGTAATAAATATTTAACTATTTTTTACCATTAAATAAGGTCTAGCTGTTAAGCAATATCTGATATTTACCAGTAACTGCCTGGACTTATTTAAGGACATTTATTGTTTAATTTTCCCCTCAAGAAAATACCTCTACTTGGTGGATAGAATGCGCCCAGCTATTTTTCCTCATTTTTCCACATCCACATAAGGGATGAAAGCTGATTAATATGTGGAGATGCCCATTTTTACAAAGAGGATCTAGAACATTTAACAATCAAGGAATTTTTTTGCTGTTTCCTTCTACCCCAATAAGCTACCACAGAATTAATTTCAGATGATGCCTACATACTTATTCGTCAAGCAGACTCAGATATATTGTAATTTTAAAAAAATTATCCAAATACAAAAAAAGTGGAAATACATCTTTGATTCATACTCCTACCGCTGAAAATGTAGGAAGAATACTTCTGAAAGTCTTGCAGATCACTTTTCATTAATTCTAATTACACAAAATCAATGGATTTTTTTCAAAAAGCTCTATTTCTTGCTGAATTGCAAGGCAAGCTCATATTTGCATTCCTAAATGCATCAGCTGCAACAAAAAGAATGCTTTTCTCTGCAACTCAGAAGGAAGAAACATGATGGTAAAAACCAAGCCAGTCTTTGAAAAAGTTTTTCATTAAAGATTTTTAAATGGATATATAGTTTTATGATCCATAAAACCATTTTTAATGACAATTTTTCTTGATTTTTAGCTTAGACTATACCCCTACTTCTGATGTGTGCCTGACTACACAGCATCTCCCTGTCAGCCTTGCCTTTTTATCTACTGAGCCATCATTTGCTTTATCTCTTCTTCAAATGAGCTTCAGCAGCAGACTCCCAAACAAGCCAAACAGAATCTCTCCATTCCACATGGAAATATCAACAACATTGACATTCCAGGCTGGAGTTGGGCAGAATGTCTTCAGTGCTGTATTAAGCATCAGTAATGGAAAGCATCACTTTGTACTTTCCTTAAGTGTAAATATCTGCTCCTGGGTGTGCTGTGGAAAGGTTAACAGAAGTTCACTTCTTTCTACTGTTAAATGCAGAATTCAATGAGAGATTGTCCCAAGTGTTATTACCACCGATACACATCTATTTAAGTAGAATGCACATTACATCCTGCAAGATCAAGATCTTAGGGGAAAATTTCCAGTCAGGCATGAAGTATTCAGCATTTCCCCATAACTGTCCCCATCTAGTCAATCCACTGCAAACATCCAAGTGAAAAAAGGTCCCAATTTACCAACTTGGCCTTGCAATTGACAGAGGAACAGCACTCCCATTTCCTTTCTTATTTATTTTCGAAGCACTAAACACACCACCCTCTAATTCCCAGAAAAAGAATTTGACAATAGACTTTCAAACTCCATAGAATTTTACAGATATATAGAGCCAGCAGTATGCATTTATCATTACCTATAATTTCTCAATTTATTTATGGATAAAGTTTGTTAACACCCTAATGGGGATTCAGCAGCACAATTCAAATGTTATAATAGCTAGAGAGAGCTGCCAAGTTCCAATACAGTATTCCAGAGCCAAGATTATTCTATAATTATTTTATATTATAGTACAAGCTAATTAGAAAGATATATTAGGTATATTCAGCATCAATGTAAAAATTCATATATTTCCTGAATCTGAAGCTTTTTAATTGATTGTGTATTTGAATCATGTCAATATATAAAAACTCAATTTTTTTCCTTTTATCATTCAGATGCCTCTCTGCAGGCTTGATCCCCATAAGGGCCATTCACTTCAGAGCTGGATTCAAAAATCCTTCTGGGTCCCTTGTACCTCATAATATTCTATAACTTCTGTAATTAATAACAGGTTTTGTCTATTTATTTTTTTTATCATCTCTGTTGAAAAATTTTCTGAAACAGCACACAATATTTCAGCAGTGCTTTTGTCAATCAGAACTGCATTTCTTGCCTCTGATTAAGGGTTTCATAAAAATAATAAGAGGACATAAGTATTACTTTTTGTTCAGATGCAAGAAAGAAGAAGAAATGCTGACTGAAAATGCGCATCAAAACAAGCTCACATTTGGAAGTTTTGCTTTGACGCTGTTGATATGGAGATACCTGTGTACATGTGTTTGAGATATGTGAGGAGGAAAACCAGCCCTTCAGCTTTAGCCTGACAGCTTCTCAAACCCTGAGAGACATCCATGCAAAGAGTCCTTTATCAGTGCATCTGGAAGGGAGCAGGAAGTACCAGCCCACTGGACCTCCACCTATTACTTGTTTGACAGCCGTGGGTTAATGTATGAGCAAGCAGACAATGGGCAAACATGATGGGGTCATCCTTAATGCCAATAAATGAAATCTGATAAAACACAGGATTTTATGAGGCTGCTAATGAAGGCTCTCAGGAAGCAATGGGAGGAAGACACTCACTATACAGTGTTCTTTCTCTACTTCAAAATGTCTTGCAACAGGACTTGAAATTTTAGACCAAACAATTTGCAGGTGAACTCCCTTCAGCCACTGAGGACGAGAGAATATGACATCCCATTTCCTCCTACTCTTACAAGTAAAATCCACAGCTCAGTTCCTGAGGGCAGAGGTCTAGAGGGATACAAAGGAAATGAAAGGGGATCTCTGCCAATTTAGGTACTAAGTCCTAGTTTTCCATTGAATTATGCTTAATACCATCAGTTAACCAGTGCAGTGTTCTCTGGAACTGTCTCATTCAGAAACACTGATTTAAAAAACCCAATCAGGGCTCCACCCTGCCCCAGCCCCCACAATGACACACAAAATGCACCACCAAAGAAAAACAAAAACCAAAGAACCCATCCAAAACCAACCAACCAACCCCAAATCCCACCAAACTCTTACTTTTTCACTGTTTCAGGAGCCATCATGTTACCAGATTAACTTGTTTAACTTCAGTGACAAGTGACTTTAAGTAGCTGCTCCAATATCGCTCAGTGGGAAAAAGGCAACAGAAAATTGTCAGGAAAAATATAAACTGTTCAATAAATCACTTATAAAAACCCAGGATGAAGGGCATTTGGTTATCTGCATACATATTAATCAAAGAACACTTGGCATGTGAGTTGGACTTCTATGTACTTCAAGAAAAGATCATAAGCCAGTCAAGTGTAGTCAATTATTTCCAATGATACCCACATATTCTACAGCAACAGTATTTTGGTATGGGTGTATTTTTGATGAAAATAATAGTGTATAGAAGGAAAAAAAAAACCAACAACCCTCCAAATGTGCAAAACATCAGTAAGAATTCTTCTAGCTAAAAAGTCACAGGTACCAGAACAGCATAGAGTTTATGTATATTTGAGATGGGTTAAAAAATATCGTAGAATACACAGAATACATGTGAAGAAATGTTAACACATATGTTAAATTACATACAGTAATATGTACTATAAATACATTTATTGTATACATGTACTTACCTAAGTACATAAACTCAATGAATTTTGATTATTTTAATAACACATTTGTTTTGCTTTTATATTTTTAAAACCAAAGTAACTAGAGAAATCAAACATTATCAACTACTTCAATATATTGAACGTCTTACAGTGAAAGACCCTAATGAAATAAAGGAGACCAAGGTGAATCTGAGCTGAAATTAGTTACTGTAGTTAATGTCTCGTTCTTGGTGCCCTGATTTAGGGCAAATTTGGGAGAAAACTACTATATTTTCTATGAAAACCTACAAGATAAGAAAATGCTAACAGAAAAAGTAGAAAATTGTCAGTTTTAACACCATATAAATATATGGTGTTAATATATATGAGCCTAAATACACAATAATATGCATTGCGCATACAAAATATTTTATATAGAGTGTGTATAATAGAGCAGTTTCGCAACTTCGAAAGGGCGCACAAACAAGGTAGAGCAAAAGCATTGATAAGGATCCACTAATTAATAAAAAGCCCAACTTCTTTAGAGCAAAATTAAGTTAGGAAGACTATAATGCACCAATCTGAACCCACAACTTAATTTCTGTTGAACAAACAAGTGAAGCCTAAATCAACATTTAGGCAACACATATAGGCATTTGTGTTCTATGCAATTTCCAGATTTTCTTCCCCAAAATTCATTGCATTCCTGTGACCTGTAATTTCATAATTGTTTTATTGGTAGGCTTTTATTTTCATTTATATACAATTGACTACTGTTCTTTGTTGACCTAGAAAAACAACAAATTACATGTCATTTTGGAGCTGTAACTGACTAAATATTTTTTTTCTCTAGAAAAATGCTGAAGACTGAGTTTTATTGTAATCTGACATAGCCTTGCAAACATTCATGGACTCTTTTCGAGTGTTTGATTTTTCTGCACATTCATATTTGATTATATTCAAGTTTTAGCTTTCATCTATTTGTCTCTGCCTGATCAGAAGATGCAGATGGTTTTGATTAAATGATTACTTAAAAAATAAACCTGATTTATACTGAAACTTTATAGAAACTTATTGCTTTCACATTTTATGTAATAAATTCAGCCTTGATAAATGCCAACTCACAGCTGGTTGTAAAGCAGAAAAATCAAGACTAAAATATATATGTCTTATACAAAGCACTAGGGGTGGGGTTTTGTGTGAGGGTATCTATCCTTTTTTTATACAAATCTAACACTTTTGTGAAAATCAATAGTTTTTATCTCAAAGATTATTTAAAAAAACCTTAATTTATATAGAAATAAATTTGAAAAAAATTAAAAATATTTTCATATGAAAACATCTGGAAGGATGCATCAAACATAATTCATACTTCTGCCAACCTATGTTTTTCCTGCTTCTTTACTAAAAGAAGTGACTGAGAAAGAAAGTCTCTCTTCCACAGAAAGCCACAAGACAAACCCACAGTAATCAACTCTGCCAACAGAGAAGTACCAGTGGTGTTCTCAAATAAAATTCTCTATTACAAATATAAGCCACAAAATTATTAAAATTGCTGCTGGAAACTTTCTAGAACAGACTGATGAACTCGACCTGTCTCTCCTTCAACAGCTGCCACTATTTGCTGCTGGTGGCATAACAGTTACTAAAACTGACTGCAATTCTACAAAATAATTCTTTAGTAATTTCCAGTTTACTCAGAACCTCAGCAACATTGCTATAGATGAGGTTGGGTAAGGGACAACATAAAAAAAAGTAATTAAAAAAATAAAAGAGGAAAAAAACCCCAACATATTACATGAAGAAAAAGACTGCAATCTTCAAAGGAGAATGAGAGGAAACACCAATGCTAATGGATTGAGACAAAACATCTCCAAAAAAATAACTCTCAGTCCAAGTCCTTTGACAAGTTCAGTTATGTTCAGTTTCATAGTATTATTCTTAAGCACTGGTAAGGATCCCAGTATTGAGCCCCCCCCAAAAAAAAAAAAAAGCTAGATATCTAAACAGATACCTAAGCTACCAGGGAAGTAGTGTTTGATTACTGTTGTAGGTGACAAGTGTTTCTCAGGCACATATGAAAAACTTGCACAAAATATTTAAAGTTGTCTGCACAAGTTTGCCTTAAAAGCTGTGTCTGACCAATATTCACTCACTGGTTCGCTGCTTTTGGAAAGAAAATTTCTTTCTATGTTCTAAGAATGCAGTATATTAAAAATTATCTCCATGCATCTTTTCAGGGCTACTCAGACATTTCTCAAGTTTAGCTAACTGAATTAGCTAACTAGCTCAGATAATTTATCTTCTTATTTTGAAAGGCCACTAGGATAAGAAAATAAATTGTTAAATTTCTGTTAATTCATTCTGCTATTAACATAGATTTATATTTTTCCACTTGAAAACTTTAACCCCACATTTATTGGTTTTGGGGCTCCTGCATTCAGGATGAGTCCTCTCTATCTCAGCTTATGACCAATCCTCTACTCTGCTCTGGTCCACTCACAATTTATATTGCCCTCTTCTAAATGCATGGGCTGGCTGCAGCTGGGCAGCAGAGCACGATGCCAATGCAATATAGCACTATCCCTCAGATATTACTAATCTCTGTAAAAAGGATACCTAGAGTCACAAATAATTATTCATGCAGGCAGGCATTAGTCTTTATTGGAACAAGTCTGCTTTGTGGCTGAGGCACTGCCTACTACAGAGTATCCAGGAAACACGACACAGATTCTGTATCTCTGTGCTGATCTGGGGAGTGGTGAGATCCTAAACTCCAGAGTGATTTCTGAGCCCTTTTGCCATTTTCTGCACTGCACTTCACAATTGAGAGGAAGCTCCAGGTAATTTCAGCCAGCTTTCTCATCCGTGACCATAGAAACCAAGGAGGAATTCTTGACCCTCTATCCCATAAATAAAGGTTTAGTATCACAAGCAATAGTGACTCCCATCAAGTAGGCTGGAAGCCTATTTGAGTTGAGATCACAAAAAGAGTAGCACAGCTATAATGCATGTTTTGGAGCAGATAGCCAAGACTTCCACATCTCTTGCATGCGGTTCGGACTAATTAGAACGAGAGTTGGAAAACAACAAAAACAGATAAAGTGTTTTTCATTTCATCATGATTCAAATTACTGCATTTAAGAAAAAAATGCATGTCTGTGTACATGAGTTCAGATACTCCCCTTCAGTCTAGCTAGGCCTTTACAATGCAGACAAACTATAGGATTTTAGACTACATAAAGTCTAAAATCAACTGCTTAGGTGGTTATTTGTACAATGGAAAAAAAAGTGCACACAAAATGTTGATTAGGGTTCATAATTATAGAGGAAAAAATTATGATGATTGGGATATCCTGCCTCCACCCTATCACGTAACTCTGCTTGCCTACCCAAACAAATAAAGCGTTTTATGATTTACAGTTCTCAATGCTAATTAGCCTTCTCTTCATGTTTCCTTTCAAACTCTAAAAATGGTTTTAAAAGATTTTAAAATTCATTATTGTTTGATTCTCTAGAGATACAGAGTGAAACAACGCTGTGTAAACTTTGGAAGTAGGAAAATGTGTCAGTGATTTAAAATGCTTTATCAGCCAGAGACTGTTGAATATTCAAATACTCTTTCAAGGGTATAGACAAATGTTTCATACAAACTGTGCTGAAATGTTTACAAGTGACATCTCATCTAGTCAAAATACAATGAAAAATATTTGTATGGGTGTGTGTGAGAGAGATAGGGAGTTAAAAAATGCAGTTCCTAAATAAGTTATATTTTAATTGATGTGAATTTGGCTATAATTACTATGCTTATGACATCTAAAACTTTTTAACTGGCCTGATTTAAGATCAGGTTCCCAGACTGTCTCGGTTGTGAGGAGAGAAAAGCAAAATTAATGTACAATGAAGCTTTAGGGATAAATGTTGATAAAAAAGTTTCCCTGCAGCTGAGTCATTTGGGTTTCTGGCTTAATTATCAACTGCTCCAAGAGCCAGAATATTCATGGTGATTTTTAGGAGCAGGCTCAAGAGACAGGTTTTTTGCTTCATATTATGCTTCAAAAGTTTCTCAATATTCTTTTCTTGGTAACTAGTGACAACACAGACAGGAATGTGTGTCCACCAAAACATCACCTCTTCTATTTGTTAATGGTGAGTCTGTAGTAAATTCTTTGTAAAACAACATTTAGCCGCTCCCCAGGATGAATAAAGTTATCACCTATTCCTGCAGAAGAGCGAAAGAAATTCCTCAGAAAATTCATGAAATTTTCACCTTATTGAACAGATTCCTGTCCCTTCCAAAAAGAAGTAATTTGAAAAGGTTAAGGTCAGAAGCAAATCAAATAAATTGAACAATTTAACACTGGCTAGAGATTTTACTGTTCTCTTTACAATTATTTTGGTCATTTGCTACACAGGTTCAATGTGCAGACCTAACTCTCCCCAACAGCAAATTCAGATTATACAGTATCATGGTTTCCAAACTACTGTTTGGATATAAAAGAAAGGAAGGTAATTTTCAGCATCTACTCGAGTGCAAGCTGTTAACACATTTCAGTACTAGGTAGAGGAACATCAGTGATTGATGTTGAGAGTATCCTGATGTCCTGACAAAAATAATAACTTCTTTCAAACAGCACTTCTTAGCCTGAATAACAGCTTATTTCACACAGAAGTGACGGTAGCTCTCAGATGCAGAAGATATAAATCTTTATCTTTACAAGCTTCAGTTCAATTTCAAGCTGTTAAAAACCACCCAGCTGTAATTGCTACAATGATTTCACATTACATACTTCTTGAATTCCTGAAAGAATCTCCTGTGAACCCAAACACTTTTAATCCAGTAACATACTAGCTCAATTTTTTTTTTGGAGGCAGTTTAACTTGCTATTCCAAGGCAGCTAAATTTAGATCCAGTTTCTGAAGTTAAAATTTCAAATCAAAGTCTTATATTTATCACTTAATAGAAACTGTACTTTGAACATTCTAGGGCTTTTTTCGTCATTTGAAAAAGCAAACTGTCCTAGAAATCCATCCAGATTCAACAGTGCAAAATGATAGAAAATTAATCTTTCTGTGTCTCAAAACACATCTGCCTTTATTATATTTTTGCAGAGGATAGCAGTGCCTTTCTTGGTATGATATAAAAAACAATCTTATATTTTACCTACAGTGTCTCTAGCATCATTTTATATGCTTGTGGAATTTTCAGAGAGCAATATAGCATCATGTAAATTGTTTTTTTACTACTACACTTATAAGGTTTTTGCCCTGTTATCTAACTAAGAACTAACTGGTTGAATATCAAAACTACCTAGTACTTCCTAACCTGCAAAGCCATCTGATTGCAATCATCTTGTGCATGAACCAAAACTAATTACTGGATTAAATATTTAAGGAAGCAACTACTGAAGGGTAGTTGAGTAGAAATAAGACTTAGCTCTTCCTGTGTTTTCATCTTTATGGCCATCCAAGCCATCATTTAAGCAGAACACTGCCAAAGTATTTAATAGTGCAGGTACATCTCAAAGACATAGTGTGAATGAAACATTAAAAGACATTAAAATTATTTAACCACTAAAATGAGAGTTTCTGCCCAGTAGAGGAATGTAGATATTTCAGGTCTGATGATTTGATTTTCTTTACTGTCTTTCTGGCCTTTATTCAAAAATTTGTTATCTCAGTATCAGATGAAATAAATCTGAAGGGGAATAGACATACTCTTCAACTTAGTTTGTTTTGGCATAGTATTCAGTAAAAGACTTTCATTTAGGTATCATGTGATTTGATAAAACAAGTTGTAACTACTGCACAAAACATGCCATCGTTCTCACTCATTAAATCCAGGCAATAATCTTTGCTTTTCATATACCCACAGATTCTTTTCCTCCTCTGTGAATTTACTTCCTAATAATTTATAAATGAAAATAAAATTACTATAGAAATCACAGTTTCTGAAAACCTCTAATTTAGCATAAATTAGGCATTCTATTTTACAAAAAGCAGGAATAGGATTTTAGTTCAGACTGTTTTTAGAGGCTAAAACAAAAGGTTATTACAGAAATAAAGTGCTGTAATATAGTTAGCTAATAATTTTTAAAAATATCTATTTCAAAAAACAGTACAAACCTATTTAATTTAGATATAATCTAGGACATCTGCTAAAATAAATGTTTTAAGATCAAGGACTGAACATGTCTGTGACAAGTCGATAACAACCTACGAAAATAAGTGTCATTGGCACATAGTTTTCTGAAACTTTACTAATAAAACAATTGCAAAATGAATTTATGGAAATTCTTACTACAAAGAACACAATAGATACCTGTCTACCTCTTCATTGATGAAAAAGAAGAATCCAGGGCAAAAAAAAAAAAAAGCTGTTTTTCTACTATTTTATCCAAACTGAATTTTGACTACTTTTCCCTTTGAAAAACAGATTCTTATCTAAGAACATTAAGACCTTTAAAGGATCTTATCCTCTAGAACAAGAACAGCAATCTAATAGACAGCATGTTTTCTAGGGTCCTGATTTCATAATAATCCTTATTGCTTAAATCCACAGACATTACTTCGTCTGAAGCCCTACCAGTAAGGATTGCTGTCATGCTTAGGTAGAAGATGAAATGCCATGCAGAGCCAACCACTTTTCTGCCTCCAACACTATGGATACAAACAAGTGTTTATTTGGAAAAAATCAATTTTTTCTAGACTCTCTGCATTAATATTTTTAAAATATTTCACTTGTGTTGAACAATGAGCAGGAACAGTCCGTATTTTAGGTTTTGTGGATTGACATAATTTTAGTCTGTGCTCTTTTCACTAGCAGCAAGATGCATTTTACTTCATTTTTTATTATCTAAACTTATTTTCTTCTTTTTGCTTTACTTTATTCTAGTCAAAGCTCCTAAGTGTCCATATATCTTACAGAACATATCATAAACCAATTTGAAAAAGTCAAAAAGAAACTGAAAACAGCATTTGAATCCTATAGAAAACTATAACCAATAGAAGGGGGTAATATTTATCTCTATAAATCCATACATTGTTGAAAGAATAAAACCCTTCATATTCCAAAAATAGAACCAGACATATGTACAGACTAAATGCCATTGGCAGAACACAGTAAAGCTCAAAAAGAGCTAAGAATGGAGTTAACATTAATCTAAGTAAAAATGTTATGTACTAAAAGGCTAACCAAGTATTTCCACATAAGATCAGAAATTCAGATTAAAAAAATTATTACATGTGATCTACAAGAGCAAGCTTCTGTATTGACATCTATTTGCCTTATCATTCAATGTGATTTTTCATAATGAATGAATAATATGTAATATACATACTGTTGATATCAAGAAATGTTATGTCTTAAAATTTTCCTTAAACTAACATAATTAATTAACTGTGGTTTTGCATGCATTGACTAGAGACTCATAGTTTCATTCAAGACTTATTAAAAATCAGTGGCAAACTCTTCTTGGATTACCAATATATACAACAGGACTACTTCCAAGATCCTCTTCCAAAATTTAAAATGGAAGCTTTAATTTTCTATCAATATTCTCAATCTTTACAACACCACAGATGGCTTTAAAGTATTTCTTACAAGATGAAACATAGAACATCTGTTGAAAACACTTTGAGGACATGAAAGAAAACTATCTTTTCAAGTCTTTAATTTTTAATATAGAACAGGTTACCTAAAAAACCTTGAGAGATTTTCATAGGACCAAACTATACATTTTTCCCATGTTCAATACATGTTTTTTCCATTAAATCAGTGTTTGGTATTGTAATTTGTCTTTAAACAGTGCTTACAGAGATAACATTAAAAGTTGCCATGTAACAAATGAGATTTCCTCTTATTGTGAAGAAGAAAACACTCCCTCTTAGTCACAGTTAATGGAGAAGAGGGGGGAGCAGAGTTACAAGCCTGTTTCTTTATTCAGTTGTGTTTGCCAAATTGGACCACATTCACATTCATCAAGTATTTCAAGCAAGTTCCTCTCTCAAATTGTTTCAAGTGTTTCAGTTTTTGAGTATAGTAAGAGAGGCAGATTAATGCTGAAAATTAATTGCAGCTTTGAAGTGAAAGCTCCACTTTATTGTAAATTCAACTTTAAAAAAAATTTAATAATCTGAAAACATGAAACTACATTAATTTAGAAATAAACTTTTAATGATGTACATAGTCCTAAAAGTTAATCCATAAAAGATACCATTTTAGTAATTTACACCATATTAAGATATCCTAAGAGAAACTCCCATCGCAGTCAGTGTTACAAACATTAGCACTGGAATGTTTCACTGGTTGAAGGCAATCTACAGTATAATATTGATTCAGCTTACAAAACACAGCTTCAAATTCTCTCTTCATTATATTAATCAAAATTTTCATAAGGATAAAAAAAAAAAGAACCTTAAGCTCATAGGACAGTAGAAAGACTATACTTAGCTATAACCATCCATTTAAGAATTTGATTGAATTATACTAAAAAGAAACGTACTGGAGAAAATGAAACATTAGTGCTATCTTTACGTAGTTGCTGAAACTCGTGCTTTCAAGTTCACTTCTCATTCAAATGATAACCATTGCTGTTTCCCTTCTGGGTATTCTCATTGCCTAATAAAAACACCAGGGCTTGTTAAAAAGAAATGCAGTGCCCACTACAAATCTCCTCATTTATCACCTCCTATTGTTTCCTCATTTATCTAAGCATTAATCTACCTGCAGCTGCTTTCAGAGGTAAGCAATCTGTACCCCCTCCTGCTAAGAAGGCTCACACATAGTCAAGACTATTTTCTCTCAGCTTGCCTGCATTGCTCTGCTCTTCAACTGAAATTTGCAAACTCATATTTGATTGTGAATAAAGAATTTAGTGCCAAAACATTGGGAGAAAGATGTGATTGCTTTTATCAGTTGGAGTCATAAAGGCAGCAGCTTCTCCAAGCTCTTATAACTCACGGAACTGTGCTGTTATACAACATCATCACATAAATTTCTAAAACAGTCTACCAATATTTTCAGAAGGGAAACCAACTGTTGTTAAACCAACTGTCTTTATATTCCTGAAGCCAAAATAACTTTTGGCTTCCATTTGTAAATTACTTATGCTGTCTATTTTGGCCATTAAGAGGCTGCAAGGCAGTACCATACATAAATATATAATGTACTACCAAGAGTTGCAAAACCCACTTGTCTGATGATCCAGCAGAGGAGAAAAAATAATAAGAAAAAAGGATCATATACCACTTCTCTTTGACTTAGATAAGCCAATGCTTTGAAGCTTTGTTGTCCCCAGCTCCTGACAGAACTTCATTTTGAAAGGTCAGATTTGAATTCGGGAGTACCCTGAAGGAAAAGCCAAGCCTTGGGTAAAGGTGAGGGGGCTATGAACCTCTGGCCATTCACAATCAAAAGCTGACAAAGAAATCTTGGCGAAAACAGCTTCCTTAGTTACCACCTTTATACAGTTCTGACAAATACCTTCCTCCTCAAGTACCTGCATATAATATTATCATATTAAGAAATATTAATGTTGGGGAATTTTTTTTAATGAAATCAACATATCCATATCCATCTATTTCATATGATCCACACAACATTTAAATTATACTACACACAGCAGTGTGTATATTTTTTGTGCCTGAGTTTCAGTTGTTTATTATTTCTAACAACCAGAAAGAACCCCTTCAAAGCTTTCATCAAATGGACAGCCTGCTGTTTTCTTTGGAATCAGATTCAAAAGACATCCCTTGGCACCTAACCCATGACAAGCTCTGGCTAATCTGTCAACAAGGCAACACAAGTGAAAATGAAGCCCTACTGTCCTCACCACTGCACCATGATACCTGCAGGTTAGAGCCTGGGGATGTTATACTCTGTGCTTCCACTTAAATGTAATGAGAGGCTGCATCTGACTTAAAAAAATATGTGAGTTGGGCAAGAAGTATATTTCTAAACCTTGAGAAGTATCAATTCTCCTTTAAATACAATCCCAATGTTGTATGGGTATATTATGATAGGATTTCATACAGTTTTTTTATTATTATTAATTAAGCAATGCACACTTTCTTCTGATGAAGAATATAAGCATTTGCACTCAAATATTTTTCTTTCATTTTTTTTGCATTGAATAAAAAAATCTTAGCAGTAATAGAAGAAAAACATTGATAACATTTTCCTTAAAGAAGTGACCAAGATAATGGCAGAAATAAAAAGTAACAATTCACAGTCTCAGACAACAGCTGACGTGGCTCAGATTGTTATAGAAATGACCAGCATCAGAAAGAGACAGAAAGGAGGGAAGAGAAGAAAAGCAGCATATTGGTATCATTACTAAACCAGTGAAATCCAAGTACTTTGTATCTTCTTGCTTAATATAATCTAAGTTTGCCATGCTACAAAACCCTCCTTCTGTTACATAGGGTTTTTGAGCTACAGCTGTAGATCATACCAGAGAAGAAAAACTAATTATATTCCTTTAGTAGATGTCGTGTAGTTCCTTTATCTTTAGGAGAACAGTAGATATTTTAAAATAAGAAAAAGAAGAAAACTACCTGGAAACTTCCTTCTCCCAGTCACTTGAAAGAAAAGGTATTTTATTTTAGCTAATTTCTTCATGTGCTTCAGGTGTCTGATCCCACCTGAACTGTATGCCTGCAGACAAGTGCGCACAATCAATAACCTGAAGTGCAACAGTTACATGCACCACATGTGAAGCTTTGTCTGATGCACATTTGTCACAGGTGAAATTATTCCATTGAATAAATCAATCTTTTGCAAACAGTAAAATTTTGAGAGAGAATAAGTACACCACCTCTGACTTTTTTTTTACGGTTATAACAATTTATTTTGTCTTTAATTTTTACAAGTTTGTTTACTTTTTCTGAGAACCCTTCCTGTAAGTAACTTACAGAAACATAGCCCAAGCCCCACTAATCAGTTTTATATTTCTAGAATGTTAGCTTTTATCTCTTTGGTTTTAATGCCTCTTGTCCTCACAGATCTCTTTACCATTCAATTTGCCCAGAAGTCTTCAATGAATGTATTTTGTAATCCTAAATACCGATTCAGAAGCTGATGAAAATATTCCAGTAGTAGCAGCAGCAGCAGTTACATTTGCAACAGCTACCAGCATTAATAGCTGACACTCGTTTAACTTGCCACACTTCAATACATTTAAAGATATAGAAACTGCAGTTCAGAAGGTTCTGCTCTAACCTGAGTTCTCTGGAGGTCCCCTCAAAGCTACTGCTTACCTCTACCATGTCCTGCTTTTCTTATTAAATGACATTTTCCTCTGAACACTGCAGCAGAGAGATCAGGAACCAAGGATAAATTTGGACTAGTATTTCAAACACCTCTCATTCAAGATTACTTTGCTCCAAAGTTTGAAAGTGTTTGAATTAACTTCATATAATCTGAAAGCATGGTCACTACAACTGTTTTGGTACCCATGTTTGTTTTACGCTAAATCCAAACCAACTGACAGAATTAATCTTGGCTTATGTGTATGCATAATCATCAAATAAGAAATAAAGTATACCCTATGTATATTTCAGTTGGCAAATAACAATTTTCACCTAAACATAGAGAAGTTTCTGGGGAGATCACCAGTTTGTTCAAAAGCTTTCAATGTTTTTGCAGCTGACACTACTTCTATCTGCCCACATAAAGAAATTTCCCATATCAAGGGATTTCAGATTTGGCACAAGAAAAGAGGGCTTACATTAATTTCTATACTTGGGGTCTTTCTCCCTGTGTACAAAGATCATAAATCTATACATTTTAAGCTACAATATAACATGAAAATTCTAGCATCCTTACAAAAACAGAATGCAGAAGCTTTTAATTGACATACACTGTGGTGGGTTGACCCCAGCCAGCAGCTGAACTCCCATCCAGTTCTTTGATTACTTGCTCCAGTGGGATGGGGAGAGAGTTAGAAGAACAAAAGTGAGAAAAACTCATGGGTGAAGATACAGACAGTTTAAAAAGTAAAGAAAACCAAAACCTAATAAAAAAACCCCAAGTGATTCAAAGGCAATTATTCACCACCTCCCACAGGCAGACCTGCTG
Organism: Geospiza fortis; assembly: GCF_000277835.1. Classification (NCBI taxonomy): domain Eukaryota; kingdom Metazoa; phylum Chordata; class Aves; order Passeriformes; family Thraupidae; genus Geospiza; species Geospiza fortis. The sequence continues at coordinate 21,679,223 of NW_005054297.1, forward strand.
TCCAGCCAGTCCTACAGCAAAGGTTACCTTGGGAGAGCTATCTGCTGCCAACTTTATTGCTCAGCATGATGTAATAAGCCACGGAATAGCTCTTTGGCCAGTTCAAATCAGCTGTCCCATTGCTACCCACTCCCAGTTTCTTGCTCATTCTCAACCTACTCCCTGTAGGGCCAAGGTGAGAAGGAAAAAGGACCTTTTCACTTTGTGCATGAATAATTTATTTGAGTGATGTCAGCACAGTTTTGGTCACAATCTAGGACATAGCACCATATGAGCTGCATGAAGAAAATGAATTCCATCCCATGAGACCTTACACAAATACTAAGAATTAACAAAATGCGTGTTTAACTACAACAAGAAATAAAAAAGCATGAGTTTAGAAAATAGGTTTGACAGTATGTTTGTCTGAATTTTCATAGAAGCAGTCATAGACTATTGGGCTAGAGGGGGACCTCCCACATTGTTTGAAATTTAGTTACAAATTCTTCCAAAAACTATTTCACCATTGATATACCTACAAGAATAAGGTCATTTTAGAAAAACATCTCTTCTAAAGTTAACACGTTTAGTTAGGCTCATCTCAGGCCTTTTCTGAAGGCTGGCCTGGGAGCTGTCATTTGGGTCTTGTTAATAGGAAAATTAGTTAAAATGGCAGTTAAAAGCTGTAATGCAAATGAATCAAGTCCTAACATAAAGCTACTCCAGTGGGATGTTTAATCTAAATCAGCCATAGGATTAGCTTACTTTGTTTCCAATGACATTTGTATATTTCATCAGAGGAAGTGCTTATAATGTACAATCATTTTTATTTTAAAATTTAAAGCCCATAAAAAGTAAATTACTGGCAGCAGGAAAAGAGGACACAATACAAACCTCCTGTCCCACCAGTAACCTCTATCATGAGTTACAACTACTACCTTCTGCAGATGTCAGAGTGAGTTTATTCTTCATGGTCTTTCATCCCAAAGCAGTGCCCAAATACATATGCAGAATGAAGTGGGGAAACATGAGTGGCTGTAAAAGAGGCATTGAATTCTGAAAGCCCCTGGGCCAGCTGAAACCAACCATAATGCCATTCTGGTAAGATCTAACCCATTCTTCAATGTAAAACAGGTTTGTGGAAAGAACCTTGGGTTTGTTAAAGCAAGAAAAGCACAGTTCTATCACAGCCAATAAAATTTAAAATTATGTTTCCTTGAAAGAAATAAAGCAATTTGTCAAAATAATTCAGATTTTTCAGAAAAAAAATGTATCTTGAAAGTAAACTGGTTTTGGCTGCTTAACATTACAAGCAACTATTTCTGATCAACAGTGTGTCAGGTTTCTTCCTGTTTCCTAAATATAACAGAGAACATGTGCAAGCACAGCTGGCTCCTGACAGAAAACTGAGCAGGTCCTGCATCAAACTGAGAAGGCAGACAGCATCAGGAAGGACACAACAACCTAGCCAAGCTAAGAGAAAGGACTGATTTACACACAGCCACTGAACACACCAGAGCTTTCGTTACAACCAGAAACCATAACCATGGTTATGCAGAAATTTCATATCCATGACAGCTACAAGATCACTAAAATATGCTTTCTTTTTTTTTAGAGTTGAAAATCCTCTGAAAGTAAACAACTTTGTATCAGCCTGGAAACTTTAAGCAATGGATTGGCATCACTAGATGCCAATGCTTTTCTTTCATGAGAAGGCTTTGAATTAGATAAATTCGATACAATTAAACATATCAAATAGAGCTGTAAATTTCCTTACCAGCAAGGATGACTACTGAAATATGCACTAGACCAAACTTACAATATTTCCCATCAGGCTTCAAAAAACACAGAGCTGCAACAATTAAAATACCAAGCCTCCATCCTCAGGTCAGCACAAAGGCTTTAACTGTCCTTAAGCTTCTGCATCTAACTCCAGGTCCTCTCACACAATTCAGAGATACTAAAAACATTAAGTTATATAACTCTTTCTGCTGAACAGCTTTGGTTTGCCTCCTAGCATGGCATGCAACTCGCAGGAAAAGGGAGTGAGGCTCAGACAAGGTCAGTAGCAGGACCCCAGTGAGCTGCAACAAAACAGAATTCCGTGATTTCATCCTTTTTTGTTCCAGAAGTCAAGCATGAGAGTCACTCATTGCTTTTCCATAGGTTTTCCCCCATAATTATCAAGAAGCAAATAAAGAAAGGGATTTTATTTATTTAATAATTACCTCTAAATTGTTTAGGTACCAACTTAGGGAATTAGGCTGTACCATTTCTGTTTAGCACTAGAAGCAACAGCTTGCTTAAAGCATACAAATAGACACTTCTTTCTTTTTTTTTAATTTGAGCAGGAACAGGTATGACAAAATTACATCCAAATAGAAATAAGAATGTTAGGAACAGAGATGGGTATACTGTATAACCAAAGCATTTTGATTTCAAAGTAGACTTGGACAGAGATCTGGCATGCTTTTATGGAGCCCTCTAAGTAAAAAAAGAAAAAAAAATCAAGTAATTAAATTATACCATGGCAGCAGTATGTGCATTTCATTCATCTTCAGCTGGAGGTGGCCAAACCTTCTCTCCCGCTCTGTTCCCTTCTTACTGGAAAGGGAACATCTCAGCCTCACTGGCTTTCTTCTGTGATTCTCTCTCACCTAGATTTACTTAATTATCTCTTAACCTCTTATCAGAAACAGCTCAGTCATTCCTATAGGAGGAATTTGCCATTATTTGGCACTTCTCTGTATAGGCGATCATTTATGTAACTTATACTATCATCTTAGCCCTATCCAGTTTGTACTGTATTTTTTGTCTTTGTAAAGAAAAATATCCATTCACTTGCACCTAATGCCATCCCATTAAAACTCTGAATTACACAAATGGTAACTTTCTTGCCATTATTAGGGTCAGTATGGAGCCAGAGTCACACAAATCTTAATAGAGCTCTCTGAGCTAATCAGGTATGTGAATGACTCCTCAATCAGCACACACTTGCAGAAAGAGGTTATTATCAGGCAGGAATATTATCTGTGAAGCACACAATATCTGATAATTTTCACATAATAATAGTTATTCTACTGCCAGCACATCTTGGCTGGCATCTATGGGAAAAGGAAAATATTCTTTAGCATCAGGATATTCCAGTGCAGGATGGTAATACAAAACACAGTCGCTCTGAACACATATCTGGTGTCAGAAAGTGGAAAGCCTTCCCAAGGCTTGGTATGAAAACAAAAGCACAGGATTATTTTAAAAATGGGAAAATAAACTACTCTGGTTTTCTACAGAAATAATTAAATTTTGCCTAATTTTTCACTTTTTTCTATAGGACTACTACTGACAAGTAATCCTACAACATTGTTGCAGTTAATAAATAAAGAAAAAATTGAAAAGGTTTTTGTGAGAAAAAGAGGAGGGGAAAAAAGCAAATAACTTTACTCAGCAAAAGCCAAGAAGCAGTCAGTGCTGACTTCCAGCTGCTCTAATTTTGAATTATGTGTCACTCAAAGCACTGATTTATTAGGACTAGATTTATTGCAAGCAACTATCTGAGACTGTATTTTCCACTTCAAATATGGCCCCAAACATTTACAAGAACACACAGTCTACACAAATGTTTATTCATCCATTTTTTTCAACATGCCATAATAAAAGTGCTCTATTGTTACTTCCAGAGTCATAACATTTTCTGTTAAACTTGCAAAAGCAGACAGCTTCAGGCTGTAGCCAAAAAACCCAGAACTCTTCGTTGATTTACCTGACTTTGGTATCCAAGTTCATGAGAAAAAAGTCACAGGCCAAAGGAACATCTAGTCAAATACTAAATTACCTTTTCTCAGAATGAACAAAATGACTGGAAAAAGTAAATAAATAAAGCAAGTATATAGTGATATTTTCCATGAATACTCCCCCATTCTCCAGATAACTTGAAACTTAGTGACTTCCTGAGCCACAGGGAGCCACCTTTGCCTTTGATTTTTCTTGAGTGAACTTAGTCAGCCCACCATTCAGGCTACACAAATTTTTATAATAAAAACAGCATACAGTTAGCTCATAGGGTGAGGCACAATGAATCACAATTTTCTACTGGTAATTTTTTAGTTTTGGTTTTATTTTAACCTTGGTACTGATACAAGTATAACTATTGTTAGATTTCATGTTAGTACCAGTTGTATGACTTGTTACTACAGAAGTGATATTTATTAAAAAAACAGTCATAGTATAGCAGTTTCAATATATAATAATCTTTTTTAAACAAAAATAGTGGAATTAATTGGTTTATTATTATATAATAATAGTGGAATTAATAGTTTGTTGAATTTCAGTACCTCCAACTCTTGCCCATCAAGATGTCTTTGGCAAAAGCTCATGTCTTACTTTACCCTCCCTGCTACAAAACCTTTGGATTAAAACCCATCCAAAAAAGTAAAAATCCAGATAATTCAGCAGTAAAACACATGTACATACACACACACTAGAATTTTGATGCAGGACACAACACACTAAAAACATTTTTCTCTTTTCACCTGCCCTGCATACTTTCTAAAATTACTGACTGCAGCTCACACATACTTAATATTCAGTACATGAAAAACAAATGCAGAGCACATTAGTTTAAAGTGTGCCATGTTGCACAAGTGAAAAAGACTGTGTGTGTGTGTATATATATATAGTGTGTGTGTGTATATATATATATATATATGGCTTTTGTCAGTCAGCAAAGAACTTCTGTCAATGAAAAAGCGGATCCCACTGGAATGCCTTCCCCCTTCCAGCCCCTCTCTCTCCATGGCAGAGGGGAGCTATAAGAGGACACCATTCCACCACTTCCAGCAACAGAAGAGCTTTTGAAGATAGACCTATTGACGTCATTGAACCAGCCCTCACAGCTAGCCTCTGGAAAAAAGAAAACAACATTCTTACTCTGTAAACTGGACAACATTTATTTCTAAGAACAAAGCACACCCATTGTGAGTAAGAGAAAGAAAGGAGTTGCTTTCACAGTCAAAATCCCTGAAAGAAAAACACAGCTGCACCTGCAAGTTTTCTTTACTGCATCACAAGCATTGCCTTGCACTTTCTTAAGGACTGCCAAGAAGCTGAAGGTACAAAATAAGCTGAATTCCTGTGCTCTTGTGCATGAGGAAGAACAATGCTGGTTTTTTTACTCTTTTTTTTTTTTTTTTAAGGACAAATCTGATGTAAATACTCCTGGGTGCTGTTGCTATCCCAACTTCTTTTGGTTCCAGTCAGGTAAAAAACCACAGACAACAGAAAATGATCTTGACTAAAGTGAGTTGTTTAGGAATTATTACAACAAATACGGTCTCTCTGCAAGAGAGTAAGATGTGAGTACAGCACAGACGTGTCCCTCTGTGCTTATGCTATGGCCATACTCCCTCCAGCATGTAGCCAGAACACGTCCTTTGCCTAAATGCTTATTGGCAAACCATCTGAAGTTGATTTAGATTCCTGTAGCCTCTGCAGGAGACTCAGACACAAGGGTATAATGATGTAAAGGGTTCAAACTTTGCCTAGAGAAGGGAATGACTTTAAAAAGTCGAGCCAGAAAAACGAAAAAATGAATCACACCAGATGTTGTAAACATTCATGTCAAAGTATCTGAGGCTGCGTGTTCAAGAAGCAGGTAAATTCAGAAAATATTGCTATATTCAGAAACTATTTCTGCACAATCTAAGCTGTAATGAAATTCCATTCTTTCCTGTCAGGATCCATAAGCAAAGAAATCCTTAAGTTACCACCTGCCCTCCTGAAAAGCAGGAGGACCTTGCAAGTCCGAGCTCTCTTACGCCAGCAAAGTTGAACCAAGTCAAATGCACGTCATGTGTTCTAGATCAGCATATACAAACACAGCTGACAGGATGCATTTGAAGTCTGGATAGTGTGAAGTTTACACCTGCACTTGAGTCTGGTTAAAACTTTGCTGCAGCTGCTTTATAGAATAGTGCATTTCAAAGGCAGCCAGAATTTTAAGAAAAGGTTAGGCTGGCTTGTCCTCCCCATGGGTGGTCCTCTTCCTCTTCAGGCTGACACAGCCTGCTAACATTCAGTAGATGGTGTGATTTCATTCTTTCACCTCACCCCCTCCCTGAAAGTGTGTCTTTTTTTCCACCTCCTCCTCCTTTTCCCTCCATTTTCTCCTGCCTCAAAATCAGCTGTATACGGCTATAAACATGGATTCTTACAAACAGTGTACATAGCTCAGTGTATATTGTAAGCTCTCTGTGTTCCTGCTGGCTGCTATTCCAAATGCAAGCCAAATCACTTAATTTAAGAATTACAACATCTGCATTTGTATACTGAAGCACTTTCTAAAAAGATAAAAGCAGGAGGCCAAATTCTGAGCTCACTGATGCCACTGAATAATTTCACTGATGCTAAAAATGGTTAGTACAAACTTTCTTCCAGTATCACAGAGATCAGAATTTCACCATTTACTTTAGTTATGTGCTGATATTTTCTTTAAACAGATGATGAGAAAAGGAAAATAATCAGTGTTCGCATTCCAAATATGTGATCCCTGTGAATGTTCAAGAGTGAATTCCATCTTTAGTGTGCCTTAATTTCTATGAAAAACTGCATTTTATTATTTCTCCATTCTCAAAGCTACATCTTTAATAGATAGGAAATTGCATGAATATCTGCCTACACTGGCCTTTTCAATTTACAAGAATAGTATTTACAATTCAAAAGAATAGCAGGAAATGTCTAATAGACTTAGCACTTGGTCTCTAGGAAACGAGAAATACCATGCTAATCACTGAAGGCTGCACCTTAACTATATTAAAGTGATTAAGCAAGCATGAGAAAGTGTACTTTTCTGTGGGCAGTAGTTAACTGAACAGAAAAACTACAGATATTAAAAGAAAAATATATCTGAAATATTTGTTCTTATCCGTTGTAAGCATATGGACAAATCATTCCTCTGTTGCAGTAAGGATCAGTAAAAAGGATCAGTAAGCTTTGCTGGTACAAAAATTTTTGGAACTGACTAATCTTGAAGACAGTTATGATTATTTTTTCAGGAAAGTTTTCCTTGATTTGCAAGATGAAGATTTTGAAAATGATTTTACAAATCCTAAACCAAAAGAATCTTTTTTTACTAATTATCTTAATAACAAATATATAAATTTTAAAGCAATATAGCAAAAAATGTGTTCAGCCCTACAAATCCAAGTAAAACCTAAAGCCCTAATCAGATGCTGTCATTTTCATGCACTTTTCCCAACACTAACATGCATTTGACCAAATTAGTCCTGGAAATTTTCCTTTGCACTCTAATTTTCTTCTGCTTGCTCGTAGTGGCTCATACAGGACAGCATCAGCCCTCTCTAGACTCAAGTAATGAATTAATATAAACAGAAAATATAATCCTCAGTCTGAATGAGAAATTAAAATCTTTGTAATTTACTTGCTCTGGAAACAAGGTAATGAAATAGTTTTTTTATTCAAGACACAAAAATTCACTGAAGAACGGATGCATAGAGAAGACCCACCTAACAACACAGGCCTACCGTGTCTACAGCGCCAGGCTACCTCATCAATTTTCAATGAAAAATTATGGAAAGGATTAGAAAATAATGCAAATTTACATTGATAGGTAGCATGTTATAAAATTAAATTATTTGACACCAAAGATAACAACAACGACAATCATAGTCTCTTCTGTAAGTTTTCCAGAAAATAACTCAAATGCATGAACAACGCATTTGATAATCATGTTGTAGGCACTAGTGACACAGATATCATCAATATATTTGATGAATCCACAAACCAAAATTACAACTTTGCTCCTGCATGGATTCATGGCTGCATAAAGTATGTGGCAGAGAGGACTTGACAGTATCTCCACAGAAATCTCCCAATGCTGGTGCGTTTGCATATCTTCAGGTCTCTAAAAGTGAGACACAGACCATGTCCTTTCCTTCATCGGTCATTGTGTGACACTGCTGGAAGATTCAAGATTCTCCCCTGACTTTAACATGCACTGGGTATGCAAGGGGAAGAAAGCTGACTTGAAAATTAGCAGTTTCAAGCAAGAGCCCCTGTGTAAAGATGGCAGTTCTGCCCCTAATGACCATTCCTGATTGCAAGTCACTGCTAAGACAACTGTAAGGATTGCTAACAACTTATTTCTTTGGCACATGCACAAAAGATTTTAAGAATTTTAACTGGTTAAATTTTTTTTGGCTTTGGCGCCATCATATCAACCTCCTTCCTTCATGATGAGCCTCCATGACTCCCCAGTATTTCTAGTCATAGCAACATCTAGGAGCAGCAAGGAGGGAATTGACTTTCAATGGACCGTAGGACTGATGCAGATGACAAATTACCAAGTGAGTGGAAGACCAACTCTCTTACATACAAGTTCAGATCTCTTCAGGGTGACAAAGTGGCAGGTCAAAAGGGAAGAGATTGAGAGAGTTAGACAAGGGATAGACAAAGTCACTGACAGTAACTAACTTCTAAACCCAACTTGAATTTAAAATTCACAATAACTACACCAACACAGACAGGAAACAGAAGCCTTTTGGAGTAACTACACCATTTTGACTTCAGCCACAAGAACCTGATGTGCCTCAAAGGAGTCTGTACCCATTATAATAAAAAAGATTTAGACTATTGCAGTCCAAATTAGACAGCTCAACCAGCCAGAGACAGAGAGTATTGAGTATGTAACTGCTTTTGCTGTAATCTTCGCTTAAACTGCAAATTCCAGTTTTCATTTCAAGCAAATCAGGCCAAATACAAACAAGCTTGCACCACAAAATTTTGCTAAAGGAAAACTGAATTTGGGATCAGGTACTAGCAACAGAACTATAAGCTCTATTTAAACTTCACAGCACCATGTTAAATAGTGTCTTTAGTGTAGAAGGTTATTTATGCCTTGGCAATATTTTGCAAGCTAAAGTCAGGGGTGGTCCTACCTTGGGCCTCCTGAGTTCTCCTTATTATCTCCCTTAAATTATTTAGGGATCCCACAACTTGATGATGACATATTTTATTATTGCACCAACAGAGTAAGATGCTAAGACACAAAGATCACAGGATTGTTTAGGTTAAAAGGGACATCTGTAGATCAGCCCCCAGTAAAATGTAAATTTTTAGCAGTTTTAATGATGCGGGTATTATCCACACATGGTTTGCCATCTGTAAAACTTTAAAAATAAAAATATATCAACAGAAACACATTTAGTTTCCACCATTCTCACAAGCATGTGAACTAATTTTAAACCCAAGTCAGGGCTTTTCAGGTCTTAATAGGTGTATTTAAAAAAAGTCTCTTCACAGTTACAGTACATGAATAAATAATCCTAATTACTAACTACACTGTAAGGCACATACTCTTGGAGTGCTTATTCTACTAGTGAATGAGATTCAAGTTAGCACTCAGAAGTCCTGTGCATGTTAGGGCAACTACACAAACATATTTATATATTAGAGTAATTATAAAAACCAACAGCTTCTTAAATTAAGCAGTAAGTCCTGAGCTGGTTATTTGCTTCATTCCTAGCTGGCTCAAAAAAAGAATGGAACAGAGTCAGTCACCAAACCTTACCTTCAAAAAATAACACATTATAGCATTACTAGAATTCATAAAATTCTGCTAGCTATAAAGCACCCCATGTCTTCTGGAAAGAAATGCAACTCACATTAGACCATAAATGCAATAACCTTGTAAATCATGGCATTTATCATTTTGACTCTTGCTAGAAAATAATATTTAACCCACGGTTTTGTGATTATCATTACTAAGAGACAAGTCTGAGCAATAATTTGTAACAAAAGACCTGATGGTTCTGTTTCTTTTATCTTGATTATCCTTTGCAATGAGAGTTTGAAGCTAATACAACTTGAACAAAATACATTAGATTTCTTTATAATGTAGAAGTACCAAGAAACATGGCTATTCTGTTCTTATACATCATTTTTTCACCAAGGGATCTCAAAATACTTTAAAGAAAAGGAAGGAAATGTCATTAAGCCATTTTACAGGTAGATAAATTTCAGAGATTTCAGTTTTTCTTTGCCTATTTCACATCCTCCTATGCAAGGAAAAACAATGGACACTATATTTAGAGGCAGCTTCCAAACTGTGGTCTGTGAGAATTCAGTAATTCACACAACAATATTCAAGAGTAGTTTCAGGGTGCCCTTTAAACTTGTGTGCTGATCCTGAAGTTTTAAAATTGGACAACTGTTAACTGGCCCCCAAAAATCTTGCAAGGCAGTGGCAATGTTTATATGCATTGTGAAGTGCCAAAATACAGAAAATGAGGTCCCAATTCCAATACTGTAATACTTAAGGCCTGCCCATTAAGAATTGTTACCCAATTTAGATTGAAACTGAGGTGAAACTTTTCTCTCTGTGGAAGAACATCTTATCTCAAAGTGTCTGCCTTTTACAAATTAACAGCAAAATTCAAGTCATAAAAACTCATGGAAAATAAGTATTCTAATTTAGTCCAATAATTTTGTTTTTTATTTCCATTTATAATTAATTGAAATCTTGATTAAAATTGGATGTGAACTGAAAATGGGAGCTTTTAGATTGAAGTTTTAAAGTAAGAATTCTATCTTTTTTGTTGTTTGTTATTCTGTTTTTAGTAGGATATTTATGATTTATTTGGGGAGGGAACTAAAATTTACTAATCTGGATTTTTGCATTAGGTGGGAAGAAGATCTTTAGACCTCCCTAATAAAGTAATGCTGAGTATCTCCATTTTCTGATGATCCACTTCCAGTACTCAGATCCCCAAGAATGTCTGGGTTTTCATGTTCACAAGAGCCAGTCAGTCCCAGAGTTTAGAATGCCTTATGAGATGTCTCACTTCATATGAAGGTCTGAAGATTTAGCAATAATCTCAGTAAAAAATGTAAAGAACTATTTATACAAACAACTATCTTAAATGTAGGACTAGAAGCTTAACTTTAGGGGGAAAAAAAGAAAGAAAAAATATTATCTTCAATTAGTAGTCTTTCTGCCTTTCCTCCATCCATTTATTTGTCAAGCTACATAGCAACAGCAAATTATACCAACTTCAGATTCTGGCCACTTCTGTTTTCTTTAGTAATGAAAACAAGTGACTGATAGTTATGTCCTGTCTGTGTAACAAGTTTCATAATGAAAAGCTCAGTGCTGTGTCAAGGGAAAGCTTTGTACACCCAACCATCTCCTAAGCACTTCCTGGCAGGAGTTTAGCAGGTTACCACCAAAAGTTCGAGGTCATCTCAGGAAACAAAGTGGAATTAAATGTTTCCACATCAAGATTTGCAAATGCAAATCTGTCAGACAGATGGATTTCATAGCTATTTCTAAAGTCTGCAATACACATCTTCCCAATGAAAGACTAGCAACTTAACTCTAAATGTTTCTGGAAAAAGGTTTTATACTATGTCAGGTCTGAAATAATGAAATCTGTTGTCCCTCATCATTAGGCCAGTTAAACTTTTAGTTATACAGCTTGATTGCTGATACAAATGCTGGATAACAAACATGAAAACTAGCTCATGAAATTTTCTGCTCAATTGCAAACTTTTGAGTATTTCAGGACTAAATATGACAACACAAAAATTTGATTTATTATGAAATACAGCTCATTTAAATGAAGCTGAAGAGGTACAAGAGAGAGAAACACATTCAGCTACACAATTTGTAACAAAAAAAAAATAGATGTTATGTGCGATCCCCAGATACAATTTAAAAAAACCAAAGAAACACACAAGAAATATAAAGAAAACAAGAAATCATGCAAGTACTAGTACTAATTAATACTTTTATTCAAAGGCTATCTACAGAGACAGTTTCAGGGCCAGAAGAGAGAATTTTGCTTTGTGCAAATTTTTGATAGAATCTTTTCAGGATGAAAAGATCTTCAGGGGTCCTCTCAGCCAAAGAATTCAACAGCGAAAATGAAGAACAGAAAAAAAAATTCCTTTTCTGCCACTCTGAGAAATGCTTTGGGCCATGAAGATGTTATGGAACTCCTAACATTAAGGGTGATTCCGAAACGAAAGTTTTCATTTTAAAATGAAAAATTGACTGCCATAACAAAGATAATTCTTTCTATACTGAGCACACAGAATGTGACTACGTGATTTTTATCCCAGTATATAGTGCATAGCGTAAAAATTAAAACAGAGTTCAACCATTTGTTTCACTGTGATCTGTATTATTCTGTATAGAAGTGACCCTCAACACATCTAACACAAGGAAAGGACATGGCTAATAGGAATAGCAAAAAATAGGCCACCAGCACTTAATTCCTGTAAATCCTACCAAACACCAAACCCAATGCCAGCAAATATCTGAGTAATGGAAGCCTTTCAATGTGGTTTCGAGTGATTAATAAAAGGAAGAATTTTACCCATACATGCAGTCTCCAGCACTGAATGCTGCTACTTTTCATTGCTGAAGTGTTTGTCAGGGCTAGCTTATAAATCATAACCATAAATCAGATAAAGAGCTTGCAGGAAGTAAATCTGAAGTAATCTAGGTCATACAACCCTAACTTACTTGATTACAAAAACAAATAAACAAGAATATCTGAGGGTGTTTTTTAAGATGTAAATATTTGACATGCCTAACACAATCTGAAATCCACATGATTTTATATGTACTTTCTCACTCAAATGAATAAACCTGATTTTTTTTTAAAAAGGAGATCTTAAGTATTTAATACACAAAGCTCTGAAACAAATCCCAACAGTTATGATGCCCAAACTGCATTTGACATGCAGTGGCTGGGCCTGCAACTGAAGAATTCTCAGTCCTGATTCCTATTTTAAACATATTTGACTGCACCTGTTCATGAAAAAACCTGTTCATATTCACAGGCTTAATATGAAAATTGAGTTATTAAAAAGTAATAAAATCCTTTTCCAAAGTTTAATGAAATGAGTGTATCACAATTCTAATTTCATCAATCAATTGAAACACTTGTAAAATATTTTCCAAGTATAAAAGTATAAATGTTCAATATACATATAGAATTGATCCATTAACAGTATTGTATGTATAGAACATGACAACATAAGTGCTTTAACATATACTTTTTCATATACCTGAGTGGCACATGTGTGCCAAATACCCTGCGATACCTACTTTTAATGAAATGCATATTGCAAGGAAAGCAACTGTGAAGGACCATTGTTAACAAACCACTTACTCCAGCTTTTAGGATGGAAGCATACATTCCGAATTAGTTGGGGAAGGTTCAGGAGCCCAGGCACAAAGTGGAAGAGCAGTGTGAGGTCTAAAGGACAATTTCAGGGTGCCCAGCTCACTGAGAGTACTGGTACTTTCAGTACTCAGGCACTCACTGAGAAGCCAGGAAGAAGGACGAGTAGCAACCCCAAGTTGAATTTTACATACTAAAATATGAAACTATGTGCAAAGTATGTCTTTTGCCATAGTTCGCTGTATTTTCTATTTTTTTGATGTGCTTGATTTTTAGTTAATTACACAAAGGAAAATAAGCAAAAAGGTGAGTAAGGGCATAAATGGCAAACCAGAAAAACAATATTAGATGAAAACAGGTGTCCCTATAGGCAGGCACCTTGATAATCAGCAAAGGAAAAAGTAAGAACCCGGCAAATATATATATGAGGTTGTGCAAAGAAGAATCCCCTTAACTTTTTCCATGTCCAACTTTAGGCCAAGGCTAATATATGTTTTTGTGTAGTAACTACACATAGATCTCTCTTTCAAGTACTTGGGCCACCCTGAACACAAGAAAATATTATTAATTTCATTCATGAGCACAGCTCTCATTCTGCAAATAATTCTGGAAGCAGCTTCCAGTTGAAACATCTCTAAAGCATCATTGACTTTGAACTTGCAGACATTTCATCAACATAACAAAAAAAAAAAAGAGCAATGACAGAACTATTTGTAAAAGTCAGACTATCAGGGGAAAGTAACCCTGTATTATGCTAATAAGAAGGCTAAAAGAAGAACACTTGCATCCACAAAGAATTTGCCTTACAGAGGAGATGACTAATTAAGAGTGTCTTATGGTTAAAATACTGTAACCATTTACTTTTTAACCAGAAGACATTCGATTATTTCCAATATGTCACTACAGACTCCTCCTATTTTCATACATAGTAAAGTGGTAGACAATATACTAAGTCTATTCTGTACAGATTTATCAGCCAAAGACTTGTTGCTGAAAAATAAGGCAAACTTGGGCACCATAGGAAAGCATTGCCAGTAAGAGGGTTAGGATATTTTTCTCCAAATTGTTTTTTTTTTGCAAAACATGGCTTGTGTATTTTTTTTTCTCTATTTTTCATGCTACCACTATGAAGAAAACACAAATAGATTAAAAATATTGCAGAAGTGAAAAAATACATGGAAGATTCAAGTCTAGAGAGACAGAGCTGACCCTTCGGAACTATTCTTTTCTCTCATTTTGGAAAGTTAAGACCTCAATAGCATGGGTGGGGTCAAAAAAAGGTGAAGGAGGATGGGACTTTATTTCTTATAACCTAAGCAATTGGGTTAAAGATTACAGGAAAACAAGAGAACTTTGGGTTTTAGCTTTTATATGATAAGCCAAAGCAGACTTGGTTGAAAGAATTTGTAACACTAATTCACGCCTTTCTCATGTCTAGAATAACCTAAGGCCTGCTTAAATTGAATTGAACAATTAAATTAAAACACTGCCCTTTGTATACAAACATTTCAGCAGCTTTGAAATCATTTGTAACCACAACTATTTCATCAAATAATCTTTAAGGGACAACTAGGTGTCTGGTTCATTACATCAGCAGTGAGTAGTAATTTCTCATATTTATCTCAAATTAGCTTCACTTTGTTGACACAGTTTAATCAATATTGTGCTTCTCATTATTTATTTCTTACTGTGAGAGTTAATCTTTTTCAACAGGCCTATCTAACTCCATGACACATCTTTTGTCAGTTTATGAGCAAAGCTAAACATGTTTTGTTAAAAAAAAAGTCTTTCTGACACTGCCAACTTTCTTGTGGAAGGGCAAATATTCAGCTGTAGTTATTTTCTTATTTATATTCATGTTTAAAAAAAAAAAACAAAACAAAAACAACAACACAATATATACCAAAAATGTATAAAGCCTTACTTTATTTCAGGTCTTGTAAAACTCTTATATTTTGAGATATGATGCATATCCATTATTTGGCAAGCAAACGCAACTTTAATTTAGTAGCCTCAAACCTTTTTTGTAATCTCTGACAACCTCTGCCTGTTGTAAGACATGTATAAAATTTATATGTTTTACCTGCAAAAACTGCATTTCCAAGCACCAGGCAAACACTACCCAGTTTCCTAATATAACAGAGCTTATATTTTCACATTCATTGTCAGTGAAATAGGCCTGATGTAGCCCTTTTCGTAATTTTTTGTTCCCTTTTGTTAGAAAGCAGCCCTAGTATTATTATTCTGTTAACTGCACCTCCTGATTTTTTTCTACCAGGACTGGTAATTGTCTTGTCTCTGCAAGCAGATTAGACTTCCATGTTTTTCCTACAAAACCTGAATAATAAGATACCTAAACTCTCCAGTTCTTTAAACAATTTATAAAGTCATTTGGATCAGGACCACAGTTCTATAATGATCATAAGTCCATGCACCTGTTTTTCTCAGTTAGGTTTTCAGGAACTCTCATAAAGGACACCATAGAACAGGTTCCACAGACGGAAAATGTGTATAAATATAAAAATCTAAGGCAGGCACTGGGAAGAGAGATAAGACAACTTGAAGCCACACGGAGACAGCTGTATAGGCAAGGATCAACATAACTGAGCTGCTAGAGCCTGGTCACTAAAAATTTGTATGTGTGTGTATGCTGGTCTGCCTCAGCTGTCATGGAGCTCTTTGAAAACAAGCTAATGATCAATTAAAACTTCCACTGAGGTAAATAATTATCACATCTTCTTTCACAGATGAGTAAATAAAGATAGTAAATAAATAGCTGGTCTGAAGCCACAGAGAAAAATCAGAGTACCACATCACAGAAACAGAGTACCAGTTTCCATATTCCCTTTAAAGAGTTTCTATCCCGCTTTACTTTTTGGTTTAGATTACAGATTAACCTTTTACTTCTTGCAGCTGCATATTTAGCTCAGTTTCACAGAAAAACCTCACATGGGAACAGAATTATATGTATACATTGTACAGTATTATACAGCATAGAGATCCCTGAGCTGCATCCAGAAGAAGCAGCAGGACAAGCACATCACATAAAGTAATCTACTGGTAGAGTAGAAGGAAGACTCAAAAGGAATTGTCACTGCAGAGGCCAGGTTTTGAAACACAAGCATCTTCTCAGTGCTGCCTGATACAGGCAGTATGTAGTTTCGTTAGCAGCTTAATGTCCAGCTCTATAATGAAGTTCCATCCCAAATTATTTATACTACAGCAGTACACGGCCTTAGACCACCTTTCATGCTACTTAATTACATCCACATGTTCCAGAGGCCCAACACAGGCTTCAGATCAACTACTGATCAATCTTTCTGAAAAGACAGGCATGGTGAGGAGCACAGAGGAGCTGCTAAGCAAGCTGCTGTAGCAGCAGGCTGGATTGACACCCTGGACTACTATAGGGAACTGAAAACATAGTACTGCTAAGCCAGAAAGGTTTGGTTAAGGAAGAGCAGCACAAAAGAAATTAGTGTAAAAGTGATGCTCTTGGAAAAGAACAACTTTATTTTTAAGACCAACTCTCAGCAGTAAGTTATGGTTAAGCAGAAAGTAAACATAATTCAGTTACTTAAATAATTTATCAGTAAAATATGACTCGACAAAAATTCTTGACAAAAAAGGCTGTTTGATAAGGATAGCTACACAATATCACATGTGGCACATAGCAATGGAAATGCATAATCTTTAAAAACAAACAACGGGTCACACTTGAGGGCAGTTCACTTAAGAAAGAAAAGCAAACTTTCTTCCTCCCAGTGAAAAGGAATAAGATTCAACTTCTCTCCATTCTTTTTTCATTTGTATAATGTAGAATCCAGAAAAATTACAGTCACACTTTCCACATTCCATGTCTCTCTCATAATGAAAATTTCAAATGAAAAAGAGGGAAAGATAGGAAGATATTAATGTCCCTCTTTGGAGGTTGTTGTACCACCTTTTCAAAGCACTGATGCACTGAATTGAGTTTAGTGTTTGATCAGAGAGTTTGGCATATAGGACTAGCTATTGGGGCAGGCAGGGAAAAGAAGTTGTAAAGGAAGAGGCATAGCAGAATGATTAAAGCAAAACCTAAAAAACTGAAAAGCATACTGATATGCAGAATTGAAACATTCACAGAAGTCAGGCATATAGCTACTCCTTCAAAGATTATCTCATTTTAGGGACTTAATATATTATCATATATCTATATATTTAGGCAATATTGATCTGTGAATTTGAATAAATTGCATTTCATATTTCACTTTATCTGTCCATGGTTTGTGTTTGTGCTTTTATTACATTGCCTACCCTAACACATTCCAAGGCCTTGAAAAGATTTTCAGTAGATAACCACCAAAATATCTGGTAACTTAGTAACATTAACATACTCATAAAAAAGGGCTTAATATGTTTTTTACCGTAAAAATAAAAAGAACACATACACATTCAGAAACAACTCTTCCAGATGACAGTTTAAAGGGTTTGCCAAATGCAGTTAAGGAGCACTGATAAATTAACATGGAAATGAGTCTATATGGCACAGTATGTTTTCTGTTTAGTGGATTAACAGACAACTTTAGCCTATTAGTGTTCTCTGTGCTATATACACATCAAATCAGCACTAAAAATACAACTTCTGTAACTTTAACTTCAGCTCCCAGATAAACAAGACTCCTTTAACATGACAGCTATAAGCATTCACGAGAAAATAACTCTTTTCAGCAGTCATGTAACAGAAGCCATATGCAGAGACACATACCAGCAGTAGATAAAAATCTTACTATACTGAACTCAATTTCCCCAACACACAATTTTACTCAATGTTCCACCACATCAGAACCACTATTCATGTTTCTCACATGGTAAAATCACACATGTATGGATGTGACTTCATTTGATCCCAAGTATAATCACAAGAGCATTGAGGAAACTCCGGTGGGGAGTGCACACTTGCCGGGAGAAAAACTTTTATTGAAGAACTCAGGGAGAGGGGAGTTTGAAAACATCAATCCTTCGTGGAAAACATGCAAAGCGCATTTAAATTAAGCAATAAAATTCATCAAACCTCTGTAGTTTATCACACTGCTATCCACAGTCCTCTTTTTGTTACTGTGTTGCTGTTTTACTGCCAGTGTTCACATACTGTTACACTGAATTTAACATTTGAAAGACCTAAGACTTTGTAGTATTAAACTTTAGTAGTATTTTGTAGTATTAAAGCCTTTTGAAGTATTAAACATATTTTGCTAAACACTTCAGTAAGACAGCTCCAAAGAAGGAAGAATGCCAGATAAAGAAGTCAGCTCTTGGCAGAATTCAACTCCTGTAAGTCTTCAAAGAAAGGACAGTCTCTGAAGACAATGGATTGGGCAAGCAGTTTTTAGCATGCCATTAAACCAAAAAAAGTCCAGATCAAAAGTGGAAGCAGATTGGGCTGTCTCTCTGAAAACAATACTTTGCATGCCATAGTGTTTCTCCAATATAATTTTGACTTGGCTAGAACATTACTTTGGGTTTTCTTTAGCAGACCTTCTTTGAAAGGTGGGAATTTCTAAAGCACAGACTTCAGTTGTGAGTCATTACTATTGTTTCCTTTAAATTTTCTCACCAGCTCATCCTGCACCACTTCCCTTGTTCTCATGAATGAACAACAGTAATGGAAACGTACCCATTGGTAAGAAAGACTGAGAAAACTGCTGTGATAGATTCTCAAATGTCCTGACAAAAAAAAATTAACAGTTAATTCTAGTTGCTGATTTTAAGGCTGTTGTAGAAATTAAGAACTTAATATGAACTCATTTAATATGAACTTATTTCAACTTCAGAGCCATGAAACTCCTTAAGAGACAAAAAAAAGCATCCATCTTGTGCAACTTTGTTTTATGATCCATTACCGAGAAAAGGAAGGGGGATGTGATTTTAATCTTAAAATAATATCCCATTTGTGTAAAGGCAATGCATCATCAAAGCTTCATTTCCCCATAGCATCTCTGTATATCAGCACGAGGAAAAAAAAAAGTAAGTCTTTACATACCATGAAATCTTACCTCCTTTCGAGATTAACGAGCACTAGTCTGTACGTGCATTAAGAGGTCACTCGACCCCATCTGTTGTGCAATAGCCAGGCACACTGGGATAAGTGAAGGAGACTGAAAAGCTTCATTTTCCTTCTATAAGTCATTGCATGCAAGCCTTGTGCTCTGGGCCCTTCATGTGTTATGCCCTTGGAACTCCCTTTGACACCAGTGGAATTTCTGAGAATGACATGAGCGTAGTACTGCCACATCAGGTTCTGCCAAGTGCTGCTTTCCTGCAACAAGCTCTCACAGCTTGGGACCAAAAGGTAAAAACCAAACAACCCTCCACCAAACAAACAGAAAAAACCCCATGAAAATAAGGGGAATAGTCTAGTTTTACTAATGGCATGTGAGCTTTAACAAGTTCAGCCTAGACTGCGTTTTACTTAGCTCCCAAGAAGGACAGCAGAGGCCAAGAACTTTCCAGCTGCCCTTTCATGAAGGAGCACTATGACACAAACTCTGACTAAACAGACACCTACTGCAATTTCTGTTTCACCATAACTATCAAGGCCTTCAAACACAACCACAAATATTAACATTTCTCTCCTGTCAAGATTATAAATATATGGTTTTTAGGAAACAGCCTTGTGATATTATCATCTAGCTTCTCATTTGCTGCCCTTTTATCCATGAAAACTGCGTCAAAAACCCGTTTTCTCTCAAAGTTAAGAACTTGCTCATATAGTTTAACAAAGTCCCCCTCAGCCATGTGTTACATTGCCATCTAGTGACACGCTGTAAGGGTATTTTCTGCTGATAAACTATTCTCAATCACTTTTCCCTAACGAAATTTCACTCAGTGTATTAGCTTAGGGTTAATAAAAGATTATTCAAATCATTAATGTAGTTTAATAGGAAAACAAATTTTATTATTTGATTGTTTTTAGAATATTTCTCACTGTGTGTTTGCTTTTCCATAATTAGCTCTACAGCAGTCTTGCTGGTATTTTTTAATATTGTTAATGGAAAAGACCTTTATATTAGTAGGAAGTGGAAGTATTTTCTCTCTCAAAAAGAGATCACACAGGACTACTGGCATTGTTACAGACCTTGCTGTTAGTGCTCTGAATTATTATATTGATAATTTTACTGGTTTTACATTTAAAATTGAACCTTCTCTTAGTGTACATCTTACATGCCATCACCTTATCAATACCAGGTGCTTTCTAAACAATAAATATAAGAACTGATAGCTTAAATTAAGCCAGGCTTAAGCCAAAAATGAATGGGCTTGTGCTGAAGATGAGAAACATACATGTGCTTTTGGGTTACAGCCTTCTCTCAAGCAGAGGGTCAGATAAACCAGAGTGTCACAGTCTCACCTCACTATGACACTGTAAATCTCCTGGAACAGGCACAAGATGCTCCAGCACCATCTTGTTAAAGTAAAAAATGCCCTAGAGGGACACAGTCAAACCCCAGACTGACAACAGCCTCGGCAGGGTCCTTCCCTTGAGCTTTACAAGTTCTGTGGTGTGCACCCCAGCCCTGGGGAGCTTGCACTGCACTGCCTCTGGCTACTCTCATGACTAAAAATGCAAACAAGGACATTTCCAATGCACCTTATCATAGTTTGCACAAAGAATTGGTTGACAGGGTTAACTTGACCTGTCTGTAGTGTATTATACCAAACAATCTTTGAAATTGTTCCAAACAATCTTTGAAATATTGTTACTCTCCAGAAGCTATTTTGTGCACAACAGCAAGTTTGGATGCCCTGAGCTCTTTTTATACTTTGGACTTAGGCACTGAAGGTGACCATTTCACTGAACTTGCAATTCAGAACAGAACAAATGAGGTCCAAGTGAGAAGAGTGGAAACCCAGCGTCTGGCAAGAAAGTGATGCTGACCAGCTCAGGCTGCTAAGTCTAGTAATGAGACTGATTGCTCATCTGACTAAGTACAGACTCACTGATTCTCTCTGCCTGAATGAAGGAGCATGCCATTCATTCATTCACAGAATTCATTCACTTGCCATTCATTCACAGAAAACAGTCGGATCAGTATCTCTTCAAAGTTACTTGGCCCTTGAGTCAGGCCATTAAAGGTGGAAGAAGTGTGTGAGATTTTCTTCCAAGTCTTTTACTTTTATACTAAGTCATCCTCTTTCATATCTTATCTGACACTTTCAACCTGTGTCACTTTCAAAGTGGTTTATGAACACTATTGATTTCTATTTATAGCCGATATCATCTCTGTCTTTCCCTTTTAAATTGATCAAAAATACTTTCCCAGTGCTTGCGCATAAGGGAAAACCCCACAACATTCTGGAACAGGTATAAAACCAAAAGGTCCCTGATAAATATAGCACTCCATTATTTCTCATATATACAGAATACAGTATTTTCTTACAGCACTTATTTTGGTCCTTCTTACTTTAGGTGGCTAAAGTTGGTGGGGAGAGGATAAAAATGGTTGGTTGTTTCTTATACAGTGGGAACTGAACTGCAGAGGCAGCAATTCTCATTTAATGCTCATGCTTTCTGCTGTTTTAACCACGGCTGCTTTGAGATTCCCGCTGCTGCCGCACTAGCAACTGACTTGTATCTTGTCTCCTTGGGAAGCAGCTGTTCCCACTTAGCAGGGGTAGATGCTCAGAACACAGACATTTACCTTAAAGAACGGGGTCACTGCGGTTATCTGTATAGAAATACCACCCCACTTCAAAGGACAGCTACTCCTGCTCCACTGCCCAAATATTTACAGATAGATTTTTCTTTTCTGTATGAAACATGTAACAGGTAATAAATGCACTGAAAACTGCCTTAAACATATTCACTACAACAGTGTAGCTTCAGAAAGAAGATGATGTTGCCCAGACTTCATTCCCTACAACAAACTCTACCCATACTATTCAAACTTGGAAAATTTGATTTATATTTGCAATGAATTAGGATTCAAAATGCTTGTGAGAAAACCAACCATCACTCCCTATATAGTTTAAAACTCATCTGCATTTGCCATTTGCAGCTTTTTTTTGGCCTATGAAAGATCTGTAGAGGACCCAAGAATAACATCCCAGAGTCCTGAGTCTGTCACAGATTTTAACTGTAAAGATTTTTTCATTTACAACAGAAGATGGCAAATCCCATCTCAGGGATGGGTTTCCCAGGGATAAACTAAACAACACTTTCTTAAATGTCACCAGACACTTACTGCCTAGAGAACACAAATGCAAGGATGTCACTTGTGTACACATATACATAATTGACTCATCTTTTTTTACTGTATTATACATGACATTCATAAATATGTCAAATATATTTAAAAAAAGTTACAAGAAGACCATCACTGTCTAAATCCAAACACTCTGAAAATTCCTTTAAATTAAAATCTCTCAATTCAAATAGGTAAAAAAAACTGCATAATAGCATCATATACCTAAACTTAAAATCCAAAGATCTTATATACCCTACTATGAAAACGAACATTTCTCACTCTTGATTGTTTTGTAAAGTGAATGCCTGACATCTGCTGGTAAATATACAAACTGCATATTGTTGAATTAAACTGTTTTTTAGACTAAAGAAGATGTTTTAGAATATGTAATTGATTCAAATAAAAGATTAAAATTATTACAATCATGACATAATGAGGTTTCAAAACTGAACTGCATCAATATTGCTTTTACTCATTAGACTCGAGAGAGGTTTTTAGATTTTCCTACAAAATTTCCTTGCAGGAATGATCAAATCCAGTCCTCAAAAAAAACAACATGAAAACCAATAATTTTTCCTCAACATGATTTTTGTTTATGTTATTTTTACTACACTAAATTAGCAAGAGCAATTTTAGTGCTATTACGCAGCCATTTTGTTTAGATTGAACATTCTTCAAAAAGCTATTTCTGCACTATTCTGTAATATTTCAGTCATGCTACCAAAAATATAATTGCTGGTTAAAACAACTGGAATGCCCATTAAAGCACTAACTTATAAAAGCCCAATCTGTGACAAAAGATACAAAACATTTTTTTAAGACTTCTCAAGACCCAGGAAAGATATGGGAGAAAATAAAGGATATTTCTCTAGAAAAAGCAGCAGAGAGCACTGCTCCCAGAATTGATCAAATGAAGGCTTTCAATTTTTCTCCCTCTCATGTATTGCACAGTTCTTCTTCTAAAATCTGAGGAATTTTTAGCTTGGATAATTAGGCCTCAATTTTTATGATGTACCTTTGTAACACAATGTCTTGCTAAAACACAATTCAGAAACTAATTTTGTGCACAAATGGGTCAGCATATCAGAATTAAAATAATCTTGCTGGATCACAAGCAGAAATCAGGGAGGAATGAATATACTCAGGAAAATGAAAAACTAAAATATTGTATGAATTCTTTAATATGGAGTAATATGAAAGTGGTAAAAAAACTTAAGTACTTTTTGAAAAAATTTAAAAGGGGAAAAAAATTCCAAAGTTAACAACAGACCTTTGCTTAAACCCTATATGGATATGAAAGAGCAGAACTCCTTTTTCCGCCAGAGAAACTGATCCTTCATTGAAAAAAAAATTGTTTGCCAGTAATTTCTTTTGTAAAGTAAAAAGCTATTCTCTTAATTCAATTTTGGTTTTTCATTTTCCCTCTGTACCAACAAAAAACAATCAAGTATAATTAAAACTTGGTACAGTTTCTATTGAGCCTCTATATCATAATGTACATTTCTGGTGTTGAACAACATAAATACTATACTTTGCTACTATACCACCAAAAAGAGGGTATAAAAGAATTACTATAAATTTAATGGCAAATGTACATCAGTTTTCTGAAATCAAATCCTCCACAATTGTCTTCGACAGAATAAATTAATAAAAAAGGAGAGAGAGCTAAAAAATACAAAAAATAATTAAAATCCAAGCCATCAAAAACCTTCACTTTGAATCCAGGAAAACAAGTCATTTACACCTCATATAGCTCCCTGGGAAAAGGGTTAAATTTGTGTTGCACCCTGTAGAAGTGGCCAGATAAATCTCAGTGTTTGATGCTGGTTCCTCTGAAATACAAGCAGCACTGAAATAAAAATTGCTGAAGTTCCCTGGTGCTGACAGGTTCTTGAAGGATTACACTGAACAACAGATACACATATATAGCATACGTATTTATTGGATCTCCCTGAAAGGATAACAGCTTTTTATGCAAAGTACAAATGGAAGTTCCCCATTCTTTGTTTTCTTTAACACTAAAATGTTAAAGAAAAAGCAGGAAATTCTCATCCTGGGATCGGGAGAGCATTAAAAGAGACATCACTACCAAACCCATGACATTACTATTATGCCAAGTCTCCAGAAAAAAAGAAACAAACAAACCCAGATATCTCTTATCTGAAGAAACCCACTGGCTTTGATGAATATTGATGGGTTGTTACATAGGTTATCTCACTTTGAGAAGTGGCCTACTGTCCATGCTGAGGATTTCAGCATCTGCTTTACAAATTTCTCATTAATAACTTATTAAAGTGAGAGACAGGGAAAAAAGATACTCATCTAGTCAAAGGCTCTACCTATACCCTAGTAAGTAAAAAAAAGTTTTATTAAACAAAAAAACAAATCCTAAGGAGATACTCCTTTTTAGGAGAGACATTTGACAATACAGAGAGGTGACAACTTGGCAAAGTTCACTGCTCATGTGGATCAAAGCTTGTGAAATGAGGCAGTCCTTACAGTGAGCTCAGATAACATATCTGATGAGATATATAACATTTAAGATATTTCATTACAGAATGAAACCTTACAAGACATTTTACTTTTTAATTTTAAAATTAAAAAAACAAAAACAAAAAACAGTCCTTAAAAAGATTGTTAATGTTGGTTGTTGCCACATGTGCAGTTAGAATGCAGGCACCAGTGCCTTTCACTCTTTGTCTTCCTATACTAACTCCTAAAGCAAAATGTCAATGAACAAGTAATATTTAATGAGCAATGGGGACTAGAAAGGCAGGAAAGAAAAAGAAACCATTGCCTGCTCTTTCTTTCAGAACTAAGAGAGAGAAAGAAAGAAAGAAATCATGAAGAAATTTACCTTCTAGAAATAAAAGTAAAGTAAAAAAAGAACCAAAAATCGACCAACCAAAAAAACCAGCAACATCACCAAACAACAAAATGCAAAACCCAGAAAGACTTCAGCAGACACAATCTCATCACTGTTACTTCCAAATTACAGTTAAACTAGTTCTATCTCAATCTTCAGTTACAACGTCACACAAAAAAAGACCTCTGCCTGCCTCTCATGACTACATCTAACACCAACCATTCTGAAGCATAAACATTTTTACACTTCAACTCAGAAATTAGTGTTTGGCTTATCTTTATCCATCTCATAGCTTCTACCACCACACTCTGAAACCTCATCTGTGTATCAAATCCAACAAATTCCCTCCAGCATGAGCACATGGGACCATAGCAGTCTCTTGGAAAACAAAAGCAAACCTTGACAGAGCAAGAAGAAACACTTAGCAAGGAGGCAGACTGAATGAATAACACGGTACCTGCTGTGCACCTTGTAACACAGAAGCAAAACTTCACACATGGCATCCAAATGCCAGTTCTGCCAAAGGCCTGCCCAATTAAGAGTTCTCAATCATCCCTTCTGGTTACCAACCACCTGTGCAGCCAGCTGGTGGAACCTGTGGTGGGTTTTTTACATGCCACACAGGCAATTCTAGTTAGCTCAGGGTACTGTTTTGAAGACTGCTGCTTGCAAAAGCACTTCCAGTATAGCTTAAGAATGCCAGGATCTTTCTGGAACTAAATGCGTATTTCTTTTGTAAATCACTTGGAAATCGTTGCATTACAAGTACGAAGCACATGATGACTGCTGCTAACAAAGTTAGTGGTATAATACACACATGTCTTCCAATTACAGAAATGCTTGATCACTGTCATGGTCCTCTAGCACTGGAAATATGTCCTCTAACCCATTTCTGCCAATTTTATAATTTTAAAAGTGTGCCAGCTATTTCTTCAGAAATTTACACAAGTACTACCAAGGAGCAAAAGGGAATACAGCTAGGAAGCAGAAGAAAGTTTCAGATGAATTTGTCCATGGTTAACCCACAGTTGTTCTTTTTCCACTTTATTTTCTAAATCGTTTATTCACAGAGGATTTAGAATTTCATTATTAGACCATTAATGATTGAAAAAAGCAGTTGTGTTGAAGCTTGGAGTAAACAGGTAGGGGTAGTGAGAAGGAGGGAAGGGTGAGAGGAGGAAAAGAGGAGAAGGTGGAGAGAGATGGAGAGAAAAATCCTGGCCATGCAGATAATTAGAGGGATGGCTGAGAGAATTGGGCTGTTCAACCTGGAGACGGTTCCAGGAACTTCTAATTGAGGCCTTCCAGCGCTTGAAGGGGCCCTAAAGAAAGACGGGCATTAACACTTTAGCAAGACTTGTTGAGCTAGGACAAGGGATAATGGTTTTATACTGAAGAAGGCTGGATTTATAGAAGGAAGATATTTTTTACAATGAAGGCAGAGAAGCACAGAGCATGCTGCCCAGAGGTGTCAGATGTCCCATTCCAGGAAACATTCCAGGTCAGGCTAGATGGGGCTCTGGGCAGCCTGATGTGTTTGGAGATGTCCCTGCTCACTGTAGAGGGGTTGCACTAGATGGCCTTTAAATGTCCTTTCCAACCCAAGCTGTTCTATGACCATTCTGAATATTGAACACTCGTTTCCATCTGCGCCTCATCTTCGGCTCATTATCTTCAATAACATTGAGATAATGGTCTGAGGGAAGTATTGGAGGGCACCAGAAAAAGATCCAGAAATGATTTGGCTTGTTCAAGCTAAGTCTTGGATTTTTTTTTTTTTTGTTTATTAAAAAGATGCCTGATATAACTACTGCAATATGAGCATTTACCCGTATGTGTAGAATGGGACTTTTCAGGCTAAACAATATCTGTCTGTTGACTTGTTTTTGAATGAACAGTTTAAAATTTTATAAGTTTTAACTGTGTTAATGAAAAAAAAATCCCAAATAAAGCAGACAAATAAACCAGAAAAACTTTTCTTGAAGTCTGACAGTTATTCTGTATGGATTTTCTGACACCAATTTGGAGCAAGATTGCTTCTCCAGTACCTGAGTTTTCAGCTTAAATAGCTTTCATTTTGCAGAACTGATCTGTAAAACCTATCATCTTGAAGCAATTTTCAGAACAACATTTTCAACAGTTGGAATCCAAAAATTATGCAGGAACTCTATTTAAATCTTGCTAGTAAGCAATGTATTAGCTAGCTTTAATTTCATTGTTCAGAATAAATATATTAAAATAATTAACAACTGATAGAAATAAGTTATTTTCTCAATGTGTATTCTCAATAACTGTAGAGCCACCCATAAATAGGACTGCCTGCTCAGGGGAGCAGGGCTCTAAACACAATTTTTCAAAGCTATTTTGCCCCTCCTGCGTAGAGCTGTCAGTGTAGTGCTGCATGTTTTTGATGGCAAATGGAAACCCGGGCTACTTTAAAAATTTCCATTTTTGAGTCCTTACAGAAGAACTCCCGTCTCCAGAACCTCACTTAAAAATTACTATTTGAAATGTAGCTTTAGTGTTTTCAGTTCAGCCTCTTCCCATGAAGTAAATAACTTGCCAGGGAATACCTTGTTTATACACATTACACCATAAACCAGCAATATTTGGTCAGCAACACAGCTAAGAGAACACTCAGCTGCCAGCAGTACTAGTAACTAATGAGATGTGTGGGACAAGAGAAAGTAAATGTCCTTAGTTTCCACAAAAGCACATTCTTTTTGTAAACAATTTGAGAATTGTCACAACAAAATACAGTAGCCATTTGACTTTTGGAAAGACTTTTTACTTTTTTATAGAGATCAGCTGAGGAATTTGCCTCCTTAAACTCTGAACCAACACCCTGTCTCACTTAGTGGCTCAGGAGCAAAAACCAAGGTATTACAGCAAGTGCTCATCTATGCTGGCCTTTTCCTCAGGATAAAAACAAGTTCTTCTTTCCAAGAATTTGAACTCCATGATGGTTTCTTCTTCATCCCTCTAAAATGCTTACCTCAAACATAATTTCTCTTCACAGGGAAAGGCTAGTAAAGCATCAAACATCACATTTGAAAGCTACTGTTTCTGTGTTTTGAAATTCTGCTACTGTCTGCTGGGAGGAAAATAGCATTTTGTAGGACAGAAAGTAGCTTTCTCCCTGATGCTCCTTGACAGCAGATCCTTGTCGTTGTAGTTAAAGCTTCTCTTTAATAGGCAGACATTATATTCATAGGAAGAGTACTGCTAAAGGAATGCAGGGAAGTGGTTGAATGCCAAGCCACAAGAAATGCTTCAGTAAACAACTCAAGAATATAATTTATGAAAAAAAAACCCACTTATTCGGCAATTAGCAAAACAAATTCACAACTTTGCCCAATTATCTCTAAAAATATTTTGTTTTCCTTCTCTATGACAGTTTTAAGTTCTCCATAACAGTTTTTAGAGCCATATATCCAAGTAATATCAAAGCACAGCAAAAAGAGTATGTGTTTCAATGTGCTGATTATACTACTCTGTGGGAAACAGCACAAGTTCAGAGAACTGAAATTCATGCAAATATGCTGGATACAAATGACAAATTCTCCTACAACATTCATGTGAAAAAAATTTTTAGTTTTTGCACTTAAACAAAATTTTGTTTGTACAGACAAAGCACCTTTTGGGAATTTTTTTCAAGACCTTTTTGATTAACACATCAACATGAAGAATGTATTAAATAGTCACTTAGGGACAATTCACAAATATTAAAGATCCCTTTTTAAAAGCAAGTTAGTTCCTTCCAAATTAATCAGCCCTTAGGTGAACTCAAAAAGGGAGATATTCTGCTCCAATCTTTCGCATCTCTTCTTTTGCAAGGGTTTTCACAATGTAGTTCTCATCTTTTTTCCTACTACTTTTTTTCTGATTTCCAGTATTAAAACCTGAGTTTTAGTTTCCTCTTTTTCCAAGTCCCCAGTACATCCAGAAAATTCCCTGTCTGGCAATGAATTCCCTTTGTTATGCTTTGTTTGAAGATACACATGTAAATCAGGGACTGTGCCAGAAGGCATAGCAGACAGAGGGGGTGCTCCTTCTCCTGGCTATCCCCTGGATGGCCTGAATGTGCCAGTCAATCACTGCAAGCCTCGCTATTGCCCAGAGGCATCCTGGTACCCTGCTCCTTTCCCCCACCCAACCCCGACAGCATCCCCAGCGGTAGCTGAGGTAAGGAGCACACACAGGGAGATGTGCAGCCACAGAGAGGCTGCTTTTTCCTCAGAGGTGCTGCCTGAAGCTGCTGCATGCTGCTTGCTACCTTTCCTGGCTCATGCAACTCAGCAAGCCTTGCAGGTACTCACTGACACTCAAGCTGGTAAATCTGCCTCAATTACTCTATCTTACCATGGGGAAATCCTCTGCTTTGGAAAGGTTTACCCAGACTGTTTAGGGAACATCTACCCCTTGCTGTGGAAGGTGCCCTCTGATATCAGTTGTCTCAGCCCTTTCTGGAACAAGCACGTTCTCTTCCTGGTGAACAGGTCCCAGTAAAAACCGAGAGACTCCATTTCAGAAAGCCCTTCTTTACCTAAAGCTTTTACTTTTCTTACTGACTTAGCCTTATGTCTTATGCTTAAAGAAATAAGACTCATAGTGAATAGATTTCTTTTTATTCTTCCAGTTTGCTGCATTGCAAGCAGTTATTAAAATGATTTGTAAAACAGAACTGAATGTGGGCTACATCAGCCGCACTCAAGTTTTGAGGCTGACTGACAGATAATGAACTACCAGTTTTCCAAGTAGCTGCTGACTGTCCTAGAAAGGACCAAGTTTAGCCTACTGTAACATACTGCACATGGATTTAAAAAAATGCCCTAAAATGGAACAGCCATTTCCTTCAGGCACTTCTAAACACTAACTCCAGAAGGTATATTTGAGTTCTACACAAAATAAATAGCTATCACAGTACTTAAAAAGCCCAAACACAGGAAGACTATCTTCTGGTTTAAAAATATTTATTTAAAAGAAAAGAAGATCTATACTTAAATGGCCAGGAAAAAAAATCCTCAGTTTCCCCCCTCAAAACCGTTACTCTGCAATTTACCCTTCCCTTAAGTTTCAGCTTCAATGTTTTATTAAAAAAAAACCCTGAATTTTCATGTCCTTTTCCTATGCTACTATCCTGAGGAAATTAAGCTCCATTCAGTGAAAAGTTGCATGGGATGCAAGAAGAAACGGCAATAAAATGTATCCACAATATACAAGTATAAAAATATTTTGCTTATGATTCAGTACTATAATTTAATAACTTTTTGTTGTTTCATAGGTATCTGGGAAAGGTACAGACACATGTCCTGATCCTGTTACAAGAGGTAGAATGCCAGCATTTGGTACAACATTCCAGGAGAGAGTCAAGGTGATATTCCTGTTTCCCCTGCAAAAGCAACAAAGACTATCAGCACAAACTCAAGTTAAGTGACTTAATTAACAGTTACTAGTATTAAATAAATTAGGATACAGATGGTTTATCTGGTACAGAAACAACAAGCTGTTTAATTTTAGGTAGTTACTGCCTACATTTTTTTACTTGACTCCTTTGGAGTTGAGTGCATCACAGAACCAATTTTACACAGACTGAACGCAGAAACCCAGAAGCCTATTGCTCATAATAGCAGTGCATCTTCCAGTCTACAGAATACATAGGATGTCTTGTACCACAAGGCCATCTTCCAACAATCAAAGATGCAATAGAGATGACAGAGTATCATATAGAATACAGGTACTTTACTACACCAATGAACACATGTATTAAATGCAAAGTATGTAAGTAAATAATCAAGATACCATGAATAATGGTAAAAAACCAAATATTTACTTACTTGAGACCATTTCCATCATCAAAGAAAAAGTACTTTGACTTCATGTCTTTTAAGGACAGCCTTGGATTATCTCCTCTCAACATGATCTTGTCCCAAAGGACCACCTGATTTAGGGCCTAAAATATCAATTGTAATTAAGTCAGCAAGGTACCTTACCAGATCACATTCAGACACTGGACTTTCATTGCACTATTCCTCTAAAACCCCTGAAGTACATGCTTGCAATCCATAACTAATTTAACAAAGTAACACTTCACAGAGGGGTAATGTAATACTACTACACAGTAAAGTGTGGCATGAAATAAATGGAAACAACAGGGAACATCTTAAAACACAAGAAAGACATTTAAAAAGAAGTCATGTGCTTTAGAAGAATTACAAAGTATAAAGGGGTTTCCTTCCGAATTGCAAAAGTAAGTCACTTTTAAAGCAGTATTTAGACTTTGTTTCAAATAAAGGACTTAAACTGAGTTATCATGACTCTGCTTATGTCCATAACATTTTTCCAACTTTAATGGAAATCTCTATCTGAATTGGAAGCGTAACCCTAAAAAAATTTATGAACAGTTGAAAAAGTGAGATCCCAAGTTCTTACGCTACCAGAATTTAAACTCTAAAGTGTAAATTCTTTACACTTCAAAGTACTTCCAAGTAGATGCTAAACAGTCTTGTTTAGTAATTTATAGAACAATTTAGAAAAATATTTCTCAGTATTTGTGAGAAGTGTTGAGTTATGTGGAAGAAAAATCTAAAATATGGAACAATACAATAAAATCACTGTACAATCTAGTACAAACACAATATCCACCATCTTGTTTAATATAACTAAGGTACTTAGAAAAACAAGTTTAAAAAGAAAGGACCGTTTTGTACAGCAAGTTAAGAAAACCCCCAAGCTTTCACCATATCCTTGCAATGTGACCACAGCAGCTTTAACTAGAATTCAGTGGTACCATGGCATCATGGTGTTTCATTAAAGCAATTTTGTAAAGGCTGCTCCACATACCTTTTATCAGATCAGTAAAAAGGGTTTTCAGCTATCCCAAAGGTAAGGCTCAGTAGCAACCAATTTAAAGGAACAAGGCAAATTATTTTGAGAAGTATGACAAGATAACATAAATGAATTATGGGGCTACAGTAACTGGTAGGGTCAACTACGATCTGTGAACAAAACACACACCACATCAGGCCAGCCCAGAAGCCACTCTCTCTTGCTTCTAACAGCAGTCAACTGCAGAAATTTAGAAAAAAACTAAAATGGACAGAAAAGGTGAAAAAACTAATTTACAGTATACTATTTTAAGTATACTGCAACACAAGGCATGTGTTATTTTTCTCCCCTTCTACTGGACATATATCAAGTTGGGTTTTATGGAGGTGAACTTCCCAGCCTATGGTTTAACTGTCAAGAAAATAATCATGAAGGACAGTAAAACCAGCGCAGGCTAGTAGGAAATGCTGGTGGCCTTAACTCTTCTCAGCAGAACTACAGAATATTTAAAAATAGCTGCAGTACTAAAATGAGTAATTGCTTCAAACCTCTTTTTAATACTTACATTGTTTTTTGTTGAATATTCTGCAGACAAATATAGAAACAATTGTTTAACATTCCAATCAAATATACTCTGCAGATGTATGCAAGTTAAGAAAAATACCATACTGTACTCACATAACCTTGTTTTATTTTTACTAGATCTAAGTAGTCTATAATCATTACAGTGAACTCATACATTTCAACATACCTCATCTCACTCGTAAATCAGAGCACTGTCAGAAGTTTGAACACGTGTTTTAGAGAGAAAGGGACAGGTTTTTAGGTGGGTATTTCTTTTTACTACTTATGAAATCTAACAGCTATTTCTCCTCCAATAATTTAGGAGTTCTATATTTGACATTGCAAGCTAGGAACCAGAATCCTCTGCTAGACAACCTATTATAAAACCTTAAACATAAAAGTCATGACAGAATTCTTCCACAGATATCCTCAAAGAAATTTTTTATAATATCAGAGAATTTTTATAATATCAGAGAACCCTTGTATCCAAATACAATAGTGTTAAACAATATATTAATAAAA
>NW_005054297.1:21712450-21719608 GCF_000277835.1 Geospiza fortis
TTAGAATATCGGAAGGGACCTCAAAAATTAGCAAATTCGATTCTCTACTGACAACAAATAAAGCTCATTAGACTCAAACAAAACTCTAATCAAATTTTTGATCAGCAGTAAAGACCTGATGACGGCCATTTGAGACAGTATAATAATGGTGGGATTCTAAACAGTTGTCTGTTTAACAATAATGTGTGACTGCTAAGGAAAACTCTTTTTAATTCACACTAGAGATTAGCTGTAATCTTATTTCCTAGTCCTCTTTTCTATTCTACTTGCCATTATCTCAAAGAATAAACAGATTTCCTAACCATCCTCAAAATCTGTTTTTTGTTCTTCCACTCATCCCAAGACAGGCATGTTTTTCAGCTACTAATTCAAAGGGCAAGAAAGGAAAGAATTAAATATTTAACTCCTGTCACTGCAAGAATAGGTAGAAATATTTTACTTGAAGATTTTTTTGTCACAAAATATCAAACATGATTCTGAAGATCTCTTTGATAGGATTTCTTATCACTTGCAAAAGTTAACAATGAATTAAATAAGCTTAAAGGAGATTGTGAAAACTGTATGTTGCCCTTTCCTTTGCCTAGTTCCTTTTTCTAACTGCCATTTTATTTAACTTCTCCCAGGACTAACAACTTCTTTCTGGTAGTTAAGACAGTCCATGTACCTCTGTATCTCTTCACAAATTTTGAACAAAGAACCCTACCAGACTTCAACAGCTCTACATATTGCAAGCTTTATTTATGCCAGGCATGAGAGATTCAGTCAGAATCATTAAAAAAAAAAAGACTGTTACTAGTAGAAGTCATTCAAACATGGAATCTTTATGCCTACATATTGCAGAGTAATCCTTGTATAAGAACATTTCTTTAAGAGGTCCTGTCCTGCCTTGCTCTGCTTCTCCCTATACACAATGTGTACAGGACTGTGCATCTACTTTAGAATTTCAGTCTCCAGTTTTAATATGTATAAGTATTTCAGAAGTAAAACTCAGACTTAGGAACTTACTTCTGCTTCCAGCTGATAAAAAAAAATCCTCTTATTCCTGTGCAAACACACCTGAAAAAATCTGATTAGCCTGTTTATCTAGCATTTGTATCAAGAGTTGTATTTTGTGTGGTCTGCTGACACAACACAGCG
This sequence comes from Geospiza fortis, assembly GCF_000277835.1. Lineage (NCBI taxonomy): Eukaryota > Metazoa > Chordata > Aves > Passeriformes > Thraupidae > Geospiza > Geospiza fortis. The sequence continues at coordinate 21,713,588 of NW_005054297.1, forward strand.
TTCTTCAAAAGGGTGAACCAAAAACACGGAGGCGATCAGTGCCTTGCCTAACAGACAAAAACCAGCAGACAGGGAAAAATCCCAGGATTCTCAGACCAGCTGCAAAACACGGTTTAGTGTAATCACCTGAACATGTTATTTACCTATTATTTGATACTGACTTCTGCAGAAAATCTCTTCCAAGAGTCTAAATCCAGACTAGCAGGGAAGCAAAGAAATACAAAAGAAAAACTGCAAAACTGCAACAGCAATTGGGAAAGAGGCCAAGAAACAATGTGATACATTTTTTAGTAAATCATATGCTTCCCAATGAATTTCATACTATTCAGTACTAAAGATCAGAGTGTTTAACATCTAAGCAAGTAAAGGATTACAGTGCCTTTTTTATTTTTAGAAGAAGAAAGGTACTTCTATGGAACCATTATACAGTCCGGACTTAGAAAGCCTCACAACAAAGTGAGTTTGAAAGGTGCAGTTCCTAGATCAGGTATGACATTCAAAACAATATCCTATATAAACCTTACCATTAATCCACTCCTCAAACCACTGATACAAACTTCTCTTGAAAATAATAATTAATGATGTTAAACTGCACTCCCCATTATTAGATACAGTGCACTTAACTAAAGAGCCTGATTTCAAAAACAGGCATTAAAAACTTGTCATCTACTAGAGACCAAAGAGCTGGTTCAAGTTCTATTTCACTGCCATAGCTATGCAAAATACTATTTTTAGCTGCTTTAAATTTTTATTTTTAGACAAATTGCTAGTTTTCCCCATGTCCTGAAATCTGAAGATTATAAGGTAACAAAAATAGCATCAAAGTGTTCTCATTCCAAAAAATCTGCAAACCATTTTTTCCATTAAGGATATCTGCAGTAATGTCAAATGTGACGAATCCCAGATCACTTCTTTCTCTAGGTCCAGTGAAATCTTCTACATTTTTTCTAGGAGGAAAGAAAACATAACACAAGATTATCCTTTCTCATTATTTATATCTTACACACAACAAAAATTGTGGCTTTTATTAGATATTTCCCTCATCCATTTTCTGTATTTTACTTTATATACTTCTGGCTAAAATGCAATCAATATTACAAACTAACACCTACCTTCCAGAAATTATGGTGTCCCAGTTTTAAATGTCAGGCCTTGACACCACAGTGTCTAAGACATATAAGTAGCCTATTGACTTTTTCCTGCTAACAAAAATCTGTATATAAGCTGGACTACATTTCATTTTAGTAAAATATGTTTTAGCATCTCCATATAAGTAAAAGTGATTGGGACACCATCAGCATAGCAGTCTGCTGGCAACCACTCCAATATTACTTCTCGACTGTCCTTGAAAAAACAAAAAAAAACCAAAGCCTCTCATGAGGCTTTGACCATTCCAATATAACAGTTTACACGCATAGTTCACACAAGTTTCAAGATTTATTCCTGTGATGTATTTAAGTAACAGCATGAAGAAAATAGTTATTTTCATCTACATTCTGGAAAATGGTATCATTTTGGAAGTCTTTATTATAAGCGTACATTTGGAAAAGTATCTCATGTTGCCACACTAAACCACAATGGAAAGAGCAACTGGAAAATAATAGACACACAGCAGTACTGCCACATGTATTCATAAAGCTTATCAGTTTACCAAACTTACCATCTACAAAGAAGAATACCACACGCAATTAGCTTGGCAATCAACTATGAACCTCACTCCTCATTGAACAAATTTTTTTACGAATTATGAACTTCATAGTTATATTTATTCCAGTTCAGAAATTAGTCAATGAAAACATAATTTCATTAAAACCATGTTTAGTAATCTCAAATTAAAAAAAATAACCAAAAAAAAAGTTTACAAGCGAAGAAAACACTTTTGGAAATAGTAGTTAAGAAAAACACTACCAAATTTTCACAACTTAAGCCTTGGTATGAATTTCCATGTCTTTGCAAACAGCAGTCTCTTTTTAAGTAGTAAACTTTACCAAGCACTTAACTTCACCTCTTAACCACTGTCAGTCAGAGTAGCAGGCCTTAAGCTTGGCATCTCCAGAACTTCTCGGACATTCAAGAGAAGCAGATTAGGTGTAGCACCTCCCAGTAACACCAGATCTGCGCATCACAGAAGGGAATGGCAATACACATTTCACCCAAATCAGGCATTAGTATGCTGCCCTACATATGCTGAGCTCACTGTAACACTCGAAGACATGCTTTTATGTCAAGTTTGTGCTTTTGCAATCCTCAGAGTAGCATGAATACAGGTTCTTGTTTTTTTTTTCCCTGTGGAATTAAACCAGTCTGAAAGGTGATGGCAGTTCCTTTATTTGCATTCATGTCTCCTTTGAAGTCCTGCTATTAGGCATCCACTGATGACACTTACCTTGGGGTGGTTCCAAAGCTCCACAGAATCACCAAATCACAGAATGGCCTAGGTTGGAAGGGACCTTAAAGATCATCAAGTTCCAACCTCCCTGACATGGCCAGGGACACCTTTCACTAGTCCAAGTTGCGCAGAGCTCCATCCAACCTGGCACTAAACACTTCCAAAAGTGTGCTGCTTTAGCCCCCTAATCTCAGACAACCAAACAAAAAGCCATGAGCTGAGTTAAAGCAGATCAATAACGTGTCCTATGAGCCAGATTCCCCCGCGGAACTCTGGTAAAGAACCACGTGGCAAACACGGGAGCAAAGACCTCCGCTCATAGGTGGCTGTAACAGCTGCCCAAATGCTTGTGAAACTACTGCCCTCCATATCACACATACTTAGTGGAAATTCTCTGTGAGGAAGTCTCCTTTCAGAGAAAAAAAACCACCCCGAACAACAACAAAATAGGGGAAAAAAGGGTCTCCAGCACAAGTTTGCATCAGCCCATTTTATCTGTGTAGGCAACACATTTTGATGTGGTATTGTGTCCTACACCTGGTCCATTTCGCAGAGAAGAAGCCATCCCAAACAATTTGCTACCATGGGACAGAAAGTATGCTATGTTATCAATGGAGAAACCCAAGAGAGCTACTAATCAAAAGGAAAAGGTACTACGATCGGATAAACGTTCATAGGATAAACTCCACGTTCCTGTAATCGCTGTCTCTCCACAACCGCGGGCAGCAGCTGGCTCCGCTCCGCTCTCGGGGAGTCCTACAAGTTCATAGTACCTTGGAGTGGTGTTTCAAATGTCATTTTGTAATTTAATGGATCAGATTACTTTCTTTTCAAGAAAAACTAAGTTTCTCGTGGGCTCAGTCAATGAGATGGAGCCATTTCAAGAATAAGCCAGATATGACAGTACTGCACATGTATGTGGAAAACTCATTTTCCTAAATGATTCGTTTCCCTGTCCAGTCCTACAGGAAAATTAGACTGCTGGAAATCAATTCCTATAATTGAGCTGAAATCCTGCAAGGTAACATTTACTCTGAAGTATAAATTTAATAAAGTTACATATAAAGCATAAAATGAATATTGCCAGGGCATCTTTATAATGCTAGTCTACATATTTTCTAATGCTGGGAGAAGTTCCTGTGGTCTGTTTTCAGTCCTACAATTATGAAGTATGCTATAAAGCAGAGCACAACTGACTATTTCCATCTCATGCAAGGAAAGTTACACAAAGTAGCAGAAACGGTTGCCTTTTAGCTGCATTTCAAAAGGAGGTGCTTTAGTGCTTAAGGCCAAAGTAGGGGAAATGAGAAGATCTGTGAGCTGATCAAAAAGCTGTAAGCCGCCCACCGTGCTCCCAGGGCGCTCCCTCTCACGGGGCGTCTGTCGCTCTGCTGGATTTTTGCATTCGTGTATTAAAGCGTAAATAAGTTTTAGGCGTAGGCTTGTATTTTCACTTGATGTCTGTATCTTGCTTTCATTGGTGGTGTTATTTTCCGCTCCCTCCCTTGCTTCCTATAGGATGTTCCCTATTTGCCCTTTGTTACACACGTGCTCAGTATGTCAATGTTCTTGCCTAAAAATTTCCTTTAGTAGCTGGTCTTGTTCCTAGAATCTTTGACGTGGTGGTCCCACACCGTCGGCAGGGTGAGGCAGCCTTTCACCTTACCCCACCAATTTGGTTGAAATTTCAATTTAAATTGGTACCAGCAAAGATCAGTTTATGTAGTGAGGTGATTCCTAACTCCTCCCGGGGCCCCTGTTTGGTGCCCCTTCTGCTTCCCGGACTTGCAACGTTATCCATGTGAGAGCCCAGGGGAATGAGGGCTTTTCAGTGCTTTGGGGCCGCTGTATTCGTGTATATTAACTATACCAGAACGGATAAATCGGGATTTCAGGGGCTGCCAACAGGTGTCAGCAGTGATTCGGTTATGTTTTATTCCCCAGGCCTGAGGTTGCAGTGCTGCAAACACGGGGAGTAGGAGCAGGAGCTCCGATGCAGGAGTCTGACAGGGTGGAAGCCTCATGGTGACTGAAGGGACAGGGAGAAGAAGGTGGGCACTGCCAGGCCATTCTGAAATACCTCGGTTCTGTAATGATGGTGCTGTTTCTTTTCCTTCCTGTAGCCAAGAGCCAGGTCTATAAATCAGGGAAGAAAAATCTTTGCAGATAAAGGTAGGAAATAGAAGAGGAAAAAGATCATACTGAGGCATTTGTTTCCCCCCAGACTGAGTATCTGCAGCACATGTCTGTTTAGCCTGTAGGATGTGAAGGTACCTGTGCAGACATTCCTTTGGGTACCCCATGTTCCACTGTCTGCCTGCCTGTGCATTTGTCACATTGAAATCAGTCACAATCCCAAAGAGGGTAGGCTCTTTTCTGGATTGCATTTCCTAATTATTGGCCTTTCTGATATTTCATAAGGGTTTCAGCAGCACAGAGAGTTTCTTGTGTAAAGATTTTTGTTGGCTTGTTATTATTTTATGCTATTCAAAATATTAATTATTGTCATGGTTTATGGTCTGGAACTTGTTGCTGGAACCTTGGATTATTTTTACTGAAAAGTGGGTACTTTTCCCCAAAATAGTTGAAGACTTAGAAGCATTAAGGAACCTTTTACTGTAAGCTTCATTTCAGAAGTTATAAAATGTCTGCTGCTTTCAAAGGGATATTCAAAAGTGAATACCATTTTTTTTCTCATATCTACATAGAAAAGAAGGCTGAATCGCCTTTGTTCTTGCTTTTAGTTCATGTAGTTGCTATTTAGAGATTTTCATACTAAACAACTCTTTAATTAAAAAAATGGCTCTTTGGCAGAATTTACAGGAATAAAGTAGTGAAATTTTCAAAGCAGTAGTTAGGTACCTGCAAAATACCAAAATCAAAAGGCGGAGCCAAATTAATGTGGTTTTTAGGCAGTGCATAAATATGGCTATTGCTTGTGGAGGTTTGGATTTATTTTAGTAGAAACCTTAAATAAATGTCACTTAAAAGCACAGTAAACAGGGGAAGACAGATGGTGTAATTTATTCAAGGACTGATCTATTACTGTTTCAGAATAAAGAAGCTGATAACTTTTTAATGACTGAAATATTGCAAAATCAAAATAAGAAAATACTTGAAACAAGGCAGTTGTGGAAGAAGGGGAGATAATTATTCACAATAGCTGTTTGCTTGTACGTTCTAGATTGTTCTTTGAAAGATATAAAATCTGATATTTCGTGAAAAATGGTGACATTAATGTCAAAAAGTTGCTGACAGCTAAATAAGTTGTGTTACTGGGAATTGAGGAAATGCTTTAATTATGGAAACAAATCTGAAGTAGCTTGGGCAAGTAGAAAAGTTTGGGAGACCATTTCCAAGATGCAGTGGAATGGTATTCATTACACACAAGCATGTCCTTAAGCCCAGACCAGCAGAGCAAGGCATGTCAGTATTCAGGCTGGCTATTACTTCAAGAAATGTCATGTTTTTCATTACGAACTTGTTGAAAAAAATGCAGAGATAGGATTGGCAGCAGGTCTGAAATGTAAAATTTGCCATCCTTCTCCAGTCCTCAGCCTAAAATTATCTGACTTTGAAAAAGAGTTTTTGTGCACTCTTTGATCTATTAAACACGTGTTGTTTTTTTATAG
>NW_005054297.1:21719660-21721636 GCF_000277835.1 Geospiza fortis
AGAGAGAGTAGCTTGCTTTCTTTGGTTGACATGTTTCTACTCTGATATTCAAGTTACAGAGCAATTCCTTTCATCATCTGTAAACAAAATAGCAAGTGTTGACACTGACCATCAACAGAGATTGCTATGAGTTCTTTGTTTTCCCACTGAAATCATATTGCTTCTAACATGGAGCACCTAGATGGAAGCTTTGGGATGTATGTTGTGAATTTCAAGTGAAAGGGAGGTGTTCAGCCCAGCACCTGTAGCCTTCTTGGGGCTTAAGTTTCTGACTAATTTTACAGATGAAAGTTTAGGTGCCTGTGGCATCTTTGGCACCTAGATAGACGAGGACCTTTTTTTTTGATCTAGGTACATGTATGTATATATGTCCTGATCTTTTTACCATGAATGTCTAAATACTTTCTTGTATTTGTCCTTTATTAATTGTTGAAATGCTAATTCTTTAAGAAGCAGTAGCAGCACACAGCCTCTTAGGCAGCTCTGGGTAGGAAGATAAAGATTAAAATAAATGTGGCCCATGATCAGCTGTCTCTTGCAACAGCCCCCTTTCAGTTAACACCTCTTCTGGATGGCTCATTTTTACAGCTGGCATGGAAAGGCAGTGACTAAGAGAAGAGGCTTTTTGGACTGTATTTGATTCTAGTGTTCTCTTCACCTCAATTTTTTAAACTTTGGATCTACGCAGTGTGCAAAATAAGAAGATAAGCAAGAAGAAATTTTCACTTGTCTTTGCAGTATTTATTGTGAATCCTCCAGCAAGAAAATCTTGGGGAATTTTTAATTTCTGATTTCAGAATGAAGTTGATATTTTACAACATTGTCTCATTTAGTGGCATAATAAATGGCAAAATAAAAGCTGCATCACAGAGATGCAGCTCTGTGCTTTTGGCTCCAAAGTCAATATGTTTTGGAGCCTAATATACTTAGTTAATTTCTGGCTCCTGTGAGGTTTGCCCATTTCATGGCCTATGAAGCCATGTTAGGTAAATTCATTCAAACATTACTAATTTAGCTTAACCTTTCTTACTTCATTATGCTTTCCATTCTGGGCTAGAAACCCGCGTGCTACTGCTCCACCTCACCCGGGTTTTAACCTCATTCACTCAGCCAGCTGGAAGTCTTCATCACGAGGTATTTTTATGTCTCTTGTAAAAGCACCAAGCAGAGACTTGCCATGCCTCAGCCTGAAGAAAAAGATGTTTTACTAGCTCTGTCATGGTGATATCATTTAGCCAATACCAATTTTAGTGGATGGAAAAAGCCTTTCTGTTACGGGCACTAGCCATGGGAGTCAGCATATAATGACATAAGCTTGCAGAATAAACTTTAGCTCTCATCCCTACTATTGACTGTGTAATTTCCTTTTATTAACAACATTCTTAAGCACCAAAATATGCTTTACACAGAAAGAAAAAAAATTAAACCACTTAACCACTTTTACTTAGTCAAGAAGAAAACCTGACAAAGTTTGAAGAAGGGGGGAAAAAAAGTAAACAAATTATTTTACCGTTTTGATAAACAAAAATTATTTTTTGAAGAAAAAAGTTAAATGGTTAAAGCAAAATTTACAGACAGCCTGTAACTTATTTATTAGAATAAAATTAACAATTTTGCAAGGAATTCAAATTGATGACAAAAGATTCACAGCTTAAATATTGTTTTTATTTAGACGCATCTATTTAATAAGAACAAGTGATATTTTTGCTGTTAGTTGAAGAAAAGATTACTATAAAAACTGCAAAAATATCAGGTTTAGTTACATGAATTTAGATTAATAAGGTGATTGCACTGCCTACTAGAGAAATAACAGTTAGTTTGTCAAGTTAGTTGAAATACCAAAAGCATAGCTCCTGTGGTACCACAATCTTAAGAAAGAGGTTGAGTTAGTTGCCACAGAGGGAATCTGTGTTCTGTAGACATGGTTGGCAATGAAAGAAATTGCTTGGACTAAAGAAAGGAACTATACAAAGGGA
>NW_005054297.1:21721652-21812940 GCF_000277835.1 Geospiza fortis
TGAGGAGATTCTTCCCAGGATTCACTGATACACCTGTGTCAGTACATAAGGCCATCAAAAATGATGCCTGAGTATCCTTATGAGGAAGAGGCAGTGAGTATGTGCATTTTGACATTACTCTCCCCTCACAGTTTGCTACAACTTTTTCCATTTGCCTTGTCTCAGAATGGGTTGTTAGTTTGCTACAACTTTTTCCAGGGGGCCATTTGCCTTGTCTCAGAATGGGTTGTAGGGGGTGGGTGTGAGTGGTTTTTTCAGTGTTAAGTCCAACAAGGTTGGTTTTAACTTACTGAGAGTTGAAATTGCCAGATTTTGAACTGAGGAGTATACCAGTACACATTCCTTCCTGTTGATTTCCAGAAAGGGAGAGAGAGGGGCAGGAGCCTTTAGCTGAGGAATGGAATGGGCAGCTGGAGGTGGTAACTTTTTAAACTTCTGGGGGGCAAGATTTGCTAGAGTTCGTCTGTCAGCAGGCTGTGTGTGCCTGCTGTCTGACACGTTTCAGGGTCTAGTAATGCCTCTAAGTACACACATGACTTACTTTGGAATCTTCTGTAATACTCTTAATAGTTGAGTTATGTTAGGTATCCAAAGAGGACTGCAACAAATACTGTAAATAAACTTACTATGTTTCTAGCAAAACTCAGATTGAATTTACTTGTAAGCTTGTTGGTCATGCCTTCTTCCCTTCTGGGTAGAACTTTGCTGTCAGTGATTAGATGGACTGGTTAAGCAGATCAAGCATGTTCATGTGATAATGTGACAGCAGAATTGGCTGATACCACACTTGTAGCTGAAGGGGAATCTATCCCCATCATGAGAAGCAGCTGTCCAGTGGTGCATAACAAAGGGGTACAGACTTAACGTTACTATGTTATTTTTTCAAGAACTGAGAAAGTCAGAAAACTAAAATTTCATGACCACTTAAGTATCTGAGTTACTTTTTATGCTTTTAAATACATGTTATATGGAGAATGTCTGTTATGTGCAGAGATACTGATTGATATTTAATCCCTGACCATTAATTCCATTCTCTGGAAATCCAGACATACAAGTCTGTAGGCTAGAATTATTTTCTAAGATAGGAGTAGTATTTTCAACTACTAGAAAAGGCAAAACACCTCAATGAAACCATTTTTAACTCATTAACAGTTAGTAGAATAAACAGTCTTTTCATGATGTTAGAAATGAAATCATTCATGTACTCAAATAACTTGATTTGTATAGAACCTAATCTGTGTCAGACCAATTATTTTAGTACACTGGATGAAAAAGTACCACTGTACCACCCAAAAGCATAAATTTGACCTTTCTAGAGCAGTTCAAGAACTGATGGAAATAATGTGCTACACCAAAATACAGAGAGAAAGTATATATGTAACAAAACCTTTGTAAATTTTTGTGCGTTAAAGCTCTTTTAAAGGAGCTGTTGTGCTTCATTGTTAGAGAAGGCAAATGGTGTCTAAACATGTAACTGTTTAGTAGAATGGATGTCAAAAGCCAGAGCTCAACTACGAGGAGAAGTGTTTTAAGACACTCTCATTTTTCCCTATTGTGCCACTAAAGATGTTGTTGCATTGCATTTTGAAACAGACTTTTGGTTCAAGTCTTTGGTTGGGTTATCAGGCTATTAGCAGGGATTGTGAGAACTGCAGAAATTGGAATGAAACGAACTTTGGTTATGAGTTGTAACTTCATGTTGTATGGTTTGTATAGATCCTGGATAGACATGGCATTCAGGAAGACATCTGTAAAAAGGAGATAGGAGTCTTTCATTTATTTGGTTTACAGTGTTATATCTGTTGTAATTGGCAATGCAACTCTCAGTGCATTTTTGTGCTGATAGTATGGCTTTGTTGTGATGCTCAAGTAATTCTGTAGAATTCTTAAGGTTAGCAATGGTGTGCAGTGAAAAAGCCGTTCAGATCTAAACCAAGTTTCCTCTTTTCTGCATGAAAAAGTTTGTGTTCTCTCATGTTTTGTCTTTTCATTCCCCCAAAACAGTAGCACACAGTCTGTAGTTCAGCCACCTCTTCATATTTTATGAAGTGTAGTATTTGGGTTGTGCTAATGAGCTTGAGCTCCTGTTTAGAAAAGGACACAGCAGCTGCTTGATGTTTTCCAGTCACTCCAGCTTCTGAATTTCTTCAGGTAAATATGACTTGTTTGGGTTTATTTTCTGTTCCTTAGCATAAATGCATCATATCCTTAACTTCAGAGTGATATTAATGAAAAAAACATTTAAGACTTTTGAAGATTGTTTCATGGTATGTATGCTTTTTTTTTGTCTTCAATCTGATGTTAACATTTTGAACAATGAGGAAATAAATTTTAAAATAGTTCCTTTGAGTCTACATTTCTCCAGTTCGAATGCACTGAATGTAAAATAGTAGAAAAAATTTGCTGAACATAGATTAAGCAGGAAATGACATGACATTCAGTAGCTTTAGATAAGTAGGTAAAATTTTGAAGATTAGCATCTCATACACATAAAATACAAGTCAGCTTGTCACTAAGCAGGTAATTTTTCATTCTGAGTTAGACATTTCTTTTTCAGTAGCTCATGCTTCTCTTCTTTTGAGTCCTTCATGAAGAATTTTATGCTTACATCAGAAACTCAGTACTAAAACTTGATTTCTTACTGTTATTTTATTTTAAATTCCTTGTTTCAAGGGCATTACTTTACAAATTTCTCCTGGTTGGTTGCCTAGGATGTATAAAATAATCAATTCTTCAAAGCACCTAAGAGTTCCTGTTCCTCTGCCTCTTATCTTAAAATCTTCTGTTATACCTCTTATTGGACAGAAGTTTCAGAACCAGGATGACTATCAACTTCTTGTGTATATTTAGCTGTCTCTTATATGTGGAGGAAGACATGCAGATGAAGTGCCATACAAATAATTCCTTGTCGTGTATTTCATCTTCATCTCATTTTTAAATAAACATTTTCACTTTCAGAGTTTTATGTGCGTCTCCAAAATACAGAAGAAAACCGTTAAGACTAACTGTAATGGAATTTGTGCTGTGAATATAATTACTCTTTTACATCTTCTATCATTTAGTTTAAATAGCCTGCTTTGAAAAATATAAATAGAAGGAAGTATGTTTTCCAAATGTAACAACACAGCATGTACTACAAAGAAATAATATTTCTAAGGGCTTTATAGTCTTTGATGTTAAAAAAATTGCTTTCAAAGACTAAATATTCTATCAGTTGTGCTAATTTTCTTGTGTATCTTACCTTACTGAAAATTAAACACACCAGTCTTCTAAAGCATAGACAAAAAATTGCCAGAATAAAATAGTTTATGAATGTGGTTATGCAATTAATCATGGATGATAGAGCATAATTTTTGTGGTTTTGGTTTTTTGGTGGTTTTGGGTTTTTTTGGTCTGGTTTTTGTTTGTTTTTGTCTGGGGTTTTGTTTGTTTGTTTTGTTTTGTTTTTCTAAAAATTACTTTGTTTAGTTGAGGGTAAATTGTACCCTAGATTTTGGACAGTTTGAATTAGCACAAACAGGTGCCACTACTAAATACTTTCTTTCTGCACTTGGCTGCTACACAGCAAAGCATTAAAGGCTAGGCTACTTTGTCTGAGCTCTGGAGTTTGAAATGAACCCCTTTATAGTCATTATAAATAGCAGTATTGCTATCTTGATTCTACAGATTATGTTCTTGAGAAACGATAGCTGACCAAGCTGCATTAAAAGGGAACTCTAAGACCATAAATTCCAGCACTTGAAATTTCTTAAGTGGTTTTAAAATTAAAATAGTTAATTGCCAGAAGTGGGGAAGCATATCAGAGGAATCATTATATTGTTCTTGTTTTATTTGCTGGAAATGTGCTAGTTTGTCAAGGTAAGGGTGTCCTTGTCTGCCGCAGTATTACTGTCTTCTTAAGCAAAATAAAAATACAATTATTGTTAATCTGCAATGTTGCTTGTTGCCATTTTCTTGTGTGCTATGATAAAACCCTAAATGCTAAAATAATTTTACATCCCATCTCTTCTGTTGACATTAAATGAATGAACAGTCAAGATTTCATTTTATTTAGGTTTGTAATCTGAATTTTGTATTAAAATAAAAATTATTAAATACGTAGTCAGTTATTCTTTTCACCAGGATATCTGAGTGGTTTTTTAACAGCAATGAAGTTATCTTCAGAATACTCCCCATTTTACTAGTGAGGAAATGAGGCCAAGAAATTTCATTCCCAAAAGTCAAAACCACATGGAAAATGTGAATATGCCAATTAAGCCACTGCTCTTTTTAAGTGTTTTGATATCATTGTAGTGTTGTACATTTGTTACATATGGCGCATTTCCGTTTGGAAGCTCTCATTATTCTGAAGTGCTGCAAGATCTGACTTCAGTTACTTCACATTGCCATGCAGTAGAAAATGTGGGACACTTACATCCCGCTTTTTTACAGTCCTTCATGTCATATCATTGACTGCCAGATCCTTCATTTATGGACCTATGCTTCTGTTTTCTGATTTCCCTTACAACAGCTGTAGCTTTCTGTTTCTGGTTTTCCCAGTCTGCATGGGCTTCCTCCCAGCTATTCTGTGTTCAGATCTCAGCGTTCACGTTGTTGGTTCTCCCAAAATGCCGTGTGGGTGTTAACTTCTAAGCAGTTGCTCAGTTTTCATGACTGGGTGCTTCATAGCATGGCTTTGCCAACAAGCTGTAACAGTAATTTTTGTAGGTCTTTAGAACCCTTAGATTAGGATAGACTTGGTTCTGTGCAGCTGGGAGAGTTTCCAGCTAAGCTGGCACATATGAGTTGCCGAGCTTTAAAAAAAGAGGAAATATTATAAGACTAATTTTGCCAGCTTCTGATGAGTATGTGTGAACTGGAATTCTCAAAACATGATTTCATGTAGTTTTTCATCCTTATGTAGTCTATTACTGATGAGGGAAATTTTTGAAAGGACTCAAGGCAAGTTTTGATACAGGAGTAACCTTCCTGTTCAATTTTCATCTTGTTCCTAAAAGTGGTTTTACAATTCCATGAGGTTATTTAAAACATTGCTTACAAAATACTAAATGCATATTAGCCTTATTATTGTAGTTTTAAATTTACTTTTTTTGAACCTCAACAGAAAAAAATAACTTCAAAAAAATGATCTAACAATTGAGAAATTTATTTTGTGATTTATCTACTGCAGTTATAAGAAGCAGGAAACAGTATTGTATGGTGAAGATGAATTCTGAGCACTCTTAACTCCTGCTGTTACTTATGGTAATTGCTATTTGGAGTTTTGCCTCTAAAAAGAAAGAATTATTTTGTTCATTAACAAAATATGGGAGAAGTCCAGATAAGAAAGCAGGTACTAGATGGCACAATGCCAAAAAAAGGGAAAAAGGGTCAGGTAAAACACTGTAAGGAAGAAAAAGCTTTCTGTAACATAATTATGGTTTTTCCTTGTACTGCATGGTAAATTTGTGAAACAGGTCCTTAAGATGAGTGGCAAATTCTGTGGACTGATCAAGTTAAGCTTAGTAGTACTAGTACAAATATGGGAGAAGTAAGAAGTTCCAGTATTGGGTGTGTTACTAAGGAAAATACCATTTCTATTAATGATTGAAACAGAATTTGGCAGTGGTAGCTCAGATCATAATGCCTTTTATACTTGTGGAAAACATGACACCTCAATTCAGTGTCAGATAACAATGTGCCAAATATAAAAAGGGATTTTTATTTGGCATTTTAAGTACTCATTCCGGCTTCTAAGAATGGTATGAGGAAAGCAGTTCCTATTCTGGCTGGATGAGAAAATGTCTATAAATGAAATTTGGTAAAAATTGTGTATTTTTTTACTAACTAATAAAGTTTACAGTGTAAGCTCTTTTTTAATTGCCTTTTCTAGTTATGATTGAGTTTTAAGTGGATTAAATTTTTTCAAAGAAAAATACCTATTGCCTGTTTCTCTCAAGATAAGCACAATTCACTTCCTGACTGTTAAAAATTCTAATATTTATTTCCAAGAACATTTCCACTTATCATTGTCTTTTCTTCACTTGTATAGATTTGTTTGAATTTAGTTCAGAAAACATTTTAGCTTCTTACTCTAATAAATTACTCCAAGAGTCAGATGATAAGAGGTTCCTTATTGTTTCCACTTTCAGAAATATGGTTTTGTATTATAGTGCTTAGTATCTGCTATTCTGTTCATTGAAATCAGGGTGATCTGTGAATGCAGTGACATTTGGATCATACCCTTTTATCCTGATGGACAGCTGCCAACATACTAAAATGTTTTTGTTTTTTTCTAATCACCAAATGAGAATCCAGGGTAGAATAGAAAGGCTTAGAATTACTTTGGGTAGAGCATTTTAACTTATAATTCAAGACAGAGTTTTTTTAATTTAGAAGGAAGTATGAAATTTTAGAGTAGGACCCTTTCTTGTGCTGCCAGGATTCTTTACTTTAGGATTATAGTTCACTTAGAAATCTGGTTCTGTCATGCAGCTCCTCAGTTTGTATCATGTTGCAACTCAGCAATTTACTGAGCAATTACTCACACTAATGGAACAACTTGTGAGTGACTGCTGATGACTGTGAGTAATAACTTTATGGTATAAAGGCAAATTAATTCTTAAAAAATTGGAGGAATTTAGATTCCCCTCTCTAAAACTGGCCAACAAATAAAGGCTGTCATGTCATACGATGCAGCACAATGAAATACATATCATAACTATTAGAAATTTTCCATGTTGAAATTTTCCCATTGCATTTTAATTAATTTAATTTTAGGTGCTCCAGGTCTTATGGATAAAAATATATAGATGTTTGACTTGTAAAACCTACTCTGAATACTGTTTTTTGTATAGTGCTAAAGTCTTTGTATACTAGGTACTTTCATTCAGCCTGAGCAAAATAATGAGACTGTCAAAGCTGATATATATTAAATCTCTGTTTATTTATTAATGTGTACTTCAATTATTTACTGATATGATTCTAGTTTTTTAAGGAAAGAATATTAGTCTGACATAAAATGAAATATCAGAAAAGAGCAATTGTACTTAAGCAGCAGGAGAACATATTTTAGCAAAAACAGGTTATCTGAGTTACGTGGTTTAGTACACGAATTTCAGGAGTTTATAGTAATACTTTTGAAAATGTATTTTAAACATGTAAATAAATGAATTAGAGATGCAGAATTTGGAATGAAACAGACCTTTTAAGTGGAACAAGTACAATCCAAGATCTTGGAACCTGCTGTCCCACATGAATATCACCGGGCTAGCAAGAGCAGTAGTGAAGTCAGTACTATGTACAGTATAAATAATCGTCATATTTTGAGCAGCAGGCATCATGACCAGCTGATATTTTCTTTCCTCGGGACCAGTTGTTCCCAAGAGTGCATGGCTGGAGCCATATGATCTTATCAACACATTTGAGAGCCCGACCCAAACACTGACAGAGGTTTTGCTGCAGCAATGACTGTCATAGAAGAAAGTCGCCCTTTTGCACAGCAGTTATCCAATGTCTACTTTACTATACTTTCACTTTTTTGTTTTAAACTTTTTGTGAAGATCAGCCTTGCTATACTTAGTCATTTCTACATTGTGAAAGGAAACCGTAAGGAAGCAGCAAGGATAGCTGCTGAATTTTATGGAGTTCCTCAAGGACAAGGTATATTTGTATATACTCTGTTATCTCAGCTGTTTGGGGATTTAGTTTTTCAGGTAATTACTTATCTGATAGCCTCATTTGCATTCAGTTTTTCAAGTGATATGTGTGAGTGGGATATTTGTTCTGTACTTGTTGCTGTGTATTTTATAACCAAAATTATCTGTAGAAGTGTTGTTAGATTATGTGAGCTTTTTTTTTGTTTGTTTGTTTGTTTTTAAATTAACATTAAGTTGAGAATAAAACTCGAATATCGCAGCTAGTTTTCTATTTGGAGAGAGGCCTAGTTTTAAGATGGCTGTGTATAAATAAGGTTGCCAAATACTTCCCAATCTGGGACTATTTTCCCAATTGCTCCTAATGTTCCCAGATTACCATGCATAGTTAAAATTTTCCATGTTTGGCATATGATTATTTTGCACCACTCTAGTGAAACTAGTCAAAATATTTCTGAAAGTTATGTCTTGATTAGGGTAAAATTTTCATATAGTAATTTTTTTGAGAGATATAGTTCTCATATACCTTGAATAAGTTGTCTCTTGGCACATAGCAGGAACCTTAATAACACTTTGCCAGGGCCAACTTTTGGGCATGTGTGTGGAAACCTTTCAGATTTTACTGGGTTGTAAAGCTCTTGTGAAAATTCCTTTTTCTGTTCACACTTGCAGAACTTTGGCAGAACTATTGCCCCAAGCTCATCAGTAGTGAGGTATCATTTTCATTCAGTTCTTCTTTTGTATTACAGAGCACTCTTTCTTCTAAATTGTGGCATGCTGGCACATGACTGAGCCCTGATTTTGCTCAGCTTGGGATCCCTGCTACCTCACTTGTCTTTATTATTTTTCGTTATATTCTGGGATGGCATCAAGCTGAGTTAGGCAATGGAACAGGAAGACTTGTCTTGCCTCTTGCTGCCTTTATCACTCATCCCTAGGTACCACAAATGTGAAGACAAAGCCCAAGTTAAACATAAAGGGAGAAACTATTGAAATGAGCCAGAAACAGTTTTAAACTCAAAAGATTTTTTCAGTCTTCAGTGTTGGGACTAAAGCTAGACATTTGGTGTAGGGGTGTTAAAATTTGCAATCCAGAAAGAAAGGCTTAAATCCTAAAGCAGGAATTAGCTTACTTTGCAGATTTACTTGAGATGGCTTTGTATCATGTGCTTTCTGCACAAGCTCTGAAACCCAGGGTTTTTACATCTGAGCCTGTTAATGGCACCACTTGAACTACTGAGCATGTGTGTGTTTGTGTGTGAGTGTATGTGCAGATATAGATGTGGGAGGGTGTGGGTGTGTATGTATGTGTTCACTACAGCAGGGTGGGAAGAACACAGACAGGAATACTTGCAGAGAATGGGGAAGGCCTTACTTGAAGTCAAGAATTTTTTGCCAGAAGCTGCTTGCTAGCTCTAAGGCAGCTCTTTATGGGAAGACCAACACATGAGCTGAATACATAAGGAAAGAGACTTGGGAGGAACTGGAGTGAAAGGAATAACATGCATCAGGCTGGAGAATACAATAGTGTTTATGGTGTTACCTGTTGCTGAATCCAGGAATCTGTAATTCAGGCATTTGTCAAAAGTCTCATCTCATACCTAAAGAAATTTTAAGCATTAAGTATTACTAAGCATTCTAGTAGCTGGCCAATGCAAAAGGTGAAAATCTATCACTCTTGCAGGTTACCGTTTTGGTCAGGTAGCAGAGGTTTTTATTGATTTAAGGATCAAACATATGGTAGATTTTCTAGTTTTCTGCTTGTTTTATTAAAAGAAAATGGTTAATGCAACTATTTTGTGCTTAAGTTGGACTTTTTACAGTTCAACATCAGTGTGCCTTCATTTTTCGCTGTCCAGCTTGCAGTGGTTGGTTCTGGATTTGTAACAGTTGTAAGCACATCTCCAGCTAGTGTTACAGAATCTGCTGTTCATCCATTTGTTGTGACTTAACAGCAGCAATCCTTGCTCTTTGGGATGCAAATAATTCTCCTCAGAATCATTATTTTATCTTATCTTTTCTATACTTTAGTTCTATGTCTGTGGAAAGAGGCATGCTAGTGTCTGAACTCACAGTGTGTTGTGGGGTTTGATTTTTTGGTGTTGGTGAAACATAGGGATGCCTCAGTAGAGTTCATGTAATACATGTAACAAAATATCCTGTTAAAAGTGATATCTAAAAGATGTACAATAAGTAACATGAAGCATGAAACTGCTTGAAACATTACATTGTAAAATTAAATACTGAGTATCCTCCTAATTAATGATCCATTCTGTGTTTTTTCTCAAGTAGTGGAGAAACCTTGGCAGAAAAAACACAGCACAAAGAACCACCAAGATAGATGATTAGCCTAGCAGCTATCATTAGCTAATTGAAGTTTATAGTGTTTCAATAAGTAATTAAAATTAGAGGAAATGTTTACTTTAATTTTCTAGTTTTAACCTGATTACATACTCTCAAAATTCTGTTAGGAATGGTATTTTAGGTTTGCTTTTAATAACAAAAGATTACTTATTGCTGTTATAATGCCTTGTCTAGGACAGTGTGCTATAATTTTGAAGAAAAAAGAACCTTTGTAAATAATGTGCTACTAGGCACAGGCATTATTTCATACTTTCTAAACTGACCCCTTGAGTTAAAATAAGTTTTTCTTTTATGAAGTCTGTGTAGTTGAGGGTGTTTCAGGTAGAGAGAGGTAGTTTTTGTTGGAACGCCTTTTGTCAAACTGAAGGTATAGAGGTCAGTCCAGGAACTGAGGCCCAGGGATCATGCATTTCAAGGATGACTTACTTTATTTTGTCACTTTTTCTCTATCAAATATAAAGAGACAGCTTTGCCTGTGTCATCTGCTTTGTGTGGTCTTGTTGCTAAATGGGTCATACTTTATTCCTTAATATTTCAGGAATGTTTTCAGTTTCAATAGTCAGCAATCTACACTCCATTTATCCTTTGGATCTCAAGTGCATATGAATGGCTGGATAACGTAACAGTCATTAATTAAAAATTATTATACGGTTTATGTGACATTGAAATACAGGAACTAGATCAGTGTTCAGCATCAGCTGAGACCAAAAAAGTGCATGTAAAAGCTCTACTAATTATAAGGCACTTTCATTTGCTTATGGAAATGATGTCTGAGTAAAACTTTTCTTGTGTATAGCTGAAAGGTACCTTCAGAGGTAAATTGAATGTGAGTTATCTGGTGAATGTTTGGCTAACCTGTTTTTTAAATGCTTAGTAATAGTGATTTCTGCAGCATCCTTATGCAACCAATTGCAGGTTTTCTGTCCTCATCACTAAACTGCTTCCCACTTCCCCCAAGGGTGACCTAAATCTTTATGTCTGCTAACTAAATTCATGAAATATTACTGTTTTCTCTCTGTGTATGAGAAGTAATCAATTTAAGGACTATTATAATGCATTTTCTTACTTCTGCTGTTTTGGTTTTTTTTTTCTTTTCTAGAATAAAGTAAAAAGGATTTAACTTTGTCTGTCCTGTGAAGTCTTATTTTCTAGCACCTGGACTTGCTGCAGTTGCTCTCCCTTGGACTTGTGCCAGTTCATATATAGTTTACAGACATCTTTACTGATGTCTAATTTCCCATGTTAAACAGAGTGCTCCAGCTGAGACTTTATGAGTGTAACCAGGGAACTATTAGTTGTATACAAGTGGAACACTTATGTCATGTGCCATGTATATGGCACCCTGTGTAATACCTCCTGGAATGATGCTGCCCCCTCAGCAGTAAAGTATTATGGATAGAGGCTGTAGCCTGTAAGCCACATGTTAAAACAAAGTCACTGTATTGTGCATTTGCTTTTTCCTCTCTACGTACAGTACTTTGTACTGGCCTTCAGCTAATTTCCTGCTCCCTTGGTATCAGACAGTTTCTCTGTTTTACTTGTCTGTTTTGAATTGCTTCCCTCTGAGCAGTTGTAGCATCTACAGTTTAGTGTCATCTACTGTCTGCATAAAAATAAATACATTATTCTATCATTCACAATATTGAAGCCTGAATAGCACCAAATGCAGGACAGAACTTTGCAGTCTTTTACATTTACTTAAAGTGAAGACCTGTGTCCTAATAAGCTATTAGAGTTGAATTTTTTTTTCAGTGAAGTCAGTGTTATTAGTACCATAAAAAATTAAATGAAAAAGGGATCCATTCTATTATAAAGGTGCCATTTTCTGGGTTATTTTTAACTCTGGCACTAATTTTGTAAACACCTACTCATAAACACTTGCCCCATTGACTTGAAAGGGACTGATTAGTTGTTTGGAGCCCAGTGCTTTCCAATCAGGGACTAGAGCTCTGTTAGAAATAGGTTGTGGTGCCTAGTGTTTCTTTATTTATTGTGTTGAGGTGAGCATCTACATATTAATTTCATTTGCAACTTTGCAAAAGTCAGTATTTTATTAATTTCTTTCTTAATGGGTAAAGATGTAACAAGTATATGTTTGCTCCATTTTTAAATTCTGTGCCCTACAAACTGATACACAAGAATAAACTGACTTGAAAATTAACTTTGAGTATATTTAGCTCCTTAGCAAACTATGTGTAATGACAGTGACCTGCACAGTAACATTTCTTGTCTCATGGTATTTCCAGATCTGTGAAGAGTTAATAAATCAGCCTTTTGTACAGCTGTTGCTGGATGAACACTGGAGGGTCAAAAGCAGCTTTTAGACTCTTCCTACTATACCAACTAACAAGTCATATCATGAATGTGCTCTGTGTATAGGAGCACTGGGTTGGAACTTCATATGAGTTTTAGGATTGAGGTATTAGTGCTGTGGTATGAGGTGATTTCAAAGTTTGTGGATCAAATCTAAAGAATTAATCAATTACCAGATGTTTTGGATCTGTAAGATACAAATTCTGCCAAAAAATACTGGCAAGATCTTGGTTTGTATGAAAGAGCCTATACTTTGTTAGTAAAGATAACTTAATGGAAGGAGGCGTAGTTCCCACTCATAAACATTTTTGTAAGGCAGAAGATGTCTATTTTATCAAAAGTAAACATAATGCTCAGTAATAGTCAAAATCATCTACAAGCAGAAAGTGATAGAGAGGAACCTTCTTACAAAAAAAAAACCATAATTTGCGGAGGTTAACATAGCATAAACAGCAAAGAGTCATGTGCATATACAGATATCTGGGGTCTGATAGACAAGCTAAGTAGTTCTGAGAATGTAAAATGATTTGTCTTAAATATCATATTTTTTAATTATGTCACCTCTTTTCACAAAAAAATTGTATAAAATTTCACTTTATCCATAAGTGTGTAAGTTAAAGTTACTTGAAAGCAGAAATTGTGTTTGTGGTATGCTTCTCAAAATACATTCTGGTTTTGCATAACAGGAGAGGTGAATATGCACTGATTTCTTCTAAGGTTAAGAAAGTCTACTCTTGAATGACTGTAGCAAATTCTAAGCTACCCAACTTTGTTGTATCTTCCTTGGTCAGGCATGGTAGGAAAGCTCAGTACACTAGTTAGGCTAAATTAAGCCATTGACAGGACTGTGGTAGTTCAGTCTACTGGAGTCTCCATCTTCTCCCAGAGACTGGTAAATACTATGATGTTTTCTGTTTCCTTTTTTGCTTGTACACTGAGAACTACTTGGGTAGTCCCAAGAATATGGTCCTTAAAATACAGCTCATAAATGGACAATAATGTCGTGTTTCACTGTTAGAAATCTACTGTTTGGATGGCTTGTAGTGAATGATTAGAGCAAAGTTTTCATATTTATTTTATCCTAACAAGTTGCAATTGATAATGCCACTCAGCAACAGTTGTTAGGTAGGGAAGATAGGCATGAGGCATTTTCTCAACTTGCATTCCACAGAGATCACAGTTCTATTAATAAAAGCCATACAAGACCTCTCTTAGCTTCCTGGATACAATGGAGATTCATTTAGCAATGATAGGAATATTATATGGCATACCTATTCACCATACCACTTGGTGTAAGGCACCACATTTAGCATTTGTTTTTCATTTGAAGCACGTAAGCTAATGGTGTAAAAATGCTTAAGATAGTGTGAATTTTCTTTTTTGAAATTTTAGAGGGGTTTTTTTTTTGGTGGAGCTCATCACATTCTCTTGTATGCCAAATAACTTTGCCTAGTATGGCAAATGACTGCCAAAGAAGAGTCATACTGCAGAATAACACCAAAAAGGCACCTTCTTTGAAGGAAGGAAATGACACCACATATTGGACAAATACCAGAACATTATTTTGTGAAGAACATATTCTACCTTAAAGAGGTTTTGCTCAGATTTATATGATGCAACTAAATTGGCATGGCCTTAGCCCTGACTTATTTGCAGCAACAAAAAGCAAGAACATCTGTTGGCAAGCCAGTTACTTTTAATTCAAATTTTTTCATTTTTTACATCCCTCATCTGAAAGAAAATTTCTGAGGCCACAGAAAAATCTAGTGAATATGTATGCTGTAGCCTGTTTGCCTGCTTGCCTGTCTAAAAGAAACTCATATAGCCTGTCATGTGGATTTGTTTGTGGGATTTGTTTTTTACTCTTCTGTATATGTGAGGACCTCCTTGAGGTCCACTAGCTGCATTTTTTGGTTGGTTTCATTCAGGTATGCCTCCTTGAAATGTATTTTTTGTCTGAATATGGACCTTAACTTGTCACCCACCTAGGTCCCATTCGCTTGCTTGGAGTGTACACTCTAAACTCGCATGGAAATGCCCTTCATCAATTGATTTCTGTATTTTTCTGTGTGAAATGAAGAGTAAGCTTATGAAATAATAAAAGCACAAAGAGAACATTATGAACTCTGATGTATCTTAAAACCTGGGGTTTTAAAGGTACATAGCAATACAACTGAGCAATAAGACTGAAAGGCAATCTTGGAGCAATCTGTCTCCAAGGCTTTAAAGAGAACTGGTGTTAAAGAAAATACGCAGAAAACTGCAGTATTGGCTTGGGGCAAGCTCGGTTGTACCATCTGCACTGGTCTTTCTTGCATTGGTGGGGCATAAGGCAACACGGGAAGACCAAAATAGCAAATCTCCCTGAAGGTGATGTTCCTTCCTTCAGCCACTGGGTTTTTATGGCCAGGGTTTTGCTATTCACATTCCTCTCTTGTAGGGGATGTTCTCAAACACTTGCAATGCAGGCAAACAGTGAGTGAACTTCTGCCAGTTAGAGGATGGTGGCTTGGGGGGAATTGCATAGCATGCCTGAGTACTGAGCTCTGCTCAGGACTGCAGCAATGCTGGCTGGCTGGCTGGCCATAAATCCTTTGTGGCATGCTGCATCTGTTGCACCAGTGGATGTTGCTCCCTGCCATGTCTGGAGCCTTTCTGGCAATAGATATGCTCTTTCTCTTTATGGCTGTTCTTTCACCATAATTTACTGAAGATTCTCTCTGGGGTGCCCTTTACCACTCCTATGCTGACTACAAGATTCATACCTGTGTCTGTCTTTTTGACAATATCTGAAGCTCAGGCCTGCTTGGTAACTGATTTGCTTAGGTTCTGCCCCATGACTTCTGTAATTTAGTTTAGTTTACTAAACTAAAGCAAGTATTCTGTGTTACTGCATGAAGAGTCTGACAGGTACATATTGCAAACAACCAAAAAAATATAATAAATGTGTCATTGTTCTGTATTTGACTTCCTGGAGACCTGAGACAAAGCCTTTATCGTATCAGAAGTTTAAATATTTTTTCAACCTTTAGTTATGATTCCAGCATCCAAGAACATAAGGTGTAACAACTGTAGAAATCTCAGGAGAAGAGGTAGGGAAATTATTGGCCAGACAGCCAGGCTGTTGCCAACGTCATCATCTTCTTCTTCTTCTTCTTCTTCTTCTTCTACTACTACTACTACTACTACTACTACTACTGATTTGGATTTCCAGCTAAGAGAGAGTGATGAAATTGTATTAAGAGTATGTAATAGAATTTTTTTAGTGCTTATAGTGGTGTAAAGAAATGTCATTTTATGCTGAATTAACTAGTGACCATTAAAGCATTATTTACCTATCTGCTGGTATTTGTCAAGAGGACTGGTTGGTGATCTGGATAATGCCTAAGCTTCTGGTTGCCTGCTAATGATACTTGCCATGAAAAGTATGGCTTGATGCAAGAATCTGTTTAACAAACAAATAAAAAGTTGTTCCAGGCCTTTCCCTTTTCCCCTCCTAGAGCTTTATCCCTGTACTTTCATGGTGCATTTATGTTCCTTGGCATTGAGCTGGCACTGCAGAATGTAACAGTGGCCACCACTGTGGCCTTGTAGGATGCTGTTTTTGTCTGAAACCACAGGTCCTCAATCTTTCCTAAAATTTGCTTCATCTTGGCAACTCCTGCAGGGAGGAATGTTCAAGATTCCTTTTGGTTTGTTTTTGGCAATGTCAAATAGCAGGCCACTGCTGGGGTACTGGCACTGAGCCACAGGGAGTCTGTCTGTCATTTCAGCTTCATGGTTGCAGGGTGTGGATCACATGAGCAGGAAGAATCAGTTTCTAGTCCTGTTCCAGAATTTAGTGTGGCACGTTCCATGCAGTCACTGTGACCCCATAGTAATCCTGGTCATGAAAACAGAGTAACCTGAAAGTACAGAACAGTTTGGGAAGCAAGGTGGGTCATCAGTTTGCTGTTTTGAGATGGTTGCACACAAAATACTGATCTGTGACCTTTGAAAATGGTGCAATTTTGTGCAATTTTTCCTAAGATAAATTACTGTTGTAGGAGTTTGGACTGTATTGCATTGGACTGCATCATATGTTGAAAGGTCAAGGGGGTTTGGGTATTGTTGGTTTTATTAACACATTTTGTGTGTTACCACAATTGCATCTCAGATGCCTTAAAAATAGTCTTGAAAATAGAATGAGTTCCCTGCTGAAAGGGAGGAACAAAAATTTACTTCTATTTTCATTCCCACCTGTTAAGAACTGTTGCCCCTTTAAACTCAGAGCTATGTGCTGGCATGGAAATTTTGAAACTTTACTCATATTTCCTTTTACAAAAAGCTGGAATAAAAGATTTAGAGAGTTTCCTTCAACACTTCCTCTGTGTTATAAATTTGAACAGAACTAATTTTTAATAAAATTTTATATAGTGCCTTTTTTAAAGCTTGTATGCTAATTTAGGCCAGAATTCCAAACCCATCAGTAAAGTCCTCTGGTTTCCTTACTCTCAGACTGTAGCATCTGCCCCTTCCCCTGGCTACTTTTTTGAAGGCAACTGCATTGCTTCCATGAGTAAATGTAATCTAAATGCTGGGCCTAACTGCTTGTTTGCCATGTCAGGAAAAATAATGGTCAACTTTGTTTTTTACATGCTTGGACATCTACTTAGACTTGTGTTAAAGGTTTTCTGGCAGATTTTGGAAGTGTTTGAATGTCTTCTATAGAGAAAAAACTGAAGAACATAATCTCAGGACTAAGCCTAATTGCTTTTGTAGTTTGGAATGTTAATAGTTTTATTTCCTAATGAAGTTGAAGGATACTGATTTTTATTTTGCAGCTTATGTAGCCCAGGGCTTAGATGGTTGACGTGAGAAGGATCACGTAGCAATTCCCTGCCAGAGGTGGAAGTGAAATAGCATGGTCTTCAGCCTTGCTCCATGGTTTTAACCATGTTCATTCCCTCATCTCAAGTATATTTTTAACATAATTTCATTTCAGATGATTTTTGATGCTGGTTTAGCTGGTTTTTTTTTTTTAATCTTGTGTTTGTGAACTGTTTTAATAAGACTTTTAAATGTTTTTTGCCTGGAGGTTGAATGGTTGGTCATAGCAGAATTTAGTGAGAAGTTCCTTCTGGAGTCCTGAACTGGATAAGCTTTGCTTTCTTTAAAGCACAAAAATGCATATTTTTTAATGTCCTCTAGAATATTCAAAGTAACTCAGTGAGTGGCAAGATCTATGAAATGTCACTGTTTAATGGAGATACTTTTCCTATAAGCCATGCTTTGGAAGTGGAGGGTTTTGGGGGTGCTCCAACTGCATGGGGAGCTCCTTGCTTCCTGTGCAGTTGTCTGCAGAAGAGAGCAGGTGATGCTGGCTCCTGTGGGGCTCTGCCTCTTTGAAGCCATGGCAGCTGTCTGAGTTCCTGCTGCTTTCCTTGCTCCTGCCAGCCACACCTCCCCGACAACTAAGAGAGAGCAGAGGCTGGAATCAATGTGGGAAGCATTTGTATGAAGTCCTTCCAGTTTGTACCACTCCTGTAGAAAGATGCAGATTCATTCTCAGCTGACAACCTCACCCACAAAACTCCTACAAAAAAATGTAGATTTTTTTCTTGCCAGACCACTGTCAATTCCTGCTCTGCAGTCTCAAATGCTTTGCTTGATCCTGATCCCTCACCACCTTTTCCTGAGAGTCCTGGAATTCCATTCCAAATGGAAATTTAAAACTGAGATGAGCCTCAGAGCCATGGCAAGTACAAAAATTGTCAGTTTATTTCTCACAGGAGAATAATGCTGGTATCTTCCTGCCGAGGCACATGTTACATGTCCCTAGTATGCTCTCCTGTTAATTCCCCTTCCAATATTTATTTACTTGGAAGAAAGCATAATTCCAGTATTAAAGTGATATATTTATAATGTCCCATTTATAATGAGCCCTTTTGTGAAAGCTCTGTTTCAGATTTACATGCAGAGATTTGATATGTTGAAGTGCTTATTTCAGTCTGGGAGATATTCTGGTTTGGTCAGCTAGATAAAACCTGAGGAAAACAGTTGTCTGAAGGCAGCCTAATGTCTGTGAGCGTGCTGTTTTGTTCTGTGTTGTCAGAAGAGCAGTACCCACCTGCTTCTGTTCTGTAAAGGGTGCAGCACTATTCCAAGTGAGACAGCTCTCATGTGCTGCAATTTCAAGGTGAAATTTGCAGCTGCTCCTTCTTCTTCCCCTCACCCTATCTACCTATAATCTTGCCTCTGGTTTTCTCCTAAAGTAAACCAAGAGGGATATAGAAAATTTCATTAAATAGCTGAGCATTATTTCAGAATTTTAGGGATTAAGTTTTGTCAGGTACCTGAAAAAAAATAGTGAAACTCAGTAATGTTGATTTGCTTGTTAAAAATTTACAAGTGGCTACTTAATATATCTGTAGAAGAGCATAATGAAGAAATACTACAAGGAAATGCCAGGGAGGTAAAGGTGGCATTTTAACATGTTATTATTACAGAGAAATCACTGTCTTTTTCTCTGATGCAATTTTATCATGGATTGATTCTCTTTGCAGATTTCTGTTGTATAGTATCAGCTGATTACATAGTAATGAACAAAAAATTCAAGCAGTCTTTGGTTGGTTTTGTTACTATTTTAAAAAAATATTGATCTGTGCTTCTTCTGGCAAGACTACAGCCTTACTTTCACAATGGGATCAGACTTTCAAAATAATTTTTTTTAGTCAAAACATGCTTTTATTCAGCCTTTAGTTTCATTGACATTTGTAGGATAACTTGCCCCTTATTAAAAAAAAAAAACAAAACCAAGAAACAAACCATAGAAAACCAGGAGTGTTTCAAAATTTCACGGATTCTCCTGAATTCTAAAATCACTCTTTACTGCACATTACATATGAGTAAAACCTGATGCAGTTATAATTGTTGTTACTATTATTAAAAGCATTTCCATTCTGATAAAATAATTTCGGTTTTCTATTTTAGGCTGCTTGGTATTCAAGCAGCAAAACATTTGAATACTTATGCTTTGAGAATCTGTTTCTTTTTTGTGTTAAATGATTAAAAAATTAACACCCTTCCATTTAAATCATGTAAATAGTTAAGACTCATGCTGTAGCTAAGCTGATTCTTTCTCTGTTTTAAAAATAGAAAATGCTGGAGCAGTCTTTCCCTTCCCCCACTCTGTAGTCACTAGTCCAAGCTAGTAAGTGTTACTGAATGGATTTCAGTGTTGTAGCCATTCTACAGTAAGTACAGCAAGATCCTTTGTGAGAAAGCGAAAGGAGGAAAAAAGGTGGTAGAGATCATTTGTGGATGTTCGTCAGAGCAGAGTACCTGCACCAATGACAGACAGGCTTTCCTCGAGAAACAGATCATGACAACAAACACTGCTGTGCAGAGGAGCCAGAATCTCCCCAAAAGACGCCTAGAAAGTGTAGGGGAGTGCCCTGCAAAACGGAAAGCTAGCTGGGGCATTCTGACCAGCCAAGGTTAGTATAGCAGCCATTTCAGAAACCGGTACTGAAATATGCTAAGCTGACCCAATTTATGATGGTCTAGCTATAAAACTGATTTTTGGGGTTTTTTTGTTTGTTTGTTTGTTTGTTTCAAGCTGTAATGTAAATGCATGCTTTTGTTAGTGGGACTTTATTGTCTTGCATGGGTTAACACAAGGGTATTGAGGCTATTTTTGTTCTTTCTGCTCTCTTATCAGCTCATCTAAAATACCATTTCTTGTTTATCTGCCCTATTTGTTTTGTGCAAGTGTTTAAGGCTAGACTTACCCTGACTTTTGGTGTCCTGTCACGAGGTAACTGGATACTAAAGGTTAATTGTTTACTATGGGGAACTAGGGAATGAAAGGAGGGGGAGGAGTAAACTTTACGTACAACTTTATGTGTAAGGAGTCTATAGATAGCTGAAATAGAAGGCAATAGAGGAACACAGGTGACAGAATTATTCTCCTGTACAAAGATACTAAGGGAAAAATATAATTGTAAGGCTTTCCACAGAGAAGTACTTAGGAGGTTTTTGAGTTGCTGAACGCTGACATTTTCAACAATGAGGAATAAACTCTGTTAGAAGTGTTTAGGACTCCTATTGCCTGTGCCATATTTTCCTGTAATTTTTTTTCCATAGTCCAAGTGTGTAAACGGGGGCTTTGAATAATTGCAAGAGTCTTAAGAGGAATTTTTTTGAAAGAGTGATCATAATTCCATGATTTAATATTGATGGTATCATAAGGTTTAGAGTGAAACAAAATAAGAAATTAAGGAAGTCAAGCCTGAAAGTGATGATCATATGATATAAAATAAAAAGATAGAAATGTTAAAATAGTCAATGAAAGTAGTAGATAGGCGTGAGTTCATATGTTGTACATAAAGGAACTGTGAATTTACCATGTAATATATAGCTATATATTAGCTAGATTCTTAAAATATATTCTTATTCTTAAAATACCTTTGATGATTTCCAGTATTGACAGTTTTAGAATGAAGCAATATTCAAGAAATTAAGCACGTTTCCTTATTTTCCAAGTAACCGTTTGAATGCAATGATATTGTGTGATTGCATTTATTCATCAGTTTTAATATGCAGAGCATCTTTTGCCCTCATATTTCTCACTTTTTGGGCTAAGATTTCCTGACCTAAAGAAACTTTTATTTATGGTCATTTTAGCTTGTTAGGTCAGTATTTTCCAAAAAAAATTTGGACAATATCCCTCAGCTGAAAAGAAATTTCACAACAATTTATCAGTGTTAGTACTAACCACTCCATTATATGGTTAAAGGTTAGGCTCTCTTGCTGCTCTTAAAAAGAAATAGCTACAATTATTCTAGTTTTGAAATTCTCAGAATCTAAGTAAAATATGGAAACTAAAATTTTCTGTAGAATCCATCTTAACAGGTTCTAGCTATTTAGAGCCTCTTTGCCATGCTGGGAATATACATTTATTGATAGGCATCCTGAAGTACTGAGAGACTTCTGTTGCACTTAAGGCTTCTGATTGTTGCAGTGCACTTGAATAACAAGTATATCTTTTATCAACTCTGAAGGATGCTTTTTTTCCTTCCTCTCTATTTCATCCATGCAGGTGTCCAAACCTGACTTGGTCTACAGGCACCCTTGCAGAGCGAAGAAAGTCATACTGCAATGCAGTCTGTAATTAAATAGGCAAATTGGAAAATGAGCTGCAAGTGATGCAGAGGGGGGAATGTATCATAAGATTAGATAGAAGGGTGAAAGGATAGAGTCAAAATGGGAAAAGGCCTTCAGCCTACTGGCTTGAGGGCTATAACACCAAAATCTCATGGATGTGACAAAAATTACGCACTGGGCCCAGATTTGCTGCACAATTGCAGCAAATTTCTGTTTGTAAGGTTCAGGATTAGGCCTTAGGCTGCATTCACTCTCAGGCAGTCTGGGAAAAGACAGAGAATTCTCAGCACAGTTTGGGAAAAATTGTTTGTACTCTCAATTAAGACTGAGACTGGGTTTGAGGAGCAGAATTATTCCAGACTTTAATCTTCAGAGTCTGAACTCAGCTCAGAATGTCCATAGGCCTTTCCTGTCACCTTCTAGTTGGGAAGGGGACTGAAAAACCCTTACTTTGTTTTAGTGACTTGTCCAAGGAAATAATAACAGCCAAAGGATATTACCAGCTGCTCCTCCTACTCAAGTCATATCTGATGAGGATCTAATAGATTACTGAATTTGGAGATTTATGTGATTTTACATCTTGGCATTCTAGCTAGGGCATACAGACTTTGCAAGCTACTTTAGGTTAGAAAAACATCCAGACAGTTGTTGATGCTTCGAGAAGATGGAAAAACAACCTGTGCATGAGCAATGGATGTGGAGCTGTGGCTGTGCTTTCATGTGACACGAGAAGGGGCCTGACACACTCCTTCCCACACGTGCATGGCTGAGCATAGAGCCAGCAGTGACTGCTGCTGCTCCCACCATTAACATTGCCATCAGCTTCACACAGCTTAATGTTAATTCTGTTGGGAACCAAGCAAGCTGTGTTTGGAAATTGCTGTTGTGTTATTCTAGGCTTTTTTTGTAGAGTTCAGCGGCTTGTGTTTTCTGTAGGAAAAGTATGCAAAAGTGCAATGCCAAACACTCGAAATGTTACCTGTGCCACTCTGATTTGACCATTCAGTGCATTATACCCCAGTACTTGACAGCACCGTCACGTGCAGTGCTCTTCCACAAAGCCCCAGCCTCCTTAGCTGTGCAGCGTGAATGATGTTCTGAGAATGCATTAGTTTTATACTCAGAAAAAACATACCCTGTGTTCTGCTGTTTGATGCAAAGGTTAGAATCATGCGGTGAATGGTAGGGAGAAAGGGTTAGTGTTTTAATGCCCTTAAAAGTAAATTCCATTCTTGTCTTTGGAACCTATGTGTTTTAAGACCAATCACCTAATGTAAAAGCTTTTTGGCTGATCATGGTTATTATTATCTAAAGCTGTGAAAGTTCAGAAGCTCAGAGCTCTCATAACCATAATCAAACTGTGCTTTTAGTGCGCACTCTAATGTTTAAGTCAAAAAAACCAAACTGTTAGAATGGTTTTATAATTCAAGCATTAAAACTCTGTCTTTTAGTTCCTTAGTTATAAAATAGTATGAATTGATGATGTTCTGATATAGGTTAAGCAGGGGAGTTGAAGTATTCTTTTATCATTGGGACAATACCATGAAAAAGGCAGTAGAAAATTAACAGTGTTACAGTGAGCTTATAGTTTGGATGACATGTCTTAAAGAGATCCTGCTAGACCTGGAGATAAAAAAAATTTTGAATACCAACTCATTCACTGAATGCAACACTGGAATGGCAAAACTAATATGTCATATGGTGCAGGTGCTGTTAGACACAGAACTGTGTGGGAAAGCTTTGCATGGCTTTTAGGAGTAGGCAATTGCTAGCATTTACATTTGGAATGAAGCCCCCAGGTTGAATATTTAAAGTCTACATTATGATAAACAATAGAAAGTATACTGGTTTGAATCAATCAAATTTTCATTGTTTGTATACATACATATATATATATACACACACAGTTATGTAGTTATATTGTTAGAGAATTTTCATATTACTTGAAACATTGAAATGACATATGTAAATGCCACTTGAATGACATCTTCTCTTTCAGACATATTTTAATAATCTCTAGCTTAAACTCTAATTCTCTTGGAGTTCTTCAGTGTTGACTGTTTGAACTTCATTTATTAAAAAAAAAGTGACTTCTGTTTTTCTGGTCATATCTAATCATGATAGTTAAGCATCATAGATATATTTCTTAAAGTTTAAATCCTTCATTGAAGATTTTTTCAATAGTTTTCAACATAAAATATAAATTAAGTAGTAGACATGCTTCTTTATCCTACAAAGGATTTAGACAAATGAGTAATTTTATAGTCCCACAATAAAGATCTTTTCAAACCTAGTTAGATATATAAAATATCAGACACTTTCAACAGCTGGGGTGAAGTGATTCTGTTGATCTTGGGACTCTGACGTGCAGGGTTTTTCTCTTTAGTTATTGATCCTGTATGTTGCTTCAGTTGCCAGAAGCTGAAGCACTCAGAATGTATCTTAAATAAAAGGTAACAGTGCTTGTGTTAATACATAGCTTTTGTTGGTTTTGCAGAAATAAATATTAGCTACAACGCTTTCCAAATACTCTGTGTTTCTCATCTCCCAGTAATGAGCTGTGTCAGGCTTCTATTTTCAGTTCTTCTTTGATGATAGTGCTTCTTCTGATGGCTGGGACTCCATCTATTTAGCCATAGACCAGTAGTTTTTTAAAGTGCTGAGCCCTGGTATAAATACTCTCCCAAAAAGAACTTTATTCATTACAGTTCTCCTTTTAAAAATCTAGCCTTTAATGTACTTTTTATACTGAGTTGAGGGTCGTTGTTTTCTTGGTTTTTTGGGGTTTTTTTGGAGACTTCACAAATTTTTAGAAATAAATACAAAAGGAATTACATGACTGGAGGTAAAGACTATTGTGAAAATATTTTTACTTAGTATTTTACTACTATAATTGTAATTTCAGGAATGACTTATGGATAATTGCAGGTAAAGGATGTAAAGGAGCGAAGTATGTAGCGAAATGTGAGGAAAAGAACATTAATGACTTAAAAATGAATCAAAGTCAAGAATTGCAAAGCCCTATTTTTGGACGTTTTCACTGCTGAGAATAGCTATCAACGCCCCAGCTGAAAAACTACAGAATATTTTAGAACATAATTGAAGGAATAGCGAACTACTAAAAGAAAAACACAGTTCAGGTACAGCTCAAACAGCATTTGAAACGTGTTCAGAATATCTTTGCTTTTCTTTCTAGATGTTTTCTGAGTAAGTAGTAAAATAACACAGGGACATTTGGCAGTGCTTCCCTTAAAATCTGTGTACTGATACTGATTTTTGGGGACAAAAAACTATGTCTTTGCACAAGGTTAAAATAGAAGGAGTTTTTCCTGCAGTTTATTCATGTCAAGGTTTTCTTGATTTCACTGTGAGTTTCTCTTGTACTGAAATTCTGGTTAATCTGTCTTGGAAAGCCAGTGCACAGATACTGGCACTTTGAGAATTTCTTATGTTAAAGAAAGAAATGTGAAAAACTGACAAAAAAGGGCAGCAGTCCTGTACCATAAGAAACTGACAACTTGTACACGCTCATATATTCAAAGCTGTGTTTACTGAAGGCTGGAAGTTCGTATTACAGGGAGCTGCTGATCTTCCGAACATAGCCAGGGTGTTTTAGGAACAGGTCCAACTAGCAAGAGCAGGGTTTTTTTATTATTATTTTAATTTTTTTTTATTTTCCAGATTGAAAGAAATGAGTAGGATTTATAATTGCAATTGGCTGGAAGTGCCATGGGGAGATGGAGATTTAGGTATTGTATAATAATTTGCAATTTTTTTTTAACTTCACCTGTTAATGCAGTGAATCTATTCTTTCTTGTTAATGCTTACAAAGCAATGATGCTTTGTAATAGTTTGCCCTTCTGGTAAACTATACATCAGAGAACTTGGAACTAATGTGGCTTCTATGTACAGTTAGAGATACTTCATATTCAGCATTGTCAGGGACCATAGGGAATTAATGCATTATCAATTTTGGAATAGACTATTTTTGCTACTACTGCTATTACAAACACAATGAATGAAAGTGTTTATGTTTTTGCTAATGACTTCTAAGTGAGAGACACTGTAATTTGTAGATTAGCAGAAGGCAGTAATCTAGGTAAAGAATTAAAGAACGCCTTTGATGTTTATTTATGGTAAATATTTATGTTGAACATATTCTTGTCCCTGTGATATTTAATGATGAATTACTGTGTATATCAACAAGTCAGTTGGAATGTTAATTTTCTTTTTCCAGACTTAGTTGGCACAAAATTGTTCTTCAACTTTTTGGTTTTAGATTTTATTTGTAGTAGAGATGATACAAGCATTTTGCATTTTATGGATTTATCAGAAACAGCTGGCTGCTGAATATCTCTGTCTGAAGATAGGGATATAAGGTGGGTCTAGGTGCAAACCAGAGCTTATAACAGGATCTGGCATAATTTGATTATCAGCTGTCACTGGAGTAATTAATAGAAATTCTTCTGATCAATCCAAGATGGAAGGAGGTGAAGGAAATGAAAGTAGAAAATTGTTGCTTTCAGATCCTATCTGCATCTTTGTTGTGTTTATACATGGCTACAAGAATGTCTGAAATGTGTGTTGAATGAGCATAAAAGCCTCATAAGTCTTATGATTTTATAAGATGTTTTTCCCTATAATCAGTTCTTTTTTTTTCTTTCCATTGGGTAGGATAAACTGAGAAAGAGATGTTCTCGTCTATAGAGACAGAGGGACAAAATTACCAAAAGCAACCTCTAAATACAGATTTAAATTTGAGGAATTTTTTGCAGCACCCAGCAGGATAACTTAATGGATCTAATTTATTTGAATTAGAACAACTTGAGTGCTCATTCAGATACTGCTGCAGAAGAAGAAAAACACTGATCAAAATACTTATAGTGATGTCACACATCCAAACCATAGTACAATAAATCTATCTGAGCTTGTTGGTATGACAAAGAAAATGCTGATGATTTGTCAAAATGGAGTCACTTGAAGGTTTCTGAGCTCAAGGGTTTTTTAATGTATAATAGCCCTTAAAATCCCAATCACTTTGTGTGTGTGGGAGTTAAGGGGGTTTTTTTGTTTGTTTGTTTGTTGGGTCTTTTTTTGTTTTATTTGTTTGTTTTGTTGTGTGGGTTTGGCTTGTTTTTTTTTCTTTTTCTTTTTTTGGTTTGATTTTTTTTTATTTGGACTATCAATAAGAATTTCAAAATATTACATTAAATAAACCTGAAGTAAAAAGTACAGGGAGTAATGTGTGTGCATGTATATGTACATGCACATAGATGACCAGAGCTTAGTGCAAATAATTCTGCAATCAGCTCTGTGTAGTCTTATGATAATTTAAATAATCACCTGTGCTTTTGTTTTGCCAAGTTTTTGATCTCAGTAGTATTCAGTAGTGCTGAGTCACAAAGTGCACCATGTTCTCCAAGATGCAGTCATACTTCTGTCTAAGTTTTAGTCTCATTCACTAACACCAGTAGGAAAATGGAGGTTTTATCTACAATTTCCTATTGAGCACCATTCCATATGATTTAACAAGGCCCTGATTTCTTTTCATATTGAATAGGCTTAATCTTGCCGTCATTCTTGATGTGATTTGAGGGGGTTGTTTATAGTAAACAAAAGTGTACTTTCTGAAACAGGCTAGTGGACAGGAGTCCAATAGGAAACAGAAACAGGGTCTATTTCTGGGGTGTAGTTATTTTAGAGCTTAGCCTGGTGACTGCCAGTGATTGAGCAACAGCCTTTGCATTTCAGGCTCATTGCTTTGCCAGTAAATGCAGTGGCTGGCTCTGTAGGCAGTCCCTGCCCATGGCAGAGTCAAACCTGCACACTTGGAAAAGTCATCTGCCAGTGTTACCAATTCATCATGCCAGGCTAATTCTCTCTGCGTTTCTTCAGGAATTTTGGGCAGCTTGATATAACTCACACAAGTGATTGTATTAGTATTTTACAGTTCTAGTGATTTTGTTCTTAGAGGAATAAATACTGATAATTCATAATACATTTTGAAGATGTTTTTTCCTTGCACAGCCTCTCAAAACTGAATTTTCAAAATTCCTGCCATAAATCGGTTTCAGCTCTGGCTGCAACCTTGGCTGGCTAGAAGGGACCTGTCAGTGTGCAGTCTTGCAGAGGAAAGGGCAGGTCCTTCAGCAAGGGGTTTGGGATGGCTCTGGAAGCTGGGCTGGGAGTTATGGAGGGTTATGTGTGTGAATGCAGGGTTGTTGTTGGGTTACAATTTTTTTTTACCTTTCTCTTTTGGGGTGATAAATGAATGAAAATAAAGGCCAAACCTTTACTGTAAACATATCTAATTATTTTTCAGCCTAATAGTTTATGGAATGAGAACTTTGACTTTATATCTTCTTTATACTTTTGTAATTTTTTTACTGTGATTCTCACTGTATTTCTCTCCTTGCACTTGTGTAGCAACTTCAAATTAATCTGACCATACATAAAGATTCCCACATTGCTTTTCATATAAACCAAGTTCTTTGTGACTTCTTCAGGCAGCCTTACGTCTGGTTTAAGTTCAAATAATGCCTATATTCCAGCTACTAAGTTTTATTATGTGTATTAAAAATGAACAATGCAAAAATAGAAGTGGAATATGGTAATTAATGAATTTATTAAATCAGATTACTGATCTCAATATATCAATATTTTGTTCTGTGGACCACATAATGATTTATTTGAGATGTGTACAATTAATAATAGAGCATTTTTTTACTGTTTAGAAACCAATCATTTGAATCTCTAAAGAGGAAAAATTAATTTCATAGGATATTTGACTTCAATCTATGCATCATATTTTCTGCTTTGCTCTGTGCATTCCAAACCCTTTCTAATTCATATGGCTTATTCAATAAATGTTGTTATTATATAGGTTCTTGGGCAGATCGCTCACCCCTGCATGAGGCAGCCAGCCAAGGACGTCTTCTTTCTCTGAAGACTTTATTGTCACAGGTGAAGGCTCTGTTTTTACAATTGCTTTTATTTTTAATGTTTTTTAATTTCTCAGCATAGATTATTAATGGAGATTTATTATGCTTTGTTTTGCTTTTTTTCACTTCAATTTTTCAGAGTAATACATATTTAGGAATTTTTCATATTATAAGATTTAAGCTAGTATTTTAAATATTTCCTCTGTATGTTTCAACCCCCATCCAACCCACCTCCCCCCCCCCCCCCAAAAAAATAAAACCCAAACCAAAATTGTGTGTAAATTTATGTCACTCTTCCCCTCTTGCATGGTATATAAATCAATATAAAGGGGTTTCACTGCTTTAAGCCTTTGAGTAAATAGAGCAAGTCAAGAAGATACTAGTTAACAGGAAGAATCACTGAAAGATTCTGGGTTTTGCATTGTTGTCATTTTAAAAAATAGCTAATATCAAAGGGAGAGGCTGTAAATGCTAAATTTTAATATTACAATATTGTCCTATTAGCTACTTCAATATTGAAAAATTATACTATAGAATACATTTGATGAAAACAGGTAGACAAAATTGTTAGTTCTTAAGAATCAAACAACATCTACTGCAAAAAATTTAGAGGGCTTGGTGATTTTATCAATCCAGTAAATGTTTTCTTTGCTAAAATTCATAGCTTTGGATATTTCAGCTCTTAAGTCACAGGTTGGTAGAGTCATAGGAGAGTTCAGACTCAGGTCCTTGTGGGGTTTTAAAGATTACCAATACTGGAGATGCAACACCCTTTCCCTCATCTGTTTCAGGGTTTTACTGTCCCCAGTTAAATATTTTTCCACATAGCTACTTGGAATTTGCCATGTTCTGTCTTGGGTCTGTTGTCTTTTGCCATGTCACTGTGCATCTAAACAGTCTGCAAATTTTGTGCCTATTTCTGATTAAAATTAAATGCTCACTGAGGATTAATTTATTGCAAGTTGAGTTTTAAGCCTATTTAGAGTATTGTAAACTATTCATTTGAACAGTAGTGTGAGGAAATGACTCTAAATAGGTTTTGTATGATCTTTAAATAACATTCAGATCTATTTTAGGGGTACAATGTAGACACACTAACAATTGACCAAGTAACTCCACTCCATGAAGCCTGCCTGGGAGACCATGTAGGATGCGCAAGAATCCTCCTTGAAGCAGGAGCGAATGTAAGGCTTTGGTTTTGTTTTCTTTTATATGAAGTCCAATTCTAACCTTGGCTTAACTGAGAAGAATATATTCCTTGATTTTAATGTAATTGGTCTCTACTTACCCTGTTGGCTAGGTTCATCTCAATTAATTACAGCTACCATCTGAATGCTAGCAAATGAGAGTGATGGGCAGCCACTGAGGCAGTAATGAGTTGGAGTGAATCTGTTAGCAGTCTTCATTATGATATTTCTCTTCAAAAATATGAAATGCATTCCTCTACTTTGCTGGATCCTCTTGTTTTAGGTGGCTTTCAGGAGGCTTTTCTTTTAATCTTCAGAATGTCTGCTGTCACACTGCACCTGTGTGCTCTTAAAATTCTTTGGTATGAGTAGAAAAAAGCACAGTCTCTTTTCTGTGCTCCTGGCATAGGTGGTCTTATTTTTTATCCCAAAATGAAAATGGGACTTTACAGATCACTTTCAGTGCAATGTCTGCTGACATCAGAGTTCAAGTGCATAACTTCCCAGGTCTCTGATCTTTGTAATGGAAATATTTATTGTTCTTAAAATTCAGTTTGCAGAACCATGTGGAAAATATCTGTGTTATTATAGAAAAATAAAAAAAGATACATAGATATTTCCAAAGCAAATTTCTCCCTACTTCATCTAGCACAAGTTGTCTAAAGATATGAAAGTATAAGAAAAAAAAAAAATTCCCACCTGGTTTATTTTTAGTATTTGTAATTGTTTTGGTGGGTTTAGGGGGTACATGGAAGAAGATCGTCCAGAGTCCTGGAAGGAGCCTTCTCCTCATAGCTGTGTTCCTCCCTTTAGTATTATTAGGCCTCACAAACTTGTCTACTTTGTCTTCTTACTCTCTCACACTGGAAATATTCAGTTGAATAGTGAGGTTGGTATTAAAGCAGTGAGCCTATGCTATTAGCTTTGTCTCCATGCTATGAAATATCACTTAAACCTGGAGACACAAACTACAGAAGAAAATGGCAAATAATCCTCAATTCCTGCCAGAGCTGTGGAGAGAAGATCCCTTTATCCCATTATTATTCGAAGTGTAAATTTTCTGTATCATTGAAACAAGCTCAGTGCAATGACTTTTGAAAATTATTTACTGCCCAGATGCCAATATATGCTCTTTAGTATTCCAGGTGTTTTTTTCCAACATACTTTAACAAGAATAATAGTAACAAATTCCAACTGAGAAGCATGGTAAGAGGAAGACAGTTTCACAGAGACTTGTCAACTTGTTATTTTAACTAGTACTTTTTATTTTATGCAAAATATCCAACTATTTCCTGTTTAAAAATCTACCTTTCTTTTAATTATTTTTGTAAATAGATTTTATATATTCTAGGTAAATGCTACAACAATTGATGGAGTGACGCCTTTATTTAATGCCTGTTCGAGAGGCAGTGCAGCATGTGCTGAGCTGCTCTTACAGTATGGTGCCAAAGCTCAGTGGGAGTCCTGTCTGCCATCACCAACACATGAAGCAGCCAGCAGAGGTAAGAAATTAGCTCCTCAATAAACATGGAGCAGCTGAGCAATGTCTCAGTAAGAGGGTTAAGAAATGTGTGTGGTTTTGTCCATGAGACAGCATACCGAAGGTGAGCAAACTGTCATGCTTTTACTGACAGGTCACAGTGAATGTCTGGAGGTACTGATATCCTGGGGTATAGATGTTGACCAAGATCTTCCTCATTTAGGAACACCTCTGTATGTAGCTTGTGTTTCACAGCAGATCCATTGCATTCGAAAGCTTCTTTATGCAGGTATGTCATGATTTAAATAAAATATTACTGGTCTGCAAAATAAGCATATTGTACTCACCTTTGAACTCAGCTGTGCTCAGCCAATTGAGGTGGAACCCTTTCTTGCAGGGGTCTACTTCAAAGTTTATGCTGAATCATATTTCTTATAATTTACTTTTTTTTTTTTTTAGTGCCACAGTAAGCTTAAGAGGAAAAAAGGAAGCAAGACCAGTAATAATGAATGTTTAAAATTTTCAGCACATAGTGCAGCTTTGTAGATATTAATTTTCTGTAGGAAAAAGAAGGGTAAAAAATGAGTTTTGAGAAATTTCATATATTAATCATTGAGATTTCAGTCAAACTACTTTAGCAATCCCCCTTTAGAAGTCCTCCTTGCTTTCATTCTTCAGCAAGTTCTGACTGATCTTTGCATGAGGCCTAAAGGCTGAGTTGCAGAGGGAAGGGATGAGGTAAAAGGCATCTGATCCTAAATTTCATATTATTTATTTAATCAATGGATTAGAGATGTTGAAGGCTGGCTCTGTTTCAGCACAAGTCCAGGGACACAACTGGCATAGCTGAAAGACAGTTTGGTGCATTTCAGGTATTTACATACAGGGCTTGCATCCTGCAGAACAATTAATTAAAATGTATATGAATATAAGTAACTACTTATGTAAATTAATTTTTTTCATGTTTTATCAGTTAGTGAGAATGCATTAGAAGTTGAAAGGCAGATAGACAATGACAATGAAATAAGCAAGAGAATGCAGAAGCATGCTCCAGTTGTTAATATT
Organism: Geospiza fortis; assembly: GCF_000277835.1. Lineage (NCBI taxonomy): Eukaryota > Metazoa > Chordata > Aves > Passeriformes > Thraupidae > Geospiza > Geospiza fortis. Next base: position 21,753,784 of record NW_005054297.1, read on the forward strand.
AATATTAAGAACAGTGAATTATTCAGATTTCAGATCCAATTTCTAGACCTGTGACATTATTATTTTACTCAAATGGACATTTAAAATGCAAACAGTGTTGGTTCAGGGAGTAAAGTTGGTACAGCAGGCAATTTTTGGTCTCACAAGGTCAGTAAGAAGCCTGAAGAAGGCCAGGTTTTAGATGAATCAACAGCTTCCCTTCTGGGGAAGGTAAATTCTTCCGTAAGGGAGAATTCTTCCATAAGGGAGATTCTTCCCCTTTACTAGTATAGTTTAAATTTGTATGGATTTTTTTTCTTGAATATGAGTGCATTATTGCAAATTAATTCAGTCCATTTTAATTTAAAACGTGTAAAAAATTACCTATTAATATAAAAGTGTAATCATTAGAACCCATGGATTGAGAGATTAATGGTTTGGGGTTTTTTTCCCCTATTAGCTTTCTTGACTGTGAATCTCACCTTAATTAAAATTAAAACGAATTTTTAGATTAATAAACAAAGTTTGGATGGGATGAGAGTCTATTTCAAACCCTTTCCAGCTTCAACATGTGAAAAATTATAAGGCATCCAAGATTCTTTCTTGACTTGGTGTACTCACAAAAATATACATACTAAACTTCAGTTTAGTGATTTTTTTAAAGAGTTAAATAAGGAAAGTATATTTTTTATGTAGTACAAATTTCCTTAAATGTGTACAAAAGGTGCTTTTTTATGATTAGGCAACAGTGATGCTCACGTTACCTGATTGGTACCTGATACCTTTTTAGCTGGTTGTACTTAGATAATAAAACTTAGGATAAAAAACCAAAACCCAAACAAAAAACTGATGTGATTAGTTATAGTTCTATGCAATAAAATAATAATAAAGTGGCTAAATACACTGTGGCATTCCAGGTCAGTGGTGGTTTTTGTTTGTTTTGTAGCCTCATCTTTCTTACTCAATAGCAAATATAATTAATCTCTTCTTACATCTCTTTATGTGCATCTGCCCACCAGGTGCCAATGTGCAGAAGGGAAAGCATTTGCAAACTCCTCTCCATGCTGCTGCCCAGCATTCTAGTACAGAGATTGTAAACTTACTCCTTGAATTTGGGGCAGACATAAATGCCAAAAATTCAGATTTTGAGAGGCCTGTTGATTTAGCTGCCCCAAGCAGTTTAGTGGAGAGACTGCTGCTCTTCCATGAAGGTAAGTTTTAGATGCTTATATTTAAAACTGCAACTTGTATTATTAAAAAACCAAACCCACCTAGAAAAACCCCCAACTTAAAAGTCCAAACAACCCATGTTATAGAAGGTAACACTGTGCTGTATGAAATGAATATATGAGCATTCAGCTAATTTCCTTTCTAACTATTAACATACTCAGCAATATTTAGCCTCAGGCCACAGCCCATTGATGAAGCAGCATCAGAATTTATACAAGCTGAAAAAGTATCATCATATGTTTATTGGGTGTTTACTTAAGTAGACATTAAAGCTACATTTTTATTGGTTTTTACAGACCTTGTTAAAAAGAACCAGAGTATTTAAATTTCAGGTTAAAAATATCTTTCATTTTGGTCAGCTGTCATAATATTTTTAATATGTATTTTATGTGCATATAAAGCAAATTATTTTGATTGTGGGCAAAAAAAATCATAAGAAGTTTAATTTTCTAAGTTTTCTTTACAAAATTTTAAAAACATGAGAAACGGGAGACTAAAGAGTCTATAGTTCCACAAACCTCTTAAAGGTCTATCTGCTTTGGTGAGAGAAAATATTCCAAAGGGAACTGGACTTGTTCAGACTGAGCTATGTATAATGTAAAAATAAGCCACAAGAGAATGAAACTATTTTAATAACCATGGGCATCTCTTTAGAGGTGAACTGACAAGTAACACTGATTCATGTTTTCCTCCAAATAAACCACCCTGTAGTCTGAATCCTTCTAACAAAACCCCTCTAAAAACTGTATGTTTTCACAAATTTACCAAGACCAGTAGTGTTTTTAAAAGTTAGAGCAAAGAAAAAAAAATACATGGCATGAAACAGATACAGGTTAATTGTCCAGAGAAAATAGCATTTTGAAGGAATGGGGGCAGAATGATAAAAACATTATGATTAAGTAGTAAGACCACTAAATATGGTCCAGGATCTTAGGGTATTTTGCCTGTTTATTCTTGTTGCAGTGATGCATTGGTAGTGCAGCTGGTAGTGCTGTAGCAGGTATGTAACCTGTGCTGTGAATAAGAAATCCCAAAACAACAGGTCTGAAATTTTTTAAGTTATTGACATCAGATATTTTCTGGGAGCTGGTTTTTAATTTAAAAAAATCTGACCTTGTCTTGCTTTCTTTAGTATTTCCCTAACTATTATTAAGGTTTAAGCAGCTCCAGTCTTTATCTTTGAGGGCAGAAAGGCAGTGAAGGAAACAGAATGAAGAAAAAGGTCAAATTTGCAAAATATGAACTTTTTTTTTTATAAATCTATTATTGTGTGAGGCAGTTGTTAAACTAAGTACTGGCCTTTATAACTGTACAATTAAACTCCTTTCTTTATTTGCAGCCACACCATCCTCTCTTTGTCAGCTCTGCCGACTATGTATCCGAAATTACATAGGAAGAGCTAGACTGCACCTTGTTCCACAACTCCAGCTGCCAACAATACTTAAGAATTTCTTACAGTATAGATAACATAGTAATTAATTGTTAGAAACTTAAATATAGCGAGTACGTTTTTTTTTCTATGTTTATTGTACGTTTTATCTAAAGAACTGCTGGGCGGGAAAAAAAGCCTTTTGCATATTGCTTAAAAAAATGGTATCTTTGACACCTGGTGTTGGAAATGTAATAGTAACTGGGAGCCATTCAGCAACTAGTGCCAAGGTGCTAATCCAGCTGAATTGGTGTGCTGATACTCTGGGACATGATTGTATAACTTTATTTAACCCTTTATAGCTTTAGTGCTGTTAACTTTAGTTGTGTTTATGTTTTTAGAATCTGTTTGACACACCTCAACCACAAAGAGTTTGTTCATTACTATTTGTTAAGTTTGTCCATTTGGAGTCAATATTTTATGTATTTTCAAATTTCTGTTGCTCGCGTACCTAAAAATACTTGGTAATGGGTGCATTATATGCATTGATAAAAATAAAACAATTAAACATAAATTCTTTTTCTTTTTCTTTGTATAAAGAATTTATTAATCACAGTGAGAAACTTCCTTTACTCTTCCTCACTGCCTGTGCTGTGGATTGCAATTAAACTGATGTGAACATAACCTCAATTTTTTATAGAATTCTCTTTCCTGGTACAATTAGTAACTTATTTCTCAAAAGCCTTAATATGGAGATACTTTTGGTATCCTCTTATAAAACAGAATTTTATGGTCAATTCCCTAATCTTTTCATAACAGTGCTGTATCACAAGCATTTAATAGGCATATTAGATAATTATATGCCTCAGAGAAAGGCATATTTTAATATGTAGTGTTTGTGAGGTTTCTGAAGGCATATAGTGGAGACGTGGATACTGACTCTTCAAGCTCAAGTTCAGGAGGTGAATACAAGGTTTCAAAAATGTCAGTTTTCTGTATCAAGATGGATACAGCTCATGAAAGGACATTACTTCTCTTACTACCTGTTTTGTAAACATTTACCCACCTCCAAAAATCCTATCGTGAATTCCCAGGATACCCCAGCAGGCATTTCTGTGAAAAGGTATTGTTCAACTCTAGCCAGAGCCCCAAGAGACATTAGAAAACCCTGAGGCTTTGCTTATGCCCTTGAATTTTTAATGATTGTGATCTGAATACATTAAAATGCAGCACTCCTCCTTTCCCTCTTTTCATTTGCTGTTCCTTTGAGAACAGATTACTTTCTCAGTGACTTATACTCGATTGCTGCAAACCAAAGCACGGGACACCTGAAAACTTGCCATTTGCCCTAGGTGATTCACCCTCTTCCATTCCTTTTCAGTGACTCCTTTCAGTATTTATGTTTCTACTGGAAAGATGATAAGTGAGGAACTAACTATAGAGGAAGCTTTCACAAAGAGGAATGTTTACTCAGTTGCTAAATAATATGCTCCTAATAAAAAAATGTAGCTGTCTTGACACTGTTAATAACCTTAATTTGTTTCTGTTTGCTGCAAAAGCTCTAGTTTAGGGGGCTTTTCTGGAGTCCTTGGAAAGTCAAATGGAGATATGAGGAGCTGCTTAGGAGTCCATCATATCCTGAGTCTGTACTGGGGTGTGTGTAGTGGTTTTTATTTTCATCCAGAAAGTAGCAATTTGTGGTTTTAGATACAACACCTTTATTGTGTATTACTCTCACAAACAAGCCAACTTTGAAGTGCCAAGCCCATCACAGCACTGCTGAACTTCTCCACGTAGAATGAGCTCATTTAGAACCTCACCTTCAGGTGTACACACATTGCTTTTCAAATTTGATTCAATGAAAGTGTCATAAAAAGCTCACATGTTCTATACACCTATATCAGATTGGAGCAAACATGGCTATTCTGTAAAAAACCAATTTGGAACACAACTAGATAAAGTTAAAAGTTTTGCTGAGAGTCTCACCAGAGTCCAGGCCATCTCATTGCAAATAGGTGTGTTCGTGCTCTTGTGGCATTTGCGATATCTATTCCCACCATTCTCCCTGATCCCTGCCACCATCCAAAGAGCAAACAGGACCATCTTTGTACTTTGCAGGTATTTGGTACTAATTTTTTTGTGTAATTATACAGAATAGGGCACTAGTCAGAAGAAAGTGGCTTGTGGTAATACCATTACTTCAATCTCAGGCAAGAGGCACTTTTCAACATAAACTTCCATCTTTTACTGACAGATAATTGTGTGAAAATTGAGTTCATTTTGGCAAGCTGAGCCGAGTTGTATGGGGCATTGCTTTTGTTACTATGTAACAGGGACAAACAAAAGAGGGAATGGATGTTGTTGGCCTGGCAGGACTATGCACTGGGACATGTCTTTGGCAGATCAGAGCATGCTACTGCCACATACCAAAAACACAGGGCAATGAAATACCTAATGTTAGGGCTTGGTAAAATCCCTTCCAAAAATGATCCCTTGTTTAGCCAGAAATGACAGGTTTGTTACTGTTCTCATGCTGTCAGGGCCCTATTAAATGTGGCTTTCATGGGTTGAATTCTTAGTATGAAATAAATGTTATGTATTAAAATATTAGAAACCAGGATCTGAAGCAAACAGTGACCCAGGTCAGAGCACTGTTTAAGTGCCCTATTACAATAAAGCTCTTATTAAATGAACTGTTATACCAGTTAAAAAGTGTTCTAAGGCATTGTCATGAAAAAAAAAAGTAGCGTGATATGTCAACTCTGGAATGAAATCTAACTGTGAAATCCTGTAGGCTTGCTGAAAGTATTCCAGAAACCCACAGGAGGCACTGCACTGGTGGGTGAGAAAGCACGTGGAATACAAGGTTCTCCTTGTGCTTCTCCTGGGCCTGTGGGCTGCTTGGCTCTGGCCATGGCCAGGGCAGCATCACTGGCTCAGCCTGGCAGGAGCCCTGAGCAGGGTGGAACAGACAGGGCATCATTCCAGCCCACAACGTGCCTTTAAAGTGCCAAATCTCCTATCTCAGACTGGAGCTGCCAGTGAAGCTGTCTCTGAAGCTTATAAACATGTCAGTACTGTTAGACAAATTATTTCCAAGAACAATGGATTTGGTTTTGCACAGATGTTGAACATAACAGAGATTTAATAGTAATTGGAAAGCACTAGCTGTGTAGCTTCGTATATTTTTTCATTTAAATGGAAATATGACTTTTACAGAGGAGTCAAACAGTCTTTTGAAGACAAAGTATTCTTTAATATTAAGGGGGAGATATCTGTATTTCATGTGCTATACTAGACAATGAAGCTACACATTAGCAAACAATCTGGAATTATTTTTGAAACTGATGAACCAGTTGACAAATTGCAACCACAGCTGTAACAGCAGACACAATTACAACCTTTTCTGCATATTCCCCTCACTCACCACTGTACAAACAACTTCAAGGAAAATGCAACCTCATGTTATTTACAAAGACTGTTACCTGATGGATCCCAAATATAAAAAATACCCTTTGACTTAATTTTTGTATTTTAGTAATGAATTCCTAACCCTCACTCTGTAATTTAAGGGGAGTAGATTTGCCCAAGATTCCATGTTAAGGCATAATTTATGTGCAACACATTTATGCAGTTATTCTACATATTCAATATATTTTAACTGTGAAATATTAATAACAATTTGTATGATACAGCAAAAGATTTTAAATATAGTAGAATAGCAACTGAGTCAATACTTCAGATCCCAATCCTCAGTCATGGGGCTGCATGTTCAGTTCTTTTGTTTGCTCTCCACCTCTGTATCAAGAACTTTTACATACCAGGTTGTAAGATTTATGTGCTAAAAGACAGATAGTCTTCCATTTGATAGAAGCAAGATCAGATACTGACTGATGGAAAATTCTTTCAAAAACTATGAACTTTAACTTCTGAAACCGAGTTCTTCTTCTGTAAGTACCATGGAGTAAACAAAGGGAAAATATTTTCAGAGAATACTTGCAGGAAGTAAAAGATTCGGTTCCAGCACCCAAGTATGTATAAAAATGGGGGATTTAGGGTACAAAACAGCTGTGTTCCCCCACTCAATATATTCTTACACCAGAAACGCTGTAATAATGCTCTAGAACATTGCCAGAGGGATATTTTACCATTTTAAAGAGGGAGGGGAAAAACCAACCCAGGATTTTCTTTTATTTCTAATCTCCATCCCAACATTCAAGCATGGTGGCATTGTTATTTCTGTAGTTAAATAAGGGCAAGGCTTACCTCTAAATTGAGGCTTTTTTGATAGGATCTACTAAATAGAGACCCAGTACTATTTCCAGTTTTATAACAGTTGCTATAGAAATAATTCTGCCGATTTTTAATTGCAATCTCTTTATATTTCATGTAACTATCAGGAATTTAAATAAATTTCAAAATTTATTTTAAAGTAGCAGCAAAAAAACCAGATAAAATAGATTTCTGCTTATGTACCATCAATTAAGCTAACAAAAAGTATTGCAACCAAGGCATCTTTTCTAAAAGTGAGCAATTCTGTTTATAAGAATTATTAATAAGAATAATGAGTATAATATTTGCCTTATAATTAAATTCCATACGATACACAGCTTTAAATATTTTTAGTATTCTATTGCCATAACTGCTTTTCCATTTGAATGCAGATGTGGTAAATAAAAATATAAATGCACAAGTACTTACTTCTGGTCTGTCATATTATATGCATGTTTATAACTAATACAAAATGTAAAGAGAAAACAAGCTTTTTAAATGTACATAGTATAGTTATTTAACTTCAATAAATATACTGTTTGTTCTATACAAAACCTTTGTTAAAAAAACCAAGAAAATTTATAAAGAGTTTTAGCCTCTGGTGAAAGCATAATGGAGAATGTTGCCAAATATGATCCTATTAGAAAATACAATTTTGTAATCTAGATAATCTAAATAAATAAATAAAAATAGATAATCTAAACAAAACATAGATAATCTACACAAAACACAAGTGACCTTCTATGTGTACTGCTATTAAAGCACAATAACAAGTGGATGAAAAAAAACACCTACTCTTGAAATTTTACTTTTGCTATAGAACCCTGTGTGTAAAAATTAGTTCAAATTAATAAGGGGGACAGTGTGAAACAGCCAAAATATTCCAGTCTTTCTAAAAAAAGTTTGGAGTTGCTGTCAATAAAGTAATTCTATGATTATATATTTGGAAGAGTGTTTATGGGTTTCACAGTTTATTATCAATATTCTGGTAATATGTAGATAGTTGCTTACTTTACAAAGCATCTATTCACACAGAGTTGACAAAAATAATTTTCTGATGACAGTATTCTTACTAAAAAAAATGACATGGCTATATATGAAATTATATAAATCTCATCCACTTTTTCTTTGGATTATCAAATAACTCTTTTCTTTGGATTCTCAACAAACATTTGTATAGAAATCCTTTTGTTCTCATGTTAAAATTTTCAAAGTTCAAGTAATTGATCTGCAGGAGGAATCAACTACCACCTCTGTCCTTTGACAATCAAGGTTAAATCAGCATTAACTCCCAGAGTGTTATTTTAAGCACTATAAAGTACATAGGAAACACCTCATCAAAATGGGTTAAGTCGTATTCCTGTTCCTAATGGTGAAAAAGGATTCACTTTGGCCCACATCAAAGCATCATTCAGTGAAATAGTAGATTTTCCATCTTCGAGGAAGAACACAGGACCCTATGAAGCAAAAATGTTTGGGAAGGGAGAGAAAATGAAATTATATATGGATTGTGTAAAGGCCACAACAAAAAGCATATTTTATCTCAGAAGAACATAAATGTCTTGTTTAGACCTATCCACTACGTTCATACAGATATTTTTCCCCACTCACTTAAAACTCTGATAACAGTGACACATTATTAATTGAGGGCGCTTATGTTCCCAAATCTGTCAACCCAACCTTTCACAATATTTAAATTTTTAGTTTCATGTGTTTTATTGTTATTTTATATATGCTTGTCAATTATTCCAGAGTTAAATTTAGCTTGAATTAGAAACTGAGGTAACAACCATTTTTTCTTCAGAATACTGTCCTTATTTCATCATGGACATGATTATTATTTCTGCTGATCTTTGCTTTTCCTATCCACAAAAATCCTCTTGATATAATGTCTCCATGAATTGTTTGAAAACAGAGTCTACATGCAGTCTACAGAGTAATTTGGATTATTCACTATGAAAAGGACAAAGTACTCATTCATGTGATGGAAAAAGATATTTGCTAATTTATTAATTTGACAAAATGCGCTCTCAAAGCTGCATTTCAATTTCAGTGCTTTCTTAAAGAATTATGCTCTCCAAACTTGCTACATAAAACTTGTAAACCCATACAAGTAGGCTAGCCTGCTTTAGTATTAACTGATTCTGATTGTTGAGCTGATCTGCATGCCCAAAGACACCACTCCTAATGTATACTAATCCAGAAATACAGATCCTGTAGATGAGAAGCTGGTGACACCATATTTGCTATTCTTGTTGAATAGACTATAACATTGGCAGCTTTACATGGCTGTTAGAAAATGTTGAGAGTACAGCCATGGATAGAGACTACTCATCTAATCTGGAAGTGTTGAGAGCAAGTTATTTTAGATTGATGGTGAGAAGTTGAGAATTTTTTTACCTCAAAAATCCCACTAGCATTTTGTAAACTCTAATTTTCATCAGAAAACTATCCCTCCCTCTTAGTCTCTAAACCACCCTGTTACTCTTTGGGCTGACATCTTACACTGGACAAAGGAAACAGATTAGGCATCACCTAGGAAAGTAAATTTGTACCGAGGCATTGTCTGGAGTCAGGAGTAGTGTTTTCAAAATCTTTCAAATTTCTCTCCATTAAAATAAGATATGCTAAAGAGGTGTTATAAGGACTAATGTGTATTAATCATAAAACTCAATGTGAGTGATGAATAAATATATTTGAATATTTAGTCTTCTAATGTCTGGATTTAATTAGTCATGAATTCCAAGTTTTATAGTATGCATTTCGACAGTGATAAAAACCAAAACCAGAAAAAATATTAGTATGTGGTTGAAGACAATCTCCTGGCTTTTATTCAAGCTGTGGTGAGAAATTAGCCAAAAGATACATGCACTTTAGACACAACATTTGGCAAAGGAAATCTTTCATGTGTAAATTAAAAGGTTTTGGATTTCGGAAATTACAATTATTTGATTGGAGAATTCTTTATACGCTCTTTCTTATATGGCAGATATCGCTGCCTGTCACTTTTAAGTCTGCTCCTGTGATAACAGGGTAAACCTTTTTCCAGCCAAATGGTGGGAGGGACCTTTGATTTAAGGCAACCTCACAAGTAGTCAGTGCTATCAGCAAGAAAGAGCACTTCAGCTCTCTGAAACTGTACCTGGATCTTTAGCCCTGTCAAACAGGAGGTATGAACATCTGAATGACTGGGAAGATTTGATCCAGTGACACAGTCTGGCCCAACCATTCCTTTCAGAGGCTCCCCCTGAATCCGCGAGACAAGTACTGAGTACAGCGCTCTCTGCGCATCAGAGGGCGGGGTGCATGGCAACTCATCCGTGAGCCTAGGAACATAAAAGAAGTTTGGTTTTCAACTTGGCTTCCTAATTTGTGTGAGAGGTTAAGATCTGCAAAGCAGTTACATTCAGACTTTACAAAGGAAATTAATTTACAACTAAACAATTAAATACTACTAGTCTCACTCATGGTAATTTTATGCTTTTCCACCTACTTGTTTGATTGTGTGCAAGCTCTCCACGCATCTAATTCCTCAGAAAGCTGTTCAATTTTCAAAGGTACAGATACTTCCCGTCTTTTTAAAAGCTGACTGAAAAGGAATGCAAGTAATTAAAGTCCTAATTAATCCTAATAATGACAATTTTCTTAGAAGCAAGACATGATAGACAGTAGTAAAATAAAACTATTTCTGATTGTATATGGAATAACTATGGAAATAAATTGATCCTTCACAATATACACTATATTAAACTACAGTAATACTCATAAAAGTTATAGAAGTATAGCTTCATATTTAAATTTTATTTTAATTATCCCTATTTACACTTTATTTATTTTGCTGTATTTTTTAACTTGAGGCCACTCTATATTTCAAGGCTGTATGTGTTTTTATTTCTTAATATAGTCAACTTTACTAAAATTAAGGATCCATTTTACCTGCATGTACCATATATGGTAAAAATGCAATTAGAGAAACATGGTTCAACACATACATTGGGACAGCCTTGTTTCACTTGCAGAAAGCAGTTTCAAAGCCCTTGCAGTGGATGCATTTTTTATTTATCAAAATATAATATAGGTGGTGGCTACTACCTGGCCTAACTCTGCCATCTTTCATTTGTGTTGGGATACCTTAAAAATGTCCTGCTTAAGCATATAAATTGTCCACCTTAAGCAGGTAAGTGTCCAGTTTAAGATGGGCCAGAAACTAAAAACCTATGAGTCTTGAAGATATTGGGCAATCAAAGAACAAAACTTTGAGCGGTATTGTTCTGTGGTTCTTTACATAATAAATAATTGAAAGCTTTACAGCCAAAAGTGAAAGTATCACAAACTGAGTCTCAAAGACTTCTTGTTACTAGTCTAATAATATCCATATCAGATTAGCCCTTCTGTAAAAGCTTGTATTTGATCTTGTTATTTCTTTAGGTTCAGAAAAGAAAAAACCAAACCAACAACAAACAAACGCTCCTTTTCCTTTTCCCCAATCCTCTCACCAAGTTTCAGACATGAGGATAGCTAAGAGGAAAGACATGTTTTCATTTTTTTGGGATGTGATGCCAAGAAGTGGGCTCAATGTATGGCGTATGTCATAATAAAGACTGAGATTACTCAGAGTTAATGAAAACACAGTATTACCTTGTATACTCATATAGTGCAGGTACAATGCTGTTGTACTCTCTTCTGATAGCAAGTAAAGCACCAACGTAACCACACAAAATCAGCAACTCATTCCGAAACCTATAAATGAACAAGTATCAATCATGAACAACAACAAGCATTTGGAAAAACTTTAAACAAACTCATATTCATGTTATAATTTTAAAATCTAATTTATCCATCTACCTTTTGTGGAGAATATATGCTCACTGATTATGCTTACTTTCTGTGACATGGACTTGTTTAAACAGACTCCATCTGCTTCATATTGATTTCCATTATTAAATTTTAAATGGCATATACGACAATTTTTAAGCACAATCAAATAGAGTTACACAAACATCACTCAGACCTTTTAACGTGATAAAACTCTAAATGTAAATAAAACTGCCCCAAATATTAGTGTAGATTTCAGTTTCACCAAGTTTCCCCAACTTTTTTTTTCCTTTTTTTTCTTCACACGTATACTTGTGTAGGCACCTAGGCCTAGATGCAACTATCCATCATAAAGGTGAACCAGTGCTATCCATCTATTTTGGAGTTAATTCTGACAGCCCAACGTTCCTTAATGCTTTGACATAAAAGCCCACATGATTTGTGATACCACTTCAGCAAACTGAAACCAGAGCTGATCAAAGTGAAGCTCTTCACGTAAGACCAATATTGATTCACACATTGTAAATACTCCACAGAGAAAGCAGCAATAATATATCTTTTTTTTTTCTTGCTAAACCTTTATAATTTGGGAGAGTCCACATTCTGTTCTCCAGACTGGAAAAAAGCATGCTTGCTGGAATTTTTTTTTGTGTCCCTCTTCTGTTAAACAAAAAAAAATGGTACTAACAGTGTGCACCTACATATATACAATCTGAAAGATTCCTTTAAGGAAAAGTCCCACTTTTCTAAGTCAGGGAAAATATACTCACTCACTACACTTAGGCAACATTAACTGCTCAGTCCGTATGTAACTTAAAAGATCAAGATACGGAAAGACTGAATCTAAAGTCCAATCTGAGCCACAGAGTTGTTCTGTTGAAAAATAAAAAGAAAAATATCTCATAAGGAAAGTTATACAGATAACTTTTGCTTTAAAATTCTTCTTCATCCAACTACCTACCTTTCACATACTGAATGCCAACAGGGAGAGCCTTTTCAGGTTCTGTGCTTAACAGATAGTACTTTATTGTTTCAAATACATCCCCATCTGCCTGAATTGTCTCTGCCACTCGCATACATTCTTCCACATCAGGAAGATTACACTGGAAAACAAACAATTTGCCAGAAAATTACTGAAGTGTTCAAACACTTTTCTAAGATGCAGAGAAATACTGACATTTGCACACAAGAAGAAAAAATTCTCTCCAAAGAAGTAACTGAAAGACATACCTGCATATAATGCACATTAAGAAAGTCATCTAGACCAGAGCAACACTGGAAAAGGCTCTGTAACTTTAATTTAAGCAGTACCAGTTTTCACTGCTAATGTTTTTGTGAAGCTTTTACTACTGTTTAATAAATATGCAGTCTGAGTTGCACCCTAAGGGAGAACAATCAAAGCAGACCTTTCTGCTGCTGAAGAGGAAAGGGGACATTTATGGACATAACAGGCATAAAATATAAAACAATTCAGACTACAGAAAGTTGATCTGCCAAAACATGATTAGGCCGCACATCTATTAGGTTATAAATTTTACTGACAGGTAATTCTGAAGATCATAAGCTACTTCAGAAAGTAACATATGTCAGGAAAAGAGTGCACTAAAGGATAGAAATGAAGAACTACATTTATTGTACAATACTGAAAATAAAGTCAACAAAGACTAATAGAGGAGAAAAGAATATGCTACATATAAGATGTGAAAGTCAAATTCATCCTGTGGTTTTATATGGCATTATGTTTTTTGAAATTAGTAAATGAATCAATACAAAACCTTATTAGATTCAGGTAAATTCTTTTACGTTGTACCTTTTCATGCAGATCATTTATTTCTGCTGTGCATCCAGGATAAAAAGCACATAGTTTCACTAACTGCAGTTTATTATCAGGAATCATCATAAGCAGATCAACTGCTAAATCCCTGCACAAACAAAAGATGACATATAGTTACTCTTGGTGGTTTGTAATAGAAGGAAGCTATTTTCTCTTTTACATTCCTAATAAAAGAAGAGTTTACTGAAAAAATACTATTTCCGGAGAAGTGCAGAAGCAAGCTCAGTATCTAAGAATATTTTTGTTCAATAAATGAGGCTTAATTATTCATCTTATTGGAAAAGTCATTAATTAACTTTCTGTTGCTTTAGTTGGTTGAATTGAACAGTTGTGCAATTATTAAGCCTCAGAACCATCTCGAAGTGAAATGGAAGAATATGTGAGCACGGATGGGAAAGGAGACTAGGAACCCTCCAAGTTGAGAGAAGAAAAGATGATAATGTGGCTCTGTCATGAAACCATCCTCAAAATTCCAGGCTTCTAAAGCTTCATGACAGCAATATAGGACATCTCCTGGTCATCCAGAATGGCTTGGTGCTCATGTGACATAGAAATAGAGAGATTATATGGAGAAAAAATGTGATACCTATTTTTATCCTTCTCAAAGGAAAACTGTTTTAGCAAACTGACATTTCTTACATTTTCCTAAACTTTTTACCATTTGTTATCCTATCCTTCACACAACAAACAGATGAAGGGAATGTATAATATTAGGCTATTATTTGGAAATCGTTCTATTTAAGTTTTAAGAACTGGTTATTCCCTGACTCTTCTATTCAAGCAGACATCATTTCTCCTGTGAACCTCAAGATTGACTTGCCCCTTGAAAAAAGTCCTACTGATTACCTCTGGATTTTCAGAATGTGGTACTTAGCTTAAAAATATTCAAGTAAGCTATTATCCAATATTTGCAACTGCTTTCTATCTCACTTTCAAGTATTAATCACAATTAAAAATTAGGACACTTACAGAAATTTTAAAAGCTTGTGACTTTATTGAGGGAAAAAAAAAAAGCTTAAACTTTCTCCAGAAAAGCAAAATACCTGTATCCAAGCGACGGGAAGCTAAAAGGAAGACATTGAAACAGTATTCAACAAAATTTTATATTATTTTACAGAGAAAATATCTGACAGAAAACAATTAAACTACAGCAGCAAATCTAAGGGTCAGGGCAACTGACTTCAACAGCAACAACAACAAAAAATAGCTTTCTATTTTTTGCCTTTTGACAACATAAAGAAACTCATGCCAAAAGTTCTTTAGAAAATCTGTGATAGTATTACTGTCCAACAGCCACTTTTCCAAGTTACAGAAGCATTCTTTCAGAACCTAGGATATTTCACAAGTTCTTAAGCTATTTTCAAGATCACTTACTTATATGTACTAATCTTCATAAGCAATTTAAATATTTTTAAGTGATCAGAAATTTTCTTGTCAAAAAACTGAAATCCAATGTTCATTTGAAAAAAAGTAATTTAAAGTAGATAATGCCCTACAAATTGTGCTACCTGGAATGATTTTTAAGAACCTGGAGATTCTAAGAAACTGGAATGATTTTTAAGAATTAAACTGAAAACACTGTCAGTATAAAGATCAAAATGAGGTGGCTCAGTTTGCTTATGCAGAATTCAGTATCTCAGGTAAAATATGACTAGCTTTTTGAATAGTAGAAAGTTGCTTTAGAAAGTATTTAGGTGTTAAATACAGACAAAAATGTGTCCTTAAACATTCACACATTTTCTCAAGGCTTTAGATTTGGGAAAGTGCATGAATGTTTAGTTTTAATTTTTTTTTTTCTGGCTTGATTTTATATTTTAGAGCATTTCTAAAAACAACCAAACAAAACCCAAGAAACATTCCACCATTCAGTAACTGATTTCTTTATTAATTCATCAGGATCCTTCTGGTATTCCTTTTGCTGTCTACAATAAAATGCTTCACTACAGTGAAATGTTTCCAACTGATGGATATCCCTAAGCATAACAACCAGTAAATTTAAAAAGGGAGCCCTTCAAATATCAGAGACTCTTGAACTCCACCTTCCCTATACACGATCTTATGCGTGTAGTTAACCAAGGGGATTATGCTGTGTGAAAATCTCTTTATTACAAAACAAAGAGATTAATGAATCTCTGATTTTTGCCTACAGAATATAAAAAATATGCTGCAATTGCTGAAAATCAGAATCCAGGATTGCAAGGTGTTCAGCACAGTGTGTGAAACCCACTGAAAAATCCAGATGTATGCTTGGGCAATATGCAGTACCTGACTTGAAAATTTTATCACGTACAGACTTTATCACCATGTAGACTTCAGTGTACACATGCTGTAAGTTTACAGAACCTTTATGGACATAAACACAGATGCCATACCATTATAAGCAGTAATTACAGCCCTGCAATCAGAACAAGCTTTTGTTATGGAACTGGAAAAAATATACACTGGTTTTTTTAGCTCCACATCCAGTGCTTCCTATCAGAGGCTACATAAAAATCACACTTAACAATGAAAGAGCTTCAGACACCTTAAAAGCTGCAGATGGAGTTGCCAAAACAACCCCATTAAGACTGGTGCAATGCAGACAAGCTAAACCACTGCAAAATGAAAGCAACAAGTCACCAGTTTCTTATTTTATCTTTTTCTACAATGCTTCATTGTCTAATGAAAGCTAAATATTCTAATGTTCTAATCTCCTCTTTAATGTAGAGCGGAGTTTCACTATGTTTCTCTCAAACTACCTCTAAATTCATTAGCAAATACTAACTGTAGAAGAAACACTGATCCTTCACTGTTTAAGTACACATTTTTTGTGAAATGTTGATTACAAGCAAGTTATAGAGATGCCAAATACACCTTAGAAAGGTTTTCTGCTTTTTTGTTGTTAGATAAAAAAAAAAAGAAGCTGTATTTTTTCAAAGTAAAACCACTACAATGAGGAAAAGTTGCCACAGAAGGCTTCCCCTATATGCAAGAGAGAAGTTACTCCTGCAGAATTAAATAGTAATCTTGTTTCATCCTTAAATTGTTGCAGGAGTCTTGTGTTCCTAATACCAGTAGAAAATAATTCCTCGGACTCATAGTTTTATATTTTTTCAATCAAGTACTTAAAAATCACTTCACACATTCTACTTGAGCTGTTCCTTTTGATTTTTTAACTCAATTCCAGCCTTACTTTTTTTGAAGCAGTTCTTTTTACTCAGTACAAACTAGGACTTCATAAGCTACCTATTGCCCAAGTAGCTAGGGTGTTTTTTTCAGTGGGTACTATACTCTGACAATGACTCCTCTCTTATTTACAATGCATACAGAATATACTTTGCAACTAAAGCAGAACATTTTGCATGCCTTGCACTTCAAAGGTCTAATAAAGCAATTCTTATTTAAGCAGCAATTTTTATACTCCCTTCCCATCTTGGTTTGATCTCTACAAAGTTTCACAATGACACACCTTCATTACTTTGTCAGGGAGAAAATTTTAAAAAATTTTCTTTGGATTAAAAAAAAACTTCTTTGGATTAAGAAATTCTTACCATGTTATTACTGCCATACATTTTCTTGCTAGTAATTCTAGGGCATAATGTGTTGCTTGTGCTGCACTTTCTCCCAAGACAGTACCCACACTGATTGCCAGCTCCAGTTCATTTCCACGAATCAGGTTTGCCATTGCAAGCTTGCTCAATGAAAAAATTATATCATTAAGGGACAGAAGCATTCTGTTTGGGGCATTCACCATGTCGAGCATTTGACATTCATTTGACATTCACCTATGACACTTTTTACAGAAGGACAAAATATGCAATATTTAAACTCAATTTTATATATTTTGGGTCTCTTGAATGAGTAAATAATTGTGCACCATGTATTAATGTGCTTTTAAACAACCAAACAGATTTCCTTTAGCAGAATCTTCCTTTATTCAACTGAAGAGATCTCATAAATATGATACCTGAAATGCATGCTAGGAATTCCATCTAATCTTAAGGACACTAGCATTCAGAGTTTGTATTTCCCCCTCTCTTTCAATGAAAGGAGACTCAAAAACCCCAGAAAACAGGAAGGATTGTCCTGTTCTTACTCTCTCTGAGCATAGATACTGATAGGCATAGCAGAATGTCAAACCCTATGAGACTAGACAACAACTTCAAATACGCCTATTTAGAAATATAGGAATTTACTGATTCTCAATTTCTCTCATCGAGAAGAAATTATATTTTTGGGGGGGATAGAGGAGGAAAAACATGTTAAGTCAGCAACAACAAAATCCAGATAAAATGAGGAAAAGAAACAATTTGTAAAACTACAAGCAAATAAAAAACATAATAAAATGTTTCCTACATGTCGGTTCTATCTTTTGTACTGAGGGGTGGGGTTTTCTTTTCCTATTTACTTCTTCATTTAGACTGCAAATTCTTCAAGGTGGATAATTGCACCTTCTTTAGCACAATAACTTCCAGTTCTGAATGGGTATTTTGGGTCACCATAAACAGTAACACTTAGATGTATATATATAAGGTACTTAAGTATCTTATATTGTCTAATATAACAAGATATTGTAAATAAAATTCAGCAGCAACATGCTACCTTCTGTGCATGAAAGAAACCTTGAATTTAATAGAATCAAGGGAGTTCTGCTACTAACTTTAATACTATAACTATATACCTTTGCATAAGTATAAAAAATCAAATGCCAAATAACATTTTAGAATATGATACATAAATTTTAAATGATGTAAAAAGGAAGTAAATGTTGGCATTTTAATCTTTAAAGAAAAAAAAAATTACCTCTATATTTTCAACAGCCAAATGACAACACGCTGCGAGCACTGCACGGCCATCCTGGAAATACCAATCTGCCAGTTCTTTACTGACCTTCTGCAGGAGACTGCAAGAACAAAGAAGAAATTCTACAAGGTCACTTTAAAGTTGGAGTGCCTTGGGTCTTAATTTATGTAAAATTCACCACATTTGCTTCTGTACCCTAAAAGTTGATATATTTGGCTCACAGATAATGACATGATTAGCTTGAAAAATGCAATCTGTTTGAGCTTCATCCACTACTTATGTTGGTGCATACTTAGGTGGGTCAGTTTCCCAAAGTTTACATCAGTAGGAAATGTCCCTTCAGATTGAAAGAAGGAAAATCAAATACTTGGATATCCAATCTCTACCTGCAAACTCTGCACTAGTACTTCTCTAATTGCTCAAAAACTGCTCATGTAAATGAAGTAACTGCGCAGCCTCCAAACTGTTTTTGTTACTACAACTATAACTTGATAATGTAATTCAGGTTTTTGAGTGCTGTTCTAGACAAGGAGAGGTGCATATTTGGGTTTTTTTTTTTTACAGACATGGACAATGAGAATCATAAAATGGCTTGTGTTGGAAGAGCCCTTAAAGATCATTCTGTTCCAAGCCCCCTGCCATGGGCAAGGATATCTTCCCTTAGACTAGGTACACAGAGCCCCATCCAACCTGACCTTGAACACTTCCAGAGATGGGGCAGCCACAGCTTCTCTGGGCAACCTGTTGCAGTGCCTCACTGTAAAGAATTTTTTCCTAATATCTAATCTAAACCTAGTCTCTCAGTTTTATTTTTATTTTACATTATCAGAACCTTCACTTATGACAAAGAGCAAAGCTTCAGGAGGAGGTTATGTGTAATAACAGGGGATCACAGATACTTGTTAATGCTAAATCTCACCACAAGTTCTCAGTTAATATGCTATTTATTTTAGTGCAGAGGAATGCATCTTACATATGGAGCAAGAGAAAAGGACATTTATAATTATAATGCACACAACACATATGAAAAATCCATTTTGTGCCAGGAGGCACAATAGGGAAATAAGTGTAGCATCAGGTAGCTAGTAACTCTACTAACCAAGTACTAGAAGATGCAATATTTTGTTGAACACTACATTGCTGATGCCAAATTAAACCACTGTGCTTTATCATCCTTAATGAATTTACATTCTGCAGTAAAATGAGGTTTATAGTTATAAACTAGAACAACTTACTGATTATAATCATCTGTATTGTTTCCAGCAGAATTTGAAGTTCCACTTGTTGTGGAGAGTGTCAACATCTGTATATTTCCTTCACAAGCTGCCTGGAAATGAATAAAATATAGATTAACTCATGCAGAATTCAAACTGAAGATTAAATGAAATTTTTCAATAACAATAATCTAAGATATATAAAAAATTTTCTAAAGCCCAGTTATAACAAAGAAAATATTTGAATGTATACAAGAATTCTACTGAAGCAAGAGACTTCTTCCTTCCTATGAATTTGAGCAGCATTCTTCAGCATTTGGATATAATGGATGATGAAAGCTACAACCTTGATTTTTACCCCCCAAGGAGCAAGCAGCTCTGAGGGAAGGATGAAGTCCATAGATACTGCTCAGCAGGTATACCACAAATCTGGAAAGAATTGGCATATAGTGGCTTAAGGTGAACTTTTCTTTGTATCTTACAATAATTTATTTCTAACATTAAATACAAAGAGATCAGTGTGGGTTAAAATGAAATCAGTTGACAAAGTGGTGATTGGTAAAGGACTGGACTCAGTGATCTCAGAGATCTTTTTCAAGCAAATTGATTCTGTGAATTTTTTGAAATTCTTTTACATTCTTGAAGATGTGGCTGGGACAACACCATTCAACCTCAGGGCTCAGTTACAAGGGAAGGTAAATCCTGGCATTTTGTTGCTCATTATTATCTCATTAAACCTTTGAGACAAAGACTATTCTATGAATTGTAGTAGCTCTGCAATACCTCTCTTACACGAAAAATTTAGACCTTTCTGGAGCTTTAACTTGCTTTAAAGTTCAAACACTATAGTTTGAACTATAGTTCAAAACAATCTAAGTGTGACGGTGTTCACAGGGGTTTTCAGGTGAGGGAAGAGACGAGAATACTGACTCTATGTTCAGAAGGCTTGATTTATTATTTTATGATATACCTTACATTAAAACTATACTAAAAGAAATAGAAGGAAAAGTTTCATCTCAGAAGGCTAGCTAAGCTAAGAATAAGAATAGAAAAGAATGATAACAAAGGCAGCTGCCTCAGACTCTCTGAGCTAGCTCTGCTGTGGTTGGCCATTAATTACAAACAAGCACATGAGACCAATCACAGATGGACTTGTTGCATTCCACAGCAGCAAATAACCATTGTTTACATTTTATTTCTGAAGCCTCTCAGCTTCTCAGGAAGAAAAAATCCTACGAAAAAGATTTTCATAAAAAGATGTCTGCAACATCTAAGCACGTGTCAAAGTTACATTCTGCACATTATTTAGCTATTTAGCTAAAAACAGATGATTTCTCAGTAGAAATTCATGAGAAATCAAATCTTACGTGAATTTGATGTTAAGGGCAATATCAGCTGTTGAAAATCAGTTCCATTTCAATTGAAGTTGAACACAGTTTTCATTATGCTCATTTGGTTGCAGTTTAGAAGAATCAGGCTTTAAATCTCTAAACATGAGGTAACTCCTTCTTGTGATTTCTGTATAAAAACTCATCAGTACCACATGGAAGTAAAGACTAGGGCATCTTTATTCAGCTATTTTGCCTTTTAAATATGCATGTCATATTCTGACTTAAAAGCTAAGAGCTAAATACATCTCCGACATTGGTATATACGTAGTAATACCTGTGCAACAAGTAGAGCCTCTTTAAGCTGACCTCTTGAAGTAAAGAAAGAAACCAGTTTCTTCACATCTCCAATAGCTATACAGTATGGGATGACATCATCATTTTCTTCCTGAATTAACTGATCAGCTCTCCTAATTAAACAAATGAATAAATAAACAAGAAAGAACCATATATATGAACAATCACCAAACTTAACTACATGGTGTAGGTGTTAGATGAAGCTGAATAAAGTTCACTAAAACCCATCTGCCTTTCCAGACTTACAAACTGTCAATACTGCACCTAAAGAGTTTATAAAGTTGCAATTTATTTTCAACTCTTTGATTCTTGTACACAAAGTTATTGTTGAAATCCTCCACAGTTCTATCCCAAAGCTTACTGAACAAAAAGTAACATCACTAGACTGCTGTAACAAAAGAGAAGTATATCTGGTAATAGTATCCATCCTTCCTATTTCTCTGTGTCCTTTTATGAACTTAAGCTACTATTTGCCATCTTAATTTTAATTAACTTACCTTTGCATTAACTTCCTCCAATATTTCATTGATACACCAGGTGCAACTGAGAGAGCTTTGTCCCACTAGAAGAAAGCAGTAATACATTTAACGTGATCATTTCCATTTGTGAAGCAGCCATATTTTAAACTAGTGTAACTTTTCTTCCCTTAAAATATATTTGTCAAGAATTAATTAAGGAATGAGTTATGCTTTACACTGCATATGTTAAAAATAAGTGGAACAAGATTACTTTTCTGGGGACTGTGACCCATTCATTGCCTCCCCATCTTTCTTAGGGTAGCTGGTTTTCAGAAACCTTAATATTTTTTTATTCTTCAGTAGTGTTCTGATATTTTACCTCTCCAAGTTCTACCATTAGCTCACAATATCGCTGAATTTGACCTAATCTTAAATGTATTTCTGCAGCTTCTTTGAGTCTTTCCTCTTTGCTTGGTGCACCAATACCACCTCCAAATTTAGACATCTTTACTGTTGTCAGTTCTTGTGCCTTGGACTGAGGGAAAAAAAAAAAAAAAGGATTAAGAAGTTTTCTGTGATGACAAAAAGTTTCCTTAAGAATTAACCTATTGGTAAATATTACAGCACAATAAAAAGGTTATAATTTAAGAAAAAAATTCTTTAGCAAAAGGCTAATTGAAAGAGATTTCAATGAGATTACAGTGAACTAAATTTATGTTGTTAAAGTAAATGTGTTAGTGTTTTATTGTACATATACATTTTCATTTACTATCTTCCTATAGTAGCTTAATTTTTTTTATTCTCATACATAATAGTAATTCATCCAGATGTCCCTTATAAAAATCTTGATATTTTGAAACTTAAAAAACCATAAATTTGCTAACATAAACCATACAGAGCTGAAAATCGTACATATTACCATTATAATGATGTCCACACAAAGAAATAACAAAGACAGTAGGCTTAACTGATAGGCAACAACTTCTGTGATCTGATCTGTCATGCCCCATTAACCTTATAGCCAAGAAATTATTTATATTCCCAACTGCTGCAATTTTTATATTAGTTGGGAAGACAAGACTAAATTTCTTCATCTGGCAGAATCTGAGAAACAAGCTGCAACAGAATTATACATACAGGAAAAAAAACCAAAAAAGGGAGATTCCCATTTTAAGAATTCTCAGTTGAATTCTATCTTCAATGCACAGTGATGGCTATTCATGACATTGCAGAACCATATATGGAAGATGGAGAATGAATTTTGAACATTCTTCGCCAAAGTAAACTGCCATTTAGACCAATGGCAACTCCCAAGAATCTGGGTTTTTTTAAAAACATACTACATTGGTTTTTTTCCTCAGGACCTCTATATTTTTTATTATTTTCATGCTAAAGTCTCCAATGCATCCTCTCTGTTTACTAAAACCAGAAAAAACAGAGTTGCTGTACAACCTTACTTCATTCAGAAATGTATAGGTGCTGCAGGGCCATTATTTAGTTTCCTAAGGAAAAGAGAATATTAGCAGTCCTTAACAAGGAATCAGCATTACCCTATCCCATACTTTCTCATAAAGCTTTCAAACAAGATTCTGAGTCTGCAAGAAGGGGAAAAAGTGCTTTTAATTAATGTGAACACTTAATCCAGATCCACAGAATGACCAGCAATTACTGTAGTTACTCTAGGTCACTGGAGTTATAAATGCATGAAATCATTTTGCAGGGTTAAACAGACTGCTGGCATTGCACAAGTCAAGATTTAATGTCTTCTCAGGCTAACTGGCTGAGAAAACTGTTTTTTTGGACACATGGACACACAAACAGAGCTTCATAGGATTATCAGTGCAGCTGCCATTATTACAGTTAACAACACTAATAAGCTTTAATCACTTGAGAGTCATAAGGAACATAGGACACTTTAAAAAAGCCTGTGATTTTACAAAAGATACAGCATGTAAAAGCATACAATAGGTGATACCTGGCAAGTATTAGCCCTGGGGCTGGGAAGTGCATTTCCTGATCCATATCAGTAGATGATCTTTCCTCTATTTACAATCCAGTCACTAGAGTATGGGATTCTTTAGTACTCCTAAGAAATTCCTGACAGAATGATGAATCTTCATATTCTACACAAACTGTGTATCTGGTTACATATTCATAAATGCAGCTACTAATTAATTTATGGCCTAATACTTGAATTTCCTTTTCTCATCCAAGTCACTCTTAAACTGTGTATCTGTATTAAGGACAGTTTCTTGCCATTCTTTCTTCCAGAGAGATACAGAACATATTTCTGATGACTCTTCCCCATTTTCAGACATTAATTCCTCTCTGTCTGTGCATCTGAACATAGCTACACACTTCATGTTTATACAACAAATAATTTGGCTTTACTGAACATAAAAGTACAGGGTATATAATAGGCAAGACAAATCGCTTCATAGCTGAAACTCTAGTGATGATTGCTTGCAATTGATTTTAATTGTTTTGAAATTGCTTTTCTAGTTAATAACTGTAACCTAGAATTTTAACATTGAGTATACATGAAATCACAGACTCAGCTAGATGCTGTTGTAACAGACTAGTGTTGCAGTGAAGAACTGGTATTGCACAAATATCTTTGGATATGAAGTTGTGACCATTTGTAAAGCACTGAATGTTATTTTTAAATAGTGAAATACTACATGGACTAACAACCATTTTCACATACTGTTTGTGCTTCACTTACCAGTCTAAATCTAATGAGGTGTTTCATATGCATAATTCCTTTGCAGTAGTTTTGTGGAAGCAAACTGTCATCCTGTCCCTTTATTACAGCAACCAAATCCCATAAATTTTTGCTGCCTCCTGGAGGCTAGAATTGTTAGGGAAGAAGAGTTTTATTACAGTTATGTTGAAGAGAGAAACTTGAACTTATAAAGATACTTATAAAGAACTTATAAAGATATAAGTGGGAAACATTTGTCAGTCAACTCCAAGAAATACAATTTCAGACAATTTCACTATTAGAACCTTTATTATGAAAACATAAGCTAGTTCAAGAGACTACATGTCCTTCAGACTTCTTGAAGGCTATAAAGATACAGTGAGATCCATGAACCTATTTGGTTATGTATGGACATAGCTGAGGGCTCACCATTAGTTTTCCCTTTTGCTCTCAATAAATGCAAGCTATCTTGTGTCTACTGCTGGCACAAACCAACAGTCAGCTGCTGCCATGCAGGAGCTGACCCAGGACTTGTTTACTACTTTCTGTAAAACAAAGGCATGGGCCAGGTAGAAAAGAGCTTCAAGACTTGACTCTCACAACCTGGTTTACTATCTTAATATTAAATCTTAAAATAGACAAATACAGTATAATGGTATAGGCACAAAATAATTTTTAAAAAACTAGATTTTAAGCATTTCTATTGGTTTAGCCTTTGGATCAATCCTTCTGTAGAAACAGGACAACAGTTTAACACTGAATGAAATCTAGAAGGGAGTGAGTATTCAAAAGCTTAAAAAAAGTCATTAAACCTTTGACCTAAAGAAGCTTTTCTAAGAATAACAGGATCACAAGTTTCGAAGTCCAATTATTTCTGAGCTGGTAAAAAGCATAAAATCCTACTAGGGGAAACCTCACCCCGTCCCACTTCCCCCCCACTCAAAAAAAAAAAAATTGAGTACTCTCTCTTTTTTCTGTCCACTAAAACTCTTATTAGACTCCTCATAGTTTGGCACAATACCTCATTTTCTGGACTCAACAAGCACTGACTATAGCTGATCAAAAAAGCTTTTGTTCTTGGAAAATTCTAGTATTCTTGAAACAGTTTTACTGTCAAATCAACAAAGGAAATCAAAATTTACAACTTCTGTAAAACAAGGAATTCCATAAATATATTTTTAACAAAAGAGAAAATGTCTAAGTTTGAAATTGAGAAAGATTGTTTCATCACTTCTAAATTATACACTTCAATTTAGATAGAACTCCTACCAAATATTTTGGATGAACTAGGTCTTTTCAGATCAGTGTTTTGATTTAAATTATAACAGTGTTTGACACAGGTTTCATTAGTAGTAGAACCTTTAGTTCCAAGTAATTTTGTCCTTGTTGTACCTCAAGTGCAGCTCCTATTCAGGTAAGAACTCACAGGAACCCATATTTTTTAACTCATTTGCACTGAGAGGCTGCAGCAGTTTATAGAAAATATTACTGTGCAATGGAGAAAAGGCAGTAGATGGATACTGAGGTACAGGTCATCTGGATCTACAGTTCCTAAAACATAAAAAGCAGTTTGGGCACAGACAATGGGGCAGTTCAAAACTTATCAGTAATGAGGATGTTCTTTTAAAAACTCTAATGCAGTTTGATTAAACACTTAATTTCATTTTCTTCAATAGTAAATTGCTGTCAAATTAACCTTTCCTATAGAAAATGATATTATTTCACTAATTTAACTTTGCAAAAGTTGGTTTGTTTTTTGCGAAGATAAATTAGTGAAATTTGTTTTTCACTACTGACAAACAATTCAATCATGGACATTTTTATTTGCTGACCTGTTAAGAAATGAACTTATTTCTGTCTATTCTCTGAGCTTCCTTCAAGAAAGAGAGAAAAAAATGGTAGAGAAAAAAGAAATCTCAATTTTGGATATTGACTTCAGAAAAGAAAGTCATGCACATTGACAATATCCCTAAGTTTGCAGAATACTTACTGAAAAAAATTCTGAAAACCACCTTAGTTTTTTTCCTTGAGGACTTCCTGACAATTTTTCCAATTCTTGTTTAATATCCCTGGAAACTTTACCACACAGCAAAGGAGGAGCTCCAGACTCCACGGCGCGATCTAACACACAAAAATATATACATTTGTATATGAAATTAAAATAAAAAACAACCAAAGGAATAGGAATGTTAACATAAAGAAAATTAAAACAATGTTTTATACAATTTGCTTACCTGTATTGCCAATAATATCATCCCAACATCTGTCTGTTATGATATTTATGTGTAGAGGGTTTATAAGAGGTGTCAATGACCAGAGCCTCACAGTGGAATCACGAGAGCAAGATGCCATAGTAAATGGACGACTAGGATGACACGTTAATCCTAGTAGAAGGGATATTTAAAAATGCAATCAAATAAATTTATCGAATAACCTGTTTGATTAAATTACGTTATACATTTCAAACTCTATTAGAATGCATTTCAATACAGAAATAAAACAAATTTTAAAAGATATTACCATATACATCTGCGCCATGATCATAAACTGTGTCCAAACATGTTCCATCTCTTGTGTCCCAGACTCGAATTGTATAGTCCCAACTGCCAGATATTAGAAGGTAAGGAATTTCGGGATTCCACATCAGTCCCCGTACTGGAGCTGTATGTCCACTAAGAATATTTATACAAGCATCTTGTGTATAATCCCATATCCGAACAGTACTGAAACAGGATAAAAGAGAACAATCTACATCAGATCACCTATTGAAATATAATCATCTCTCTACTTCAGCAATATTTTAAGCTTCAAATTTATCAGAATGTTTATTTGGGCTCAAGGAGTTGAAGTGAAAGGGCTGGCAACTGGTCAGCAGCAATGCTCATCAGGGTTCAATTCTAGGGCCAGTCCTGTTCAATGTATTTTATTGTCAAGAAGTCTGCTATCAAGTTGTCTTCTTTCATAAATCACTACACTATGAACTAATGGATTTTTCTTCAAGCACAAACCTGTAATGAATGATAACGGGAAAGCAATAGAAGCCAATACTCCAAACTTCACAAAATATCCTTTACAAAAATACCTTGTATATTCTGCAGGGAAGTGGCTTAGAATCATAGAAAAATGCTTCCTTCTGCTTACCATGGACTGATATGCCCTCCCTCAAAAGCAATGGCATCAAACCAAAACAGAAAGATCCAATACTCATTAAAATTCTCTGCAGATTCTACTTAAGTACACTTTTGAAAAATATCAAATAAGGGCAGGTCTTGCATCTGTTTCTTCAGACATAATGTAAGCATATGGTATCCTCCTTGTGCTATTCCTTGCAGTAACAGTATCAGGCACTGAGCCTACTTTTGGGAAAGCATATGGAAACTTGCACTACTGCAGCAGTTGTGACTATTTTAGATAATGATCCTGCTGTCCAAATACTACATAAAGCTAAGAGCAGAGCTAAAACCTAGATCTGAACAAGGGAGAGATTTAGATTATTAAGTTTTGACAACACCATTACAAGCAAAGATGTAAGTTTCTCCAACAGTCCTGCTTGAGTTTTTAAGTTTCTAATAGTTCAGAAATACTCACCCATCATCAGAGCCACTGCAGAGGATTCCTTCTCTGAGAGGAGACCACCGTACATGAAACACCTTTGCAGTATGCCCAGTAAAAACTTTCAATGGTTGATCAGAGCTGGTTGCCAAGTAGTAAACACGAACATTTTTATCCTCACAACCAGTAGCTATCATATCTCTGCAAAATAAAAACAGCAAAATCCTTAGTCACAGAGATGATAAATGCTTCTTTAAATTTAAACAAAATATGATGTGCAATTTGCAATTATTTTTTTTTAAATAGCAATTTTTTGCTTCTCCTTCATCTCTTCAAGATGTAGCTATTGATAACCTGATTAAAAAAACTAAATCAGAATAAACCTGATAAAGATCCTTTAGTTGCAATGGGGAATATATTTGCACTCGTTTGACTATGCATCCAATACATTACTATTATTAAATCGAATTACTAGAATTTTTTTTTACAAAAAGCTCTCATGTCATTATTAGGAATTATCTACAAAATCTATATGTGATCACAATGTATTTAGTTGTCTGCTACATTTTCACCTTAGCAGTCATTTCAAGGACACCAATCTACACCTCTAGACCCCTCTTTCCTGGTAGTGAATGTCCTCCCCCCCCCCCCCCCCCATTATAGATTCAGCTAGATAATTTTTTTTTTTCTCATCAATATGAAATTATCCTCCTTTGAAAGTTAAGAAAGTTCATGGTAGTCAATGAAATATACTACTGGGAAGAGTGAGCTGCAATAAGTATAACCTACTTTGGAACAGATATTTTCAGTGTTTTACTATCACAGTGAATATCACATTCTACATACATTTGTGTTACTTTACTGGCAATCAATTTAAATAGTAAATATCGTCAATTCTTTGGGTTAATTTTTACTTACTTGTTGTTTTGACTCCAATCACAGCCAAACACTGCAGCTGGATGTTTGTACTTGTGAAGAACATTGCCATCGATGGTTCGAATAATACTAAAAACAATTACAATGTGATATTATAAGGAAAAGTACATTCTGGGTAGGCTATCAAAAATTAGCTTTTACTCTGTGCAAATAAACCAGAGAGCAAAAATATATACACAAAGAATCAGAGAAACAGCCACAAACAATATCAGCCCCTCAATCACAACATTTAACTGGATGTTGATTGTACAACATCTAACTTCACTTCAGTTATCTATGTTTCTTCAGAGGGGCTTTAAAGATGTTCATTGTGGTACATATTTCTTGAAAGGATCTCACAGTCCAGAATCAAAGCTGTAGTCATGGCTTTAAGGTACAAATAGATTCTTTATGAATTAAAAAGAAAGGTAATTGTTTTCTAAAATTTCTGCCCATTATGTTCAAGCTGGAATGACACAGGTAGCAGAGGAAACAAATGAAGAAAGATTTTTAAGATGTACTGAAACACAATATATGCAAAATTGGTTTCAATGGACATTCATGCATTTTTAGAAAGGGGGTATTAAACTCCTGTGATAGTGCACTTGTAGTTATTTAATTCTAAAATACTACTTTTCAGTCCTTGAAACAACAAACTAAAAAGAATTTAAAAATAAGACAAGTAAAGTTGGATATCTTTTGAAAAGTGTCCTCTACAGATAAGAAACCTAGAAGGATATTCTTGTCCAAATAAAAATCACTATTTAGTTTCACTGTCAGTGTGTCTTAGACACTATTCCTTTTGAAAACATTTCCTTTATTTTTTTTAGATCATGAAAAATATACCCTAACAAGTACAGAAGAGTAATAGAATTTAAGTTTTGTCCAGTAAGAAAAGTTTTTAAATTAATTACTGAGAGTACTGTCAAAATTTATGGACTTGAGAAGTGCATTTAGCCATTTTTTTTCTTCGAATAACACTCACCAAAATCCATCACTGCTGCAGGTTGCTATTCTTTTGGAATCTTTATGACTCCAGGCAATGCAGAAGATTCCATTCTTTCCATGCTTCAAAAAATGCAAAATACCTATCAATAAGAAATAATTCACCCCTTTTTCTCTCATCTATTGACTCATCTTTTTTACTTTATTCTCCTATGGTCTTCAGCCCTTTTCTCCCAGTACAGTATACTGTACAAAACCACATTATACTGAGTACTCAGTATAAGCTGGATGTTTGAGAATCCAAGTCCAAAACATTGGGACTATGGAGATAAGTAGTAAAACCACTGTAGCCTCCAGGATCTAAGAGACAAAACTGGGTCAAGCTGAAGAATGAGCAATCCATAACTATAGAAACCTGAAAGTTAAATAAACAACACTGCGGACAATCGAGAGGGGCCTTTGGGCCTTGGGGCGACAACGTGAGGGATGTGAAGCACAAGTTGTGTTCTCTTCTGTCCTGCCAGTTGCAGGGAATGAAGTGGCAAGGAACAGGAAGATCATGCAGATGAACAACTGGACCCAATGCTGGTGCTTCCAGCATGGTTTTGGGGGTTTTGATCATGAGTCAGTTTATACAACACCAAGCCTGCTGGCAACAAATGGGGTCCAGCTGTCTTCAAAGAGAAAAAGAATTTTAGTTCAGGAGTGCATGGGGCTCACTGTGAGAGCTTTAAACTAGTTTGGAAAGAGACCAGGGCCAGGCTTGCCAGAGAGAATGTGTAGGGCAGGAGAGAATCATAGAAACCACTCTAGTAGCATTAGGAGGCTTAAGAGGCAGTACCTGGAGCAAGCACAAGCACTCAAAGACATAATCACTAGACAGGACTACAGGGAATCCCTTGGCACCTCCACTAGGATGTAGACAGAATCATATACTTCTATTAGGCGCCTGTACCTCAACACATGCAGTATGGGGAACAAACTGGATGAACTAGAGATCTGTGTGCAGTCACAAGCCTTTGCACTGTGATTACAGAGACATAGCTTGCGTGGGATAGCTTGCGTGACTGGAATGTTGCCACAGAAGCCTACATAATGTTTAGGAAAGACAGGCCAGGAAGCCACATAGGTGCAATTTCCCCCTGTGTGAGGCAATACTTAGGATGTATCAAGCTCTGTGTTGGGCTGGATGATGGGCAAGTCGAGAGCTTATGGTTTGGATAAAAGACACTGTTGTGGGTGTTTGCTATAGTCTGCCTGATAAGTAAAAAGAAGTGGATGAAGCCATCTACAGCCAGCTAGAAGCAGCCCCAAAGTCACAGGAACTAGTTCTTGTGGGGCACCTTAACTACCCTCACATCTGCTAGAGAAGCAACACAGTGAAGCACAGAGACCAAGAGGTTCCTAGAAAGCGGTAATGACAACTTCCTGCCACAGGTAGTGTAGGATCCCACAAGGAATGTTTTGCTGCTTGAATCTCACACCACCAGAGAAAGCCTTGTGGGAGATGTGAAGGTTGGGGGCAACCTTGGCTGTAGTGACCATTGAGACTGTGGAGCTCACTGTCAGGCAAGGTGGAAGCAGGGCAGCAAGATACAATCATGGACTTCAGCAGAACTACCTTTAGTCTCTTCAGGGATTTTCTTTGAACAGTTCCATGGGAACACACCTTGCAGGGAAAAATGGTCCAAGAGAACCAGTTGATATTCAAGGATCACTTCCTCCAGGCTCAAGAACAATGCACCCTGAGCATTGAGCAAGAAACTGGAAAAAGGGGGCAAGAGATCTTCATGGATGACCAAGGAACTTCTGTCATTACTTAAGTGCACATAGGAAATGCACAGGAGATAGAAGCAGGGTCAGGTCACTTAGAATTAATACAGAGAGGCTGGCAGAGTAAGTAGAAAGGAGATAAGGAAGACAAAGGCTCATCTGGAATTAAATCTGGCCAAGGATGTCAAGGACAACAAGTAGCATTTCTTCAACTCCATTAATAACAAAAGGAAAACCAAGGGTAATGTAGGCCCATTACTAAATGTAGGGGGGACCCTGCAGAGGATGCAGAAAAAGTAGAGTTATTGAATACCTTCTTTGCAACAGACTTCACTGACAGAACCAGCTCTCAGGAGTCTCTGACTCAAGGGACCAGCATAGAAGCATGCTGGAAGACTTTCCTTTGATCAAGATGAACTGAGTTAGAGAACACACAGACAAACCTGACATCCAAGGTTCATGGGCCCTGACAGGATACATCCAAAAATGCTGAAAGAGTATCACCACAGTGAGGCTGCTCGTGGTCATCTTTGAAAGGAAGGCTGTGGCAATCAGGAGAGGTGTCTGAGGTGAGGACTGTAAGAAAGCAAATGTCACTCCAGTCTTCAAAAAGAAAGAGGAAGACCCAGGGAACTGCTAACCAACTAGCCTCACCTCAATGGATGATAAGGGGAGAGCAGTGTGTATTGCTCACCTTGACTTCATCAAGAATTTCAACACTGTCACTCACAAAGTCCTCAGAGTTAAACTCAGGAAGTGTGGACTGGATGAGTGGACAGTGAGGTGGATGGAGAACTGGCTGAACAGCAGATCCCAGGGGGTTGTAATCAGTGGCACAGGGTCTAGTTGGAGGCTTACCACCAGTGGTGGCCTCCAAGACTCAATACCAGTCCCAGAATTGTTTAGCTGGTTCATCAATGACTTGATGAAGGTGCAGATGCATCCCTAGAAAGTTGACTGATGACACAAAGCTGGGAGGAGTGGCCAATACCCCAGAGTGCTGTGCAGCCCTTCAGAGGGACCTTGGCAGGTTGGAGAGATGAGCAGAGAGGAACCAGCTGAAATTCAACAAAGGCAAACACGGCGTCCTGCACCTGAGGTAAAATAAACTCACATACCAGCACAGGCTGGGACTGATCCAGTGGAAAGCAGCTCTGTGGAGAAGGACCTGGGGGTTCTGGTGGACACCAAGCTGTCCATGAGCCAGCAGTGTGACCTTGTGGCCAAGAGGACAATGGTTTCCTGGGGTGCATTAGGAAGAGCATTCCAGCAGGGCAACAGAGGTGATCCTACTCTTCTACTCTGCCCTGGTAAGGACGTATCTGGAGTATTGTGCCCAGTTTTGTCCTCCTCAGTTCAAGAGAGATATGGAACTTGGGGAGAGGGCTCACTAGGGGTCAACAAAAATGATTTCTCTTACAAGAAAAGGCTGAGAGAGCTGGGACTACTCAGTCTTGAGAAGTCACAGCTGAGAGGTGGTCATCAATGTTTGTCAGTATCTGATGGGAGCGTGCCAAGAGGATGGAGCCAGGCTCTGCTCAGTAGTGCCGAACAAGAGGCAGTGGGCAGAAACTGAAACACAGGAAGTTCCAACTGAACATGAGAAGTACTTCTCTATTGTGTAAGTGACCAAGCACTGGAACAGATTGTACAGAGAGGTTGAGGAGTCTCCCTCTCTGGAGATATTCCAGAACCATCTGGATGCAATCCTGTGCAAAGTGTTCTAGGATGACCCTGCTTGAGCAGGGAAGTTGGACCAGATGACTGCCTGTCATCTGGTCCCTTCCAACGTTAACCATTCAGTAATTCTGAATAAAGGTTAGTTACTTGTTGGAATAATGAAGTATGTGGGCATGAAAAATTGTGGTATGAGAAAACTTAATTGGGATGTGTATCAGGACCAGTATTACAGAAAAGATATCTAGTAGCACAAATGCCAATATCAGTATTAGAATGCCAGAACTCCTGAAGGTAGCTATATTTGTTTTCTGCTCGTGCTTCTCCTCACTCCCCCACCTCTCTTCTTAAAGAGCATCCCTTGTACATTGATGTGGATCCTATACTTAAATGATTATGTCTCTATAATCTGAAGATCACAGCTATATACTGGGAATAGACAAAACAGTGTAAAATACTACAGCATAACATTACACAACTCCTTCTGCCAATAAAAATTATGCTACTATTTCAGGACTTAAAAATGCCTAGATAAATTTCAGGTAATACAAGGCAAGCCACTAAATGATTTATACTGCTTAGTGTGCTGCAAAATTGAGCTTTATTGATCTAGACTTCAGGTACTGAAAGTTTTTTCTGGCCCTTATGTTTGAAAACACAGAACACAGCTTTCATTTTTACACTGAGTCTGTATGTCCATATATGTTTACACAGTTAAGGAATTAGCAATGCTTTTGCCACGTATCCCTACAGAGCCAATTTTAAGGTAATGGAGGTCATCTGGTACTTCACCACTCTCATATCACAAACCCAGTCTGAAGAACTTCTGCCACATAGGTAAACTGGCACCTAGATAACTCCATAGATTTTTATACTATAGCACCTTTTAAAAACAATGTACTTTGGCCATCTCTATTTATGGACATTAGAGGGAAAGACTAACTTACGTATCATATAGACAAAAAAAGTAGTTATCTCATCTTACCTCACTGAATCTAGTTATCATTTTGCCTTTTCTAACATCCCAGATAAAGCCACCATTTCTGGATGTTCCACCCGCTATGCAGTTCAGATTTCCTTTAAAGAGAGATGTTTGTAAAATATTACAATTATTATAAAATCACAATATTGTTTGACAGTGGTTCCACTTTAAATTGAAGAAATGTAATATGAACATAAGACATCGGTGGTACATGAACATGAGTTTTCCATAGTTTAAGGCCAGCATTTGCTACTAAGTCACAAACATCAATTTCAGTGAAAGCCTGACCTGTTTTTCTACATTCCTGTTTTGAGGAATGGTCAAATAAAAATTGTACTCCTGTAAAAAGTGTCTTAACGCCTGCTAAAAGTCTTGCATGTGAGAAATTAATGATCATGATGCATATGACTCAACCTGAAAGAGAAGCAACCTCAATGTTTCAACCCTGAAGTTGTAGCAACAGAAGCACTTTCCTTTAAATTTCCCTACATATAAAGACAAATCATAAAAAAGAGAGAGAACACCTAACAGTATTTTGCTTCCTTGCTCTTGCACCACTGCTGCACCTAAGAACATCAAGAATGTACCTGAATCTGCAACCACACTCTACAGGGTGGAAAATCTGAGTACAAAACTCCACAGTGAGAACCGGAAAATTCAATTCAGGTCTAATCCAAAAGCCACCCAAGTCTCCTCACCACAGGGACTCTCTATCCCAATACAGCTATGCTTTTTATTAAACAGCAGATTTATAGGAAAGTTTTGACTGTTATTTTATTCCAAGCTTGAGAGGGAGAAAAGACAAACTATGCAGGAGGAGTCTAGCAAGGTAAATATATAAAATGGAAATAAACTTGGGTAGGAGAATGATGGGGGAGAAAAAAGTAAAGAGGAGTAATCACTTTTTTCAAAGGTCTGAGACCAAACAAATGGGGGCATGCTTACATGCTCAGATTACATATTAGGAACAAAGTACAAGGCAGATAGGAACTGTCTGGGAGTAAGGTGAAAGAAGCACCAGAAGTTCTGGCTGGGAGGCACAGGAGCTTTTGGACAGGGTGCTAAGGAACAAAATTGAAGCCTGTACTTCCAATTTACTTTAAACAAACAAACAAACAAACAGAAACACTACAAGCAACAAACCTACGTCCCTCCTGCAGCAAATAAGCTGTTGATTCAATGAGAGATTCAACTACTGAATTTAAACTTCAAAATTAAATTACTTTAAACTTCAAAATTAAATTAAATTAAAAAATTAAATTACTTCAAAATTAAGAACAAGCACTGTATTTCATATTGCCATGATTTCCATAATAGCAAGAAAAATTATTTGTGAAGATGTATACAAGGTGCAAGAGACTCTCTAAAATGAAAAAGTACAAATTTATTTCACATATGCAGACTACATTAAGCTTCCCACCACAGTATTTTTCTTCTGTCAGTTATTATTTCTTAAGAGTTTAAAAGTGCAGATGAGAAGAGAGAGGTGAATTATTGGGATTTTAAAAAAATACATCTGCTGTCCAAAGAAATAAAGCATGACAGGGAAGTCAATTTATTGTCAACTATTGACAACTATCAGAAGTGTATTTTCAGGAACACCAAAGGGGGTTACAGAACAGCTTTGTAAACAAAATTTCCCAGTGAGTCCAGTGATTTGTCTAAGAAAAAGTAGATGCTTTGCAGAAAAGACACTTCCTATTCTAATAAGGTTAAAGCAGAGTTCTTCAGTGATTACTCCTACACAAAGAAGGAAGAAAAAGAGCTAAATACATATGTTCCACTATTTCAGCACAAAATATAATCTGAATTCCTTTAAGTAGCTGCTTCTCATGCAAAGCAGGACATTTTGGCATCTGCATAATGCCATGTTAGAAATGTTCCAGAGACTTTTCTCCCTCCATTCTGAGTATGAAATACTGTGAGCATTACTCAGAAGGGTAAGCTTCAGCAAGGTCTGCAGCATTGAATTCTACTGGTTTCACAGATAATTAAGTTTTGTTTAAACCTTAGAAGATGCCTTTCTATATAAAACTAATACTTTTATATGACAAATCGTGCAGTTAATGCTAATTCAAAGAAAATTTAGACATACAGCAAAATATTCTTACCTGGAGCCCAAGAAATGGAATAAATAACCCCCTCATTACCAGGAGATGTATAAACTGCTGATAAAGTATTTATGTCCCAAACTTTTATTGTGCCATCAAATGAAGCTGTAGCAAGAAGATCAGGGTTATCAGGTTTGAATTTGCAATCAAAGATGGTCTCAACATGTCCCTTAAATGAAACAAATATTTAATCCATTTTTATTACATTTCATTTTCTTCCCAAGTCCAACTCTAGATCAAACTCTAAAATACATTGCATTTAATTTTATTGTGATGTCAATTAAGAGTTCCAAAACCCTTTTATATTTAGGCTTATGAGTCAAAACAAAAGGCATAAAATAACTTAGATTATAACATGCTCTTTCATTGGTTATAATTAAAACCAGAAAAAATTCTTTCCTGGGTAATGCAATGCCAGGAACTTGTTAGCATCTTCTGTTCAAAATATGTTGCTAAAATATTGAATTTAAAAAACTAAGCAAGAAAAAAACAACTTGATTTTTAAAAACAAGAATAGTTTTTCCCTTTTGGTAAAAAGTACATGATTGAAAAAATAAAGCTCTGTATGATGAACATGTTCTACAAGTTGTCTAGTGCCCCACTGAATATTCTGTGTTTCTAGATACAGTCTATGCTGTATTGCAGCTTAAACTTCAATCCATCAGAGTTTTAATGTATCAACTGGTTGTTTTTCAAAACATGCATTTGTAGAATTTAAGTTGATAAATATATGAAACACAAGTATCATGTAAGAATTTTTTTAAGCCTTAGTTGCTTTACAGGATGAAATCCAATAAAAATGGAAAGAGAAAACCAACCAGCAGCCTCTATTCAAATGCATATGGGACTACAGCTGAAAATTGCTTGGGGTTTTTTTCAGTGAAAAGGGAACTTGGAAAGAGAAAAAGAGAAATATCCTCAAGAACCTCAATAACTAAAAGCCTGGTGAAGAAAAGGGTTACCTAATATATGTTAAACCTGTTTCTGAATTTCAGGTTCAAAGAAAATTTAATAATTCTTTGTAATGTTAAACTGAGTGCATTCACCATATAGCTCTCTGATTTGACTCAAACTTTTATTCTGAATTATAGAAAACCCATTAGAGAAAATTTCTGAGAAGGTCATCAAACTAAAATTTCAGTTAAAAAAATAAACAAACTAAAAACAAGTCTGTAACTCTTTATTTCTGTTTTTAAAATACTGTCAGAATACCTCCAACAGAATTCAGTAATTTCAAATTAAAAATTACTTTAAACTTCAGAACTGTGATTTTATTTCCTAGAATTTTGGGCTCTTTTTAACAATAGAAACTGCTGTACAGTACTGCAAAGACTTCATTCTCCATTTTTTTGCTGTTAGAAGAAAGTGCATAAGCCAAATAAACTCTCTATTCAAAAACAGAGATGAACCATACCAAATCTCTAAGGAAATCCCACTTTTTGGCTCCCATGTCATAAAGCCCCACTCCACCATCCATGAAGCAACAGACGGTATGACCAGGAGGAAGAGAAAATGCTTGGTTTTGGGTTAAAGTTGGAGGAGGAACAGCCTCACTTGTTGAAGATGTATGGTGATTTTTAGTAGGATACTGTGATGAACATGCTTAACAATATAAAGCAAAAGACAAAGAGATAAGATTATTTCTTATTTCAATAATAAGTGAAATTATAAAGAGTAAAATGCTTGTATTCTAATAAGATTTAAAACAAAAGAAATGGAGAATTCCTACATGAAGCCTGGCCTACTAAAGAAGGACCTTATAAAGTACATGGTCCTTTATGCATTTGTCTAATCCACTAGCAGCAGAAGATACTTTAATTAAGAACTAAATAGCTGACCAACACTACAGAGATTGATCTGGACTCATAAATAAGGTTTTCTTAAGTTGCAGCCATTACAATGAATAACAATCAAAATTACACTTACACTTTTTTTTTGGAGGAGAACTTAGCACATGCAAGCCATGGAAACCAGTTTGCTTCAATTTAAAATTATCTACAGGTGTTGTACGTGAAACATTCCAAACACGCAGCACACCAACCTGAGAATCTGAGGTTTAAAAAAAAAAACAACAAAACACAGAGGTATGTGGTTTGAGGACTGATTTATACAAAAATACAGCAGTGAATTAAACTTCAAGTCCTAAGAATAATTTTATAAGCAGGCATTGTCAACTCCACAGAATCATAGAATAGTTAGGGCTGGAGGGAACCTCTGGAGATCATCTAGTGTAACATCCATGGCATCCTATTTATCCTCTATTCACCACAATGGCCATATCACTATTAACAACAATCATTATTAACATTAGCTTTTTAAACACAGATAAATTCTACCTCTATTTTATAAAGTATTCTGCCAGTCTTAATTTCTTTATTCATTAGTTCAACCTGAGCCACGTCTAGGGTGTAGAAAAGAGGCACGAAATAGATTACTTTCTTCTTTTAATTTTTTTAATTTCTGAAGTGGCATCAATTACTACAACGCATTTTTATTCCTATTCCCAAAGGAATTAATATATTTTTTGCTAAAGGGTGCATGAGGAAAATATTATTTAGCAAATTGTAGAAAGTCACATATTTATGTAGCTAAAACTTTTAAAACATGAAAAAACTGCTCAGTGTAGTTTTATTATTTTCTGGTTTTGTGTTATGGTCTTTTTTATGTACAATTCATGTATGGTTCTACTTTTAAAAATATTATGAAACATAAAAATCAAACTTCAATTTTTGAAGACTCAGCCCTGTATTTGTTATCTTTGTATAAATCAGGAAATAAAAGCCTTACCTCCAGTTATAAACATTCCAGGTGCACTAGAAACCCAGGCTAAACACTGAACAGATGCTGCTGCACTGGGAAAACTAAAAGTTGTGATACAGGACAGAGATTCAGAATCAACTAGTCGAATACCATTATGTAAATTAGCAACAAGAAGGTAATCAGTTGACAAAGGGTCCCACTCCAGAGCGGTAACTGGATCCTCTTCATCTGTTCCTTCAAGAGACTCTGGTCTTAAGACATGTTTCTGATTTTTAGAACCTTTAAAGTGTACAAGAAAACAGGTTATTTAAAAATTAAATCAAATACATACTTTCAATAGTTACAAGATTGGCAAACATTTTTTTTCCCTCTCTCCCTGAAACTTTCACGAGCCTGCTCTCTTGTCTGCAGCAGTGAAATTAATGAAGCTGTCTTGGCAATATTTGACTTAGAGTATTACTTTTTCTATCAGATTTGACTTTAATACAGCAGAAAACAGAAACAGCTATCAGATTTATAAACATAATTATATAGGAAAGGAAAGTATGTTAAATCACATACATTGTTCTAAGAATTTCTGTGAGTAAAGGTCTGCAGCACAGCATAAAATACAAGCCATTTGAATGCAAATAAATCTTCACACCACAGCATATACAGGCAAAATACAGGTAGTAAGAATCAGAAAAACACTGTGGCAGTAAAGGCTTATTCTGAAGAACTGCCTTTAGACTTTTTTTCTTCTTTAAAACTGTGTGTGCAATTATGAAGTGCTTATAGATTCTGCAGCCAAAACAGACTATCCATATCTAGTCTGACACCCGCAAAAAAGATTACATGTTTCACTTGATGATCCATATTATTGAAACCCATATTTTTTAATATTATGTTTATCTCCCACTTTTTATTATTTTCAGAGAGATTAATCTTAGTTGTATAAGACAGAGTACAGTCCAAATGAAATAGATCTGTATTTTTGAAGTTGTGATCTTATAACAAAAAAAATTACTGCTTTTCTAGAAATAAGGAATTGACACCTTCCATTATTCATAGATAGACTTCATGAAAAGTATCAGTCTGATAAATACTTAGATGTTATCATATTAAAACTGATTTACTCTTCCCAGTGCCAGTGCTAACTCAGTCAGCACTACAGAAGCAAGAGAATCTATTCTCTGTGACATCCTGTGCGACAACTTAGTAGAGTGAACTGAAAGAAAATAAAGTTTGCATGGCTGTTGGAGAATAACTCTACGTAAAATTAACACATTATTTAAAGAACAGTTTTTCTCACAAAGTTGAAAACCAATTTTTATACAAGGAAGAAGCAGACAGGAAAAAATTCAAATAGTCAGTCTAATACAGGTATCTGCCTTCGAAGAAAACGATGAAAACAAGTGGAATTTTACCTTGAAATGAGCGTATCAACATGACACCTTCTTAGCAGAGAACTAGACTATGTATAAAGTATGCACAAATGTGTGTGGTGGATTTCAGACAAAAAGAGATAAATATTTTCCCATCTATCCTCTGACAGAACAGAATCATGAAGACAATATTAAGTATGAGGTGAGATTCTACCTATAAAATTGCAGAGGATTCTAGAATATGAAACAGACGACTCCAGAACAAATGCAAAAATAGGAAAGTAAACAAAAGATTCAAGTCTT
The DNA here is from genome assembly GCF_000277835.1 of Geospiza fortis. Classification (NCBI taxonomy): domain Eukaryota; kingdom Metazoa; phylum Chordata; class Aves; order Passeriformes; family Thraupidae; genus Geospiza; species Geospiza fortis. The sequence continues at coordinate 21,794,508 of NW_005054297.1, forward strand.
TTCATTCAGAAAAATAAAACTGCAGGAAAATATAGTTCAGTAGAAGATCATGGCTGTTACCATTTGCAAAAAAAAAATGTTTACTGCAGTTGTGAAAAAAATGCAGTCTTATCTTGGTCTCAAAAGGCAGAAGACATCAAGAAAATGCTCTAAATTCTGTATCTAAGAAGGAATATTTTTGTGATATGGAAGGAATAGGAATATTGTGAATCAAGAAAAAAATTTATGTATGTACCTATATTATAGAATCTAATTTTAAAAAGTGAAGAATTACATATGGAGAAACAAGAGATACATATATAAAACTAAATATTTTGTCATATGAGTTTTTACCTGATTGAAAAATAGAGAGGCTTCCATCCGTATGTCCAAATACCACCTTTCCTTTTTTCTTTGGATGCCATCTAAACAGACTGATATCTGACAAGAAACTATGCGCTTCTCTATGCACAGTTACCCCGCTGTCAGGTCCTGAGATAGTCCAAATGTACAGTGGACCTCTGTGTGACACAAATGCAACTGCATCACCTGCATTCCAGCACCAGCCAAGGGATGCAGGAATTCCTGAAACATACAGGTAAACCTTGTAAGAACCAGGACACAAAATTCAGGTAGTATTCCTTGACCCAGTATCAGCAATTGCCTTGAAAAACAGCAGAAATAATTTTTCTACATAGAAGTTGCTAGACTGAAATTTAGAGAAGTGTGTGAACATCTTACAGTGTAAAAGTAAACTAGACTTCCAGAAGCAGGAAATAAAATCATTTCCCAAATTACTTTTATGCTACTTTGATGGGCTGTATTTCATGATATCTACACTTCATCAGTGCCAAAGACAACCACACATTTGAAAGAGGATAAGCCTGATCCTGCAAACAATACTTTCATTCATTCAGAATTTCAGAATTTCATTCACTACTATGCTTTGCTATAAGTTATTTACTACTAAGATAGTAAAATACTGAGAATTTCAAAATGCCTGTTTTAGCAAAATACAATGAAATTTAGAGAGAAATCTAACAGAAGCAGACATTTTTGACAATATCAGATATTTTAGTTCTGTAATAAAAGGGAACTCTTGATAGCTTTCTTCTGGATACATGACAGTTTTAATTCCATTGTCTAACACCTAACTGTAGGCAGTCCCATTTAAGAATTTTGATCTTAATGTCTCCAACAGTCATAATCCTCATAACTTAATAATATGTGCCTGAAGGAATAAATTACAGTAACACAAATTTCTCAAGCCGAAAACTTAAAACTGTATTTAGACACTTTTATGTGGCAGTGTAAAAGGGACTAAAAGAGAAAGCAATAGAAGGTTTAAACATATTATCTTAATTTAGTTTCTAAAAATATTAAAATAGTAATAACACTTCATCATGTGGAGGCATCAGTGGAAGTAGATTTTTAAACAAGCCATGTATTGAAAAATAAGTACCAGCATTTATGTTTATGCATAAACTGATACAATATTTCTTTTGGAATAGAGTAAATCACTGTGGAGTTTTCTTTTGCATGATATGAAGATATAAAAGATTTCCAGAGGTATCCCTAAGTGCCCTGGAGAAAACAGAGTAGGGAGTCCCAAAATAGCTTGTTAGATCCTGAGATTCTAACTGTTCTTGGTTTGCACCCACTTTCCAAGAATGAAAATGTAGGAGTAAAGGATACCTGATGAGATTGACTGTAAGAACAGAAATATGGTACTGGTTTTGACTGGCATAAATCAGAACTGGATACAGAAATGTAACTGTAACACAGATGCTGAACCCCCCCAGACCTGTAATACAAGTCCTCCAGCAGTTTCAAGGCCTGAGACAAGATTCAAGTAGACAAGCATTAGAGTATTTAAACAAAAACTGTTGTTCACATTCACTGCTGATTTATACTTGAATCTGTTAAGGCTACCTTTTATTTGCTTTCACTTAGCTACAGTCATTGTGAAATATATTATTTTAAAATTTAATTGTTTATCCTTTTATACAGTGATGAAAATAATGTTGGTTTGGGGATTTTTTTCTCCCCTGCTCAACAAGAAATCACTAGCAAAGTTAATTCTTGAACTGGTTAAGTTCTTTAGAGAAAAAGAATAATGTCTTCACCAAATGCAAGATGGTTGAAGGCAATTTACTCAAACACACTACCATTATTTTCTAGAATCAACTGCAAAAAATCTGACAAGAATATTGTCAGATTGTGTTAGGCAATTATTATTGTGTTAGGGAATTGTTAAGACTCCAACCTACCAACTACAGAGTTTACACTATACCAAGTATTTCTCATACCCATGGATCAAGCTGTATGGATAAAACAGATCTCCATGTCTAAAATACCTTTTGTATTGTCCAGCTTGGCCACAACTTTCTGTTCATTCACATTCCATATGATCACTAAACTATCTGCACTGGCACTTGCAAACACGTCAGGGTTGTGGGGACACCAAGATATGGCTGTAATTGTCTTCTTGTGCTCAGACATAATCGCATGGAGCTTGAATTCATTGTATCGGTGATCCAGCTAAACAAATAGTAAAATTCATTTTAGAAAAGCATTTTTTTGTAAACTTATTTTAAATTCCTCTGGGTTGGAGAATACCTCATATAACAGTATTAGCGTTAATGGATGAATTTTTTGTACATTAAACTATTGCCAGTAACTCACATCTCAATAAATAAATTCTCATATATTTAACTTGGAAAGAAAGGTTGCCTGATATCCAACGATGCAAAAAACAGTTTTATGTCTATCTTCTTGTCACTTATAAATTATTATATTTCATTTAGAAGTGTACGCAAACCATCCTAAAATGCTTTATTTATAGGCATGGTAACAATAATTTAGTAATCTCCAAGGGGGTAAACAGGAAAGAGTATAAAAATGAGTTTGAAATCCTTCTCTTAAGTTGCAGTTAAGTTAGTACAGTTAAAAATACCTATTTAAAAATGCCCAAATAAGACATAGTAAATTTTGTTCATTTTAATCCTACTACGTATATAACTCTTAAAATAAAAGTAAGTACATCCTTTATTTCCTCACATATTTATCAATCTGAAAATTCTATGTCACATCATTTCTGTTTTTCAGTTAGGTGTTGATATACAACAACTGCAAACTTGAGAAGACCACAGTGCTGAGGTGTTTGGGCTCCAAATTAAATAAAGGTGGGTCACTGAATCTGCAACTTTGAACCATTTTAACCCACTGTGCAAAAGACTATTTTTTACTACAGCTTCAAATGGTATTGTTGAATTACTTCATTTCTCCCTCAGAACCCAGTCTTCTATCACTGAGCTTCACTCATGCCAAATGTTTGCTGCACTGTAAGTCTGTTTTCTAAAAATAATTCTTGACACACACAACTTCAAGGGTATCCTGAATGGAATATTGAGCTTTACGTACACATTTTCTCAGTAGCAACCATACTTGCAAAAGCATTGCAGAAACATTTGTTGAAAGGGTTCAAAGTGAGATCAACAACAATGTAAAAGTGTAACTAATCAGATAAAGAAGAATAATCTTACCTGATAAATATAAACAGCAAGGGTAGCACAGTAGGCAAATCTGTCCCCACTAGCAGCACATATATCCTTGTTCCAAGGCTGACATCCAGCAGCTAGAAGTCCCACTTGTTTCACATGTGACATTTTTGCCTTTAAAACAGAAATTCATTAGGCTCCAAAATGACAGAATATTAAAGAATAGAATAATGCATTTTTGTTCCCATAAATAATTTATAAATGTCTACTTTAAAAATATAACTCTCCTAAGATACAAATGAATGTATCTGAAATAAAGACAAGCAGATGTCCAGAGGCTTCAGTGCTACACAAGAAAGGGTGCCTAATACCATTCACAACAATCCAGTTGGAAGAAAAGGAGGGGGCAGGGGGTCCCGCCTCTAAAACCTTGAATACTTCTTGATTTGTACTAGCTGAAACTGTTCATCATGTCCATTTTCTTCTGTGGTCTGGTTCAATACTTTCTCTATTACAGTTTAATGCCTCCTCTGCTCTCCCATTCATCTCCCACTGACAGCCAGACAAAATAAACCATATACTAATAGTTTTAAGGAAAACCAACATGTAGAAAGGTCTTAAAACCACTTGCATAGAACAACTCTTTATCAAATTATCCTCCTTATTATAATCCTTTCTGGAGAAATTTTCTAAATACTCTAATTTGTTTCTAAATTTTCTTAATAATTACTGCTTAACAAAAAAATGTTGAAGTGAGCTGTGAAAAATCAAAAGCAAAGCTTAGGCTAACATTACAGCAAACTATGCTTTCTCTGTCCAAAACAAGTCTCACAGTACCAGCTGTGCTGAGAGTGACAAAACTGACTTCAACATAAAAATGCAATAAATGATTTGCTGGGCCAAACCAATTATTTACCTAGCCCCTATTTCATTCAGGATAACGTCAACACATTCCCTAGTAACAGAATGTCTCAGGGTCACATTTATGCTGTAGATAGATTAATGGACTGAGAGCCATTAGGTGGGAATATATTACATGGAATATGGAGGATGACATCTTTAGGTCAAAGAGCTAAGACTATAATCCTGAAAAAGGAGGAGAGATATGTTAAATTTACCAACTGTTAGGCACCATTTCAGGTTCTACAAAGGAACAGGAATTAACGAGAAATGAGACTTCAAAAGCAATCAAGCATTTTGAGGGAGCAGCTGTTGATGAAGTACAAGGGTTGGTTACTCAGTGCATTTCTGTGTAACAGTTCAGTACAGATATGTTGCTGTAGATCAGTCTTGACCTACTTGATGTCAAATGTATAGAGGGGGAAATATTTTTCTGGATGACAGTAGTATTAATGCACATACAGAATGAACTTTATACACGTGTTGCAGTAGTGATCTACAGTACCCAAAGGAACCTATTGGTCACTATCAACTAAAAATTTGTTGCCTAAATATTAGCAAAATTTTATTTTAATGCATTTATACTAGGGATAAAAATAAAGTTGAATTATTAATTTTATTTTTAATTTTTCTCCTCTGCTTGGTGTATCTGCTTGGCAGGTTAACAGCAATGAATAGTTATAGGTAGGAAATTTCATAACATCACATTTCTCTCACTTTGGAAAGTGTGAAAGAAAAAGAAAAACATTGAGAGTGACTTATTTTGAGGGCTTCTTTAGCAGAAGATCAGGATCAGTTGAATGTTTGAGACTGATATCTCTCAAAGATATCACTGACCCTAGTTAAAGTGCTTAAACATTCTGAGTGAGTACCAAATGACTGAAGGAAATGAAATGCTCACATGTAACCTTTGAAAATTTTGGTAAAAGAGACTGCAACAGCAGAACAGAAATAAACAGAAAATCAAGTTACAAGATGTAGCTTTGTTGCAGACTAGAGCTCTGGCTATTAGACTTCCTTTCTGTCTGTCAATAATATTTATTCTGACTTCTGCAGCAAATTAGAGATTCCAGAGAGAACATTTCTATAAATTGCATAATCTTGCAGCTTCTTTGTAATCCATCTCATGTTCTAAATGATATGAGTTCTAAATGATATGAGAAATTTAGCTAATTATTTAAAGAATCAACATCAAGTGGCAAAAATATCCTCCAAACTTCCAATTTTTCCATTTAGTGTTCTTTCACTGTTCAGTAAAATTACAAATTCCAGAGGTCCCTTCTGTGCAATTAAACTGTAAATTGCATATGCAGAGAAATAATTTGATTTGGGGCATTCAGAACAGACTTCTTCTAGTTCCCATGAAAAAATAACTGGCACCATTAGCAACCATTTTTACTGAAATTAAAGTCCCCCAGCTGATCCTCCAGCTAATTAGATAACTATTTTAGGAAAGCACAGAGTACCTGGAACTAGAAATTTTGGGTTCTGCTCTTGATTCCAGGGAAAAAAATGGTTAAAACTCTAGGTACGTCAGCATATTGATTAGGAACATTTAAAAAGGCATGGTGAAGTAGGAGAGAATGAGCTGTAAAATATTAGATTATCATAGATTTATTTTGCAGGTTTACTGCCTGAAAACCATCAATGTAAGACTGATAAAAAGTTGGCAACTATATAGAACTTAAGACTACACAAGCCTTTACTTCATAATAATAAAATATTTTTCTCACTTTGTACAGATACTCTTTTTTACCTTCTCATATGGGAGCTAAGAATTCTTGATTTCATGAAGATTTAATCTGTATGAAAGTATGATTTAAGACTTGTTTAATTTGCAGTTTGATTCCATGTAAAATTAATCGTAAAGCCAAGATCTCTTTCAGATGCTAAAACAGAATTCCACAGATTTTTCTTTCAGAGTAACAACAGATTCGTCTTGTAGGATTTTGCAGTGATCTCTATAAAAACGCTGCTAATAGGTGAAAGTTTTCGATTTTAGATGAAAAATGTTGTTCTGTAATATAGTGTTATTTCAGTGAGTAAAGAATTCATGCTTAATAAGGATTCTTAACTTTGACTAGATTTTGCCTATTTAAATATATGTAAACAAGTTACATATATAAAATATTCTGACCTTTATTACAGAAAAGAATTTGCATTTTATTAACTAATATTTATTGTTTAAAACTTGTTATTATTTCCTGCTCTTTGTAATGCTATACCATTTTACAAGAGGAAGCATTTGCCTTGAAATTCAAAATGACAGTATCTAGAGGAAGAAATTACAGTTGTGTGTGGAATACTGACTTGCTCTCTAGTAGGTATCATGTCTTAAAGCAATTTCCTGCACATCTTTTCAAATATTACACATTTCTGTTTAGCATAATTAACCAAGTAAGGAGATATAATAGAGAAAGATGTATTCATCAGAACAGCCTGAGTAAAAGGACAAAAACATAGAAATGCAGCATAAATGAAAATATGTATGATTTCACACTTTGTGCATTTTTATAAAATGGAGATTTTTTATACTTTGTAAAGAAATATTTTATTTTTAAGTAATTATATTTGAGTCTTAAGTATACAATGAAAAAACCTCTGTGCATGTAAAAAATGTATACCACATTGGGAAAGCTAGCAGTGTGTGCTCACAGTTTCCAAGGAGATGAAGGAAAGAAGGAGGACAAAAAACCACTTTCTTTTCAATTGGCAGAAACAGCAACATTCTAGGTCCTTCCTTGTTGCTTAATATAGAAAAAACCCCAACAACCAACCACATTAAACTGAAAATTGGTATATCATAAATATTATTTAAAAATAACAACTGAATTGACTAGATATATATCATGGCTTTATCTCAATAACTTAAAGATAAATGCCTAATAATCCCTACCTTAGCATAGGTATCAATTTTTGGAAAGCACTTTAGAATTTCCATGTTCATTCCAATACCTTGCTGGTCCCAAAAATGGAAAATATGGTTCTCATTGTAGAATGAAATCACTTTACTTGACAGATGGAGGAACTAAACCTTGATATTCACCAATAATGCAGTTACTACAGGATGCAGGAGAAAAGACTGAGCGTTGTGTCACGCCACACACAAAACTGCAGTGCCAGTAGCCTGGCAACTGCAGCTCTTTAACAGGCACCATTTTAATTTTAATCTAACTCCTTTTTCTCTGCTTCAGCTACTCAGTGTATTTCATTGCTCACTGTGTTTCCCAATTGCACTATGATAACACTTGTAGAATAATAATAGCTCTTTAAACCCATCACTTAACAACTTTCATTATCAATACAGTGCTTGCATGTTATCAGTATCCATAAATATCTAACCATCAAGCACAAGCAACAACAGATGCTCACATGTGCTTTGATTGTGGTCCATGTGGTGTATGACCTATCCAAATATGCAATATGGCATGCATACAAAAGTGGATATAGAGCAGCCTTATGTTAATCAGTATGCTTCTGTGTATACAAAGTGTAGTTTCTTAACAGCTACAAGCAGTAAAGTGCTAGTGTCCTCTGCTTCTGTTTACTCTATTGTCATTATTTTCCATCAGTTTTGTCTCTTTTCTTATGTGGAAAGCTTGCTGTCACTCCTGTATGTCAGACATATAAAACTGTTATATCTCATCCACACTACTGTCAGGCACCAATATTTTTGTCAGCAAATCAATGACAACATAATAATTAGTAAGATCTTTAGTGATATAAAGACATTATATCATGTTATTTCTCCTTGAAAACATTGGGTATATTTACCCATCCTTGGGAGGAAATCTGTTGGAGATGAAAATATCACCTGTGAACCACACCACAGAGTTTCAAATTCATTACCCTATCCAGTGGGACCAGTTAGAAGCACAGATAATGGACAATCATTTTATCTTGTTAAAAGCATGAAGGTGTTCAAATTTATGAAGAAATGTTGGCATGTCTGCAAGACAGAGCAGAAAATGACTTCTGACTGAATGTCTGCCTCAACAGCACTGAGACGCATGTAAAAACACACACATAATTAGCACTGGTGTTCTTCCAGTGGAACTGGGAAACACCAAGCACATCAGGAGAAACTTGGAAACACCAAGCCATGTTAGGAAATTAAATTCTTATCAATTTTTCCTGAAGCAAGAAATGAGGGTAATTGGAAATACTCTGGTATATATGGAAATATTCTGGTATGTATTCAGCTTAAAATCCAAAATATGAAAACTTTGACAAAACAAACAAAAGTTCTTCCTGCTTTGGAATACGGCAAAACACTAACCAATCTGCAGTCTTGACACAGCTTAACAAACTGCAGTTACTGCTGCAGGTGTCTGAATAGTCTGAGACAACACACACGACTCAAGCAACTCCTTCTGGACAAAAGATGAATGAAGTCCACCTATATTAGTAGTGACAGTCACAATGTAGAACAATTATGTAGGCTTACACATGTACTTCTCTATACAAGCGAAGCCCTTCATACTTTCCAGGAGAATTTTACCAAGGCAGTCTACTGCTTATTAAAGTGCCAGGCTGGTTGCTGGCCTACCACTAAGCAGTATAGATAGTTTGCGAAGACTGGAAAGGTTTTTTTCTAATTTTGTATACAATTCATGGCACACAGGCCATGTACAGCTCCCAGATAATCAGAAGGCTAATCATAGTCAGGAAGAGGGTGCCTTGGACAAGGCTTTGAATTTCAACAAGATTCCTCAAAAATACCACAAGCTTTGGCTAGACTCCTGCAACCAGAATTTGCAGATGACATTTCCTAACGTATGACAACCTAGCAAGCGTTCAATATGTGCATTCACTTATCCAGACACTGACAAGGAAGATAATACTCTGATTTAAAAGATTATTTGAAATGAACAAATGTTCTACTAGTGTTCACTGCCATTTTAAACCACAATAAAACTTGGACACAAATCATTACCAGAACCAATTTAACCACAGGATCTCTGGCTTCACAAGGGAAGAAGTTTTGGACCTTTCCTCTAAAGTTTGAAACTTGAAATCACAGCCTAAGACTGTTTTTCAGAAACAAATACTCACAATAAAACCCAATATTTAATCCACGATAGATACCCTGCTTAGAAAACATAAGGCAATAACATTAAAAAAATGTAACATAGTAAGTCTTACAAAGTAGTGCATTTGACTGCCTTGACTATACTAGCACATTTAACACCTTTATTGTGCCGCCTTAACATGATAATCTAAAGAGCCATACTAGCCATACATTTCTACAAGCATGGAGAAATGCTGACATTTCTAACAATAAATCACCAGCAATGTTGGAATACACACCTAATCAATATGAAACCACCTAGCAGTGATAGTGATAACAAAGCCATTATCTGCAGAGTATTGCTTAATCATAGTTTGCAGATAATGCGTGCAATACACAGAGATACGTATACAACCATGTCTGATCACAGTATGGAGCATCTAAGAATCTGCATAAGATTCTGTTCTCATCTTCCAATCCAGAGCTACAACAATCACCAGAAGATTGCTTTTCTGCTTGCAAATTGCCAAGACTGTTCCGATTTCAGATAAAGTTACCTCTTGACACATCTCACACCCAAATCCCTGATGACAGCTATTGAAAGGTAATTCTACATCTGAAGCATCCATATCATGAGTGACATGTAAAATGAGAACAGTGGAACAGTATTAATATCTGCCAGTTTTTTTATACTTATGAGCATATAGCTGGCATTATCAAGTAACACACAATAATCCAATGAAAGCACCTGCTTTCACTAACATCTCCTGCATTCTAATTAGCTGACTATATACTCTGAAAACAGAAAAAAAAAATCACAGAAATGTAAGGTACCATAAAAGAGCTTAATACAGTGAAAGAAATGTGACTTATATTCATTTCCCACCATAAATCTATGAAAGCAGCTGTAGACACACAGCTAATAAATGCTAAAAATAAATCCAAGTTATCCTGCAAATGTTGCTATAGTAACAACTCTTCCTCAGAAAAATGCTAATAAAAAACATAAAGCTATTCAAGATACAACTTGGAAATGACCCTATGCGAATTTAATCTCTCCCAAATATTTTTGGTTTACCCTATTACTAACTATAATTATTTTATTTTACTCCATGCATGGAATATTAATTTCTTCTAATACAACAAAATGTAATGTTTGCTTTTCATCTCATTGCATATTAAAAAATTTCTACTTGTTAAATTATGCAACCTAAAAAATGCAAGTAGGTGGTTGTCACACTTCCAGTACCTTTTATGCAGCTAGCAACATTAATTTTAAAAAAACTCATTTTGAATATGCTTTATTTATGACTCAAGACCTCAGTAAAACTACTAAAAATCTCTTCCTATACCACTATAGAAATACTACTTTTGATATAATCAATATAATAATAAAGAGCAGCTTAAAGAAAAAAAATATAAAAATAGTAAAAGAGAAAATATTACTTTAAGCAATTCTTACTCTTTGTTGTCCTTCATACCAATCATCTTCATCAAACCAGTGGGAAATGTAAGTCATCCAAGCCATGAAAGAAGGCACAGTTGAAATAAAAAATACAGAACCTGAAGACATATAAGTACAATAAATCCTGTGCTAAAATTTATTCAACAGTACAATAAGCTACTCAAAGATGAGATCTGAAGTCTGTGATATGATTTGAGATTAGTAAGTTTTAAATTAGTAAATATGTAATCTGAAATACTTTTAACAGCAATTTAAATGTTCTACTATTGGATTTTCTAATGGAAAACAGAATTCAATACTACAGTAATTATTAGATTATATATTCCAGTATTTAAAATTGAAGCAGGTTAGTGCTTCAAGATTGATTTTGCTGTGCTTCTGAGCTATGAAAATAAGGTGCTGTTTGAGTCATTCTTATGTCTTCTAAAAAATTACTTTCATTTTTTAAAAATGTACTATCTACTATCTACAAAATGTAGTTCAGTGCACAAAAGCTTGTACTGAAATGTAAAATATGCTCAGAATCATGGGGAATGATTTGTTTTGGTTATGTAGGGAGTGGTTTCAATTGGCACAGTAGGAGGGGCCAAAATTATCACAAATACCAAGCATCGGTTTAACTTTTTTTTTTTTTTAAGAGGAAAAATAAAAATCTGCAAGTCCATAGTTCACAGCCAGCAGAGCCTAAAGGGCTCAGCTGCAGCCACCAGCATGGGCTGAAAAATGTAAAAAGCCTAATTTAACTAATTCATCAGAATGGATCTGCTTATTTTCTCTTCCTTAGAAGTGTTTCACATATCTGACAGCATTTATGCCTTACGCAGGTGGTATCCTTTTCTGGTATGCCTCCAAGTTTCACATGAGGTTTCACAGTGCATTATGCCAGTGAAAATGAAAGGTAAAAAGGAATAAAAGCTGTACTACCACATTTCAGTACTGCGGCAATATACTTCTTCAGTTGCGCTGTGTAGGAGACATTATCATGCAAATCTTCCTGACTTTCCTGACTGCATGGTTACAGCAACTATCAAATCCTCAACAGAGATTGAGCAGACCTAAAAAAAAAAACAGTTTCTGAAGAAACCTAGGATCCAGATAACCTCTGCCTTTCTATACTGACTTAAGCAGCTGTTCCCCACAGTTTGTAATATAATAAATGTAAAAACTAAACAGGGAAGTGTATTGTTTAATCCAGAAATAAACAAAGCAAAGTAGGAAAAGTAGCTGGAAGTACCAGCTACTAACTGGTTGACATTACTTACCATTTCCACAGAGCAATTCTGTGTTATTACCTGTCCTACCCCAGAATGTGTAGTGTCCATTAAGGGTACTGTATAGGCAGGTGACATTCTCCAGGGGAATAAACAAAAACAGCAATATTTTTGGTTCACAACCTCAGAAATTCTGACAGCCAAGAAGAAACAAAAAAAAACCAAAAAAAAACCCAAAAAAAAACCCCAAAAAAACCAAAAACAAACCACACACGCAAAACCATAAATATTTAAGTCAAGGCACCCAGTAATAGTAAGTAGCACTCCAAGATTATAAGATTTTTTGTAGTTATATAGTCATCCATGTAAATGGATACAGACACAAAAATATACAGAACTTTCTACAATACTGCTGAAATTTTTCAAATTACTTGCCCTTTGAGATTTCAGCTCAAACATTAACTACGCAAAGTGCACAGAATTGCATGGTCTCATAAACTGTATGAGAAACATGGCACCAATTCAGTCACCTCAAATGACAGCGCTGAAGAAATTCCTGACCATAACCATGGTCTATGAGCAATCAAGAAAAACATTACTGATGTACTGCTTCCGTGAACAAAAATTTTACAATTTGTTAAAACATATCCACATTATAACTGCTTGTTACACATGAAAATCATGGTTTCAAGTAAATTAATACTTGCCCATTAAGGAAAGTGTTTGCTTTCTGGGTGTTGTGTCTTTTTTTATAAGGGCACATAGTATCACTGAGAATCTTGATCTTTACACTGAGAACACAAAGCATGTAATGATGCCAAGTATCCCAAAATAAATGCTAAAATACAATGTTTAGAGTAAAGCTGTGCAAGAACCAATCATATGATAATGACACAGCAAACCTATATCTCAGCAATCTTATGTCATACAAGGTCAGGCGACAATTAGATTTCCCTAGACTTCCTCAACTCCTATCAAGCTACTAATGGCACAAACATAGCATGGCTCTAAATAAGTGTCCTTTTTTATTTTTTCCCCTCACTTGCTCTTTCCCAACAGGCTGTGTGGATTTACCAGGACAAGATGACATACAGAACAACCAGGACACCTAACAGCGATTGGAATAAGCTGTTAGTAACAGATGTACAACACTATCATCGCCGCCAGACCTACGCTGGGCTGAGACTTTCACACAACCTTCTCACAAGCTACTTTAAGATTGAGCTTTATCAGTTTATAAGAGGAGATTAAGCTTTAGCTACCAACAATAGCAGTGGATTGGGCTTGATCACGTATCTTCTTAAGGATGTTCTATAACTGGATTTTAAAAATAAACTCAATGAAGCTTTATAGTCCTTTTCCAAGAAAATAAATTACCAACTCTTCAGAAAAAAAAAAAAAGTTTATATAAGTTTATAGATATTTATAGTACCACTTTTACTATGGCTTAGCAGATGTCATTCTAATTCTGTGAAGAATACTTATAAAAAATGACAATTTCAAATATCTCCAATTGTGTCCTTGGTCAAAAAAGACAAAAAGGAGTATATTTACAGAGAAAAATTACAATCTTATTCATAAAACTATGTCTATATTGAAATACTTGTATCAGTTTCATAATCACTACTTGTACAAAATTTGAATGCAGTCAACGTTAAAGTACCCCAGTTATGATTTAACCAAGCAGGTAGCTAACTCCCCATGGCCACTTGGTGATTTTTTGGTCTGTCAGCAAATAGCTCATATGCCAAGAAACACATTGCATGTATTTTTTAGTATCATGATCACAAGATTTTATCTATGTCTAGCTCAGTCATTCCATTGTAACATATTCTTCAGAGACATATTAGATTTTAATAAATTTAGATTATAATAGTGCAAATCTCTGTCTGCAATCATAATGCACACATTATAAAGTAAATATTTTAATTACATCAACTTTTTATACTATATTTGGCTGATTCATATGTTAAGATAAACATAAAGTAAATATTAATATAAAGTACATTTCTAAGGGATGTAAGAAATAACATAAGCACACTCTCATGTACCAAAAACTTATCTATGAAGAAAAAAATGTCAGCATCTGTAGCCCAAAAAAGACCACAAATAGAATTTGTTTTATTTCATTAAATTATTTTCCTACTTTATTTTTTCTAGCAGTGAAACTCAAAGTAAGATTTAAAACCAACTGCATTTGTTAATGGATTTGCTGAGATAAGAAAGGTTGAACAGTCAAAGTGGGGATGACATGCAGTTGTATATCAACTTACTAATTTTCCAAATTTGAACTAGTAGTTAAAGCTGGACATGGGCAAGAAAAACTTGATTTTATTAGAAAAAGAGGCCAACTCTTGAAAAGTTTATGTTCAACACAATGTTCTAAAACATGAGATTTTCTGCCCTAGGAATTTTTACAGAGCACTGAGTTTAACAGGTTTGTTCAGACACTTCAGAGCCACTTGTGCCCAAATATCCATAAAAGCAAAAGAAACCTCAAAAAGCAAACATCACAACAAACCCCAAAATAAGAAACCCTTTAACTGCAAAAAGATTGTCCTTGATTCTCTGGGAAACCAGTATGGGACACAACTACGTAACGTGATGACAGTCAGCAGTTAGGTATAAAAGATGTGCACCTAATCACAACAAATCATTAGTGTTGAGAAGAGCTCCTCTCAATGCTAACCTCACACTTGAGAGCAGAAATCTCAGTCTTTCTTTCCTGAAATCTAAACCAATGTATGCAACTGATCTCCTGGATCTGACATATCCTTTTTCACTCAGTCATTACCAGTCCTCCATCAGAGGTATCTTCAGACAATAGGTAACAATTTGAAAAGAAAGTTAGGAGAATGAAAATAGTAGCTTTAATTAGCTCTCTTGGAACTTGATTAACCTATGTGGGGTAAAAAAATTAAATATAATAATCTCTAACATAAAACCCCCAAATTATTCTTTAGCCAGATTGAAAAAGAGAATACAGAAGTTTAAAACCAAAGAATTAGGTTTCAGACTGTCAACAAACTAGGCCATTTATGTCTCATTGAGAAAGAGGTTCCAGAGCATGTTATATAATGGCACAAGTAAATGCCAACAATTACACCTAAGACAGAAACAAAGTGATGTTAAAACATACAACTCAAAGGGATGAGATAAGTGTGTCTGCTGTGCCCCCCCTTCTTGCCCCACCCCCCCCCTCAAAAAATGCAAATAGAGGTGGTGGGTTTTAAGAGACCATGAAATTGAGTACATACTACACACTATAGTACACCAAGAAGAATGGAATCAGTCAAAAGGAGACAAAGAGGGGGAAAAAACCCCTTACAAAAACAATGGATGTAACAAACCATGGGAAAAGTATGAGCCACCAACAGGATGTAGCCAAAAGAGATGTACAACATGTTAGGAAAGATATTGTCAGCACAGAAGGAGGCCTAATACCATTTTACCAGTCATTCATGCATTATGTTTGGTTAGCACGTTCCAGAGAGATGGATTTAAACATTTAAATACAGAGGTTTAAAAAATAATGAAACAAGGAGGCAATTACCAGAGATATAGAAATGTTATTTGAATCAAGATATCATATGTGCTAAGCAGCTGAGTTCAAATTGGTCATGGTGCTAGAAGGCAGGTAAAGGTTCCTGAACCTGAAGCTAATTTATAGTCAGTAGAAGCATAAAGAAAAAAGAAAAAATCATTAAGTATGGGAAAGGCAGTACTAACCTCATCAATAGACATATAATATACAGCACAAGTGAAAAAAAGATTACATCAATCCTTTTCCACTGCAACAACTGCTTCTGAGAGCCTCTACCATCAATAAATAGGAAATTAGATACTAGACAACAACAACAAAAAAATGATTCATCACTGATGAAGATCTTAAAAATCACTATTTATCAACTTGTTTGCTTACAGTTTTCCACATACAATTAAACAAAGTAGTCCAAGAGAAAAAATGTAAGGAAAAGACTTAGCAGGGACAACAGTGCTAACAACAGTCAAGTTCATTAGCATAAAACACCAACAAAGAAAGAACTAGAAGAGGCAAGTTCCTGCACTTGACACTGCTTTGAGAACTAATAAATTATATTGTCAACAAATAAAAAAGTCAGCAAAGTTCTACAGGCCTTTACTGATAACCAAATAAATCCCACACATACCAGAAAAACCAAATTCTCCAACCAGTACTAGAACAGGATATGGAAAAATGGCCCCGATGGACACAGCCAAGGTGTGCTTATGGGATGCAAGTGGGGAAAAGATTACCATAAAAGCTTTTGTCTTTCTCCAGTGCCCACAGTACAGCTCAGCTGTATACCATAAATAATGGCTAGCCGGAGAGATAGGATGCCACCAAATTGCCTATATCCTACAGGGGGATTCACAGTTCTTGTAGCCACTTTCTGAAATTCAAATGTTACATTGATATTTACTTCTCCTCTTTGGCTACCTATATTTTGCTTTATAAAACAAATAATGTCAGTAACACAACATCACACCAGGACTTGGTGAAGTTACTCTTACTGGCCACATCAACTTTAATTCACAGATTGCAGGAAGAGGAAATATTGCTTTCCCTAAGTTATAATCTCCTAGTACCACTGCTAGAAATAAAATACTGAATTTAATGGACCATTAGGACTCACCAAGGACCTCCCTTACTTCTTGCTATGTGGGAATTTTCCTCTTAGCAGATGACCAAATGACAAGTTTATTGTGTGTTGTAGGTCCTTTAAACAGCCAGAGCCACTCAAAGAGTCAAAGATTTGGTATAATAGAACATAAAGAATGTTAGAATTGAGGAAGAAGCCTGTAGATATCTTATCAGGGAGAATAATTAATAAATGGGAAAAAAATCAGTAAGTAAAACAATAGCCCCATGCTATTTTTAAATTTTTGTGTTATCTGTATTCTTCCATGCATACTCCTTATCACCTTTCTAAGTTCTTTATACCACCATGTCTCCACATGGGTTACAACAATTTGTTGAAGATGACTACAGTCTTAACTGAAGCTTTTGAACAGTTTTGAAATACAAAATATAAATAATGACATCACTAAGTCATCTAGACTGATTTGTGCAAGGCACTTAATTCTTGAAATGTATCAGTAACTTACACAGTTGTGCCTGTAATTAGGAAAGAAACGTCACAACAGAAGTGTATTATCCCTATTTTAGGACTACAAAAAACTAGGAAGGGCAAGGATTAGAACCTTGAACTTATTTTAAAATGGTGGGAAATATGTCTTACCAGAAATAACTTAAAGCAAAATAACTCTGTACTAAAGTTTGAAGAACATCTTACTGTTATGTGTTTCTTACCAGAATTCTTCCCCTGTTATACTCTTATGAATAGCAGGTAGCTGCATAATGTCATGGCAAAATTTTTAAACAAAGTACAAAACCACAAGGTTCAACACTCCTATAAAAACCCTCTAAAATTAGTCAGAAAGAGATACAATGAACTTCCTAGACCATTAAATTTTTGAAAGACTAAGTGCATGGCAATTAGAAAGAGACTCTTGAACCACAAGGGTTTAGCCCTCAAAAAGGACATTTCCAAGTATTTATTTTCTATATCATTCCATGGTTAAGTCCATTATTAAGAACAGTATGGTCTTTATCGAGTCTAAAATCCAGGATTATGTTCTTCACTGCAGCATTACAAATAATTAAAGATCTTGCTCAGACTTTGATTTCATACCTGCCATCTTCAAGCCTTCTAACACAGTTTCTCAAACTGTTGCATGACAATGTCTATGTAAAGCAATATCTCTTAAGATATTAGAAGAATTTACCGTACAGAAAAAAAACCCTTAAACTTATTTCTTCATTTGCAGAGTCTGCTGCCTTAAATTCACTTTCATAAGCTTTGCTTACTTAGCTTGTAGTTTCCTTTTGTAATTGAATGATTTTTTTTTTAACTTTCTAAGTTTGATTTTGCTTCCCCCTCTCACCCTCGTCCCAGCTGGGAAAAGCATTTATAGTATAAACAAGCCCAAAGCTCTCCCTCCCTGCGGAGGGCAAGCGTTCGCTTGCTTCTTTTAGAGATTGCTGCCCCCGCCTTTACTCGATCTTAAGTTCGCGTTTCCGCAAAAGCACGTTTGTAAAGAGACGCACACAGAGTAGCACAGTCCCCAGAACAGTGTAAAATCCCGACAATACCGTCAGACGGCTCCTGGATGCTTCAGACACCGACCGCAGCCCCGAGAGCTCCCCGGAGCCGCTCCGTCCCCGGAGCGCAGGTGGGCGCAGGGCGGCGCGGCCGAGCCCCGCGCAACCTCCCGGGCCGTGCCGCACCCCGCGGGGCAAGAAACGCGGGGCAAGAAACGCAGGGCACCTCCCCTGCCCTGTCGG
>NW_005054297.1:21813186-21820087 GCF_000277835.1 Geospiza fortis
CTGGGAAGGGGAGGTTTCAGAGCTCGCCAGCCGCATTCCCTGTTACTGGGAGGGCACCTGAAACCAGAGCCAGGCGGGACGGGCAGATTTTGCGCTCCCCGAGTATCTTCGGGTGGTGCTGGTCCGTCCCCAGACGCCCCGGTTGTCAAGCCAAACACTTGAAAAGTGACATGAAATTGACTCGGTTTGATAAAGTGACATGAATATTGACTCATTTAGCTGTATCTGCCCTTCGTTCACAGGGACCGTGGCTCCATGCTGAGGGGCTGAAGGGAACTGCAGCTAACGCGCTAATCCTACCGAACAGGAGTCACAAAATGCATCCCACCAGATTCCGCTCCACCTGGGGTTATCATGTACATATGTGGGTTTAAGATTCACAGACACTTATTGGGCAACATCCACCTGTTTTTCTCTTCTACTTTTCCCCTCCTCCAACTGTTTGTGCAGCCGGATGGTGGTTTGCAGTGTGGAACTTGTTTAGTGAAAAGTATTTTTCCTTGAATTATATTTCAGACAGAAGAATTTCCTGGTCCAACTCAGTTTATCACCATTGCTGTGTTTGTGTGAAAGTGATGCAAACAGTGGGAAAGTACCCAATAGAGTGTGAAACTACAGTCCCAAATACAGTTTTGATTTTTTTCAATAAAGCTGACACAATCCAATCCACTGTACCTGACATGTATGCAATTAAGAAAAAATGTCTTGTTGCCCTGTTCTCTGCAAAAAAGCTACATGTTGTTTGAGAAGATTTGTTGTACTGTGTAGTTCCTGACAGATTCTTCTTTAGAAGAAGGAACTGAGAAGAGGTGGATAAGGAATCACTTTGTCTATGATTTACTGGACAGAAAATTTACAATATACATCACCTGCCAGCAAAACTTTAATTTGCTAAAGAAGATCATAGCAACCATACTTGGTCATAGTTTCAAGCACTATCTATTTTCCATATCCAACAACAGTCAGTACAAGAAGTGGGTGCAGACAGAGAATGGAACAAAAAGCCCTTAAGTATTATACTTCAAGTAAAGCTTCTGGCAGAGGTAAATGCAAAAAATATAAGGAAAATAATTGTATTCTTTCACTCTTAATATTGTATCTTTTGGCAATAATAAACTATGAGATTCTTATACTAAATGTTGCATTTGAGATCATGGTTATGTACTCTGCACATTTATTGATCATCTTAGACTTTTGATCTCCAAAACATCCCACAACACTGAACACTATTTTTAAAGTCAGCATTTGCATTTGTTATTTTTAAAACATCCATCTGGAAATCCATGTTCTCCCTTTTTAAAAATAGATAGCAATTAATTTTCTGCTCAATTTTTGTCTGTTCATGCTTCCCTAGCTCTTTTCAGCCAAACCTTCCACCAGCTGAAGAGATCTAGCCAACTTTCACTCTTTGATAAGATCTAATTGATAAATGCGAATTGCCACACATGTTGCCTTTATCTTTTCTAGTTAAACTTCATTCTTTTGGCCTAGGGTGACTGGAACTGCCTAGGGCTTATTCCTAGAAAAGTGTCGGTCTGTGGATCGAAGGACTGATTCACAGGATCATAATATAGTAAAAGAGGATGACTCAGATTAGAAGGACCTTCTGAGACAATGTAGTCAAACCTCCTGTTCAAAGTAGGGTGAGCTATGAGGACAGGACAGATCGCTCATGGTTTTATTTTGGCAGTCCTCCACTGAACTTACTTACTCCCTTTTGTTTTGATGCCTTTCTTGTGTTGGGGGCCCAAAACTGGAAGCAGTAGGACACATGTGGCCAAAGAAGTGCTTAGTAGAGAGAAATAAGTTAAAGATGTAAAACAGAAAACAGTTTTAATACTTTCTCTTTTACATGCTAAGGATAGAAACCTTTAAATAGAACTCATCACATTTGAGTGCATAAAGTAATTTTCTCTGGATTCTGAGATTATATTTAGCACTGCAATCTCTGCTATGTTGTGTTTTATTTTAGTTACTCAGAAAAGAAATATAATTTTTACTATTAGGAGTCTTGATTAACATAGGCAAACCTAATAAATCCTTTATGCAAAGTGTCTAGCTCTACCACACTGCTAAGAGTAAATCCTGCTTTTTCTAGCTTCTCTATGACTTTCAGCTCAAGAAGTAAAGGTATCAAGGTGAAATGCAGTAGTTTATTGTCATCCATGTCCACCATACACAGTCTTATCTACAGCATTAGTTATTTTTACTAGAGTGTTAAGTTCTTGCAGAATTATTTCTTGGTTTTTTCCTCAGTCACTGAAAGCTAAGCAGAAGTTTATTCAGCTAGTTGTTTCTTATTCTTACCTCTGTAAGAGCTCTGTATTTTCTCCTGCACTCCTGTTATTAAAGGAGGATACATTTATCCCAATTATGAGTATCAATAAAATCAGTAGAAATAGAAATGTAAATGGATTGAAAATGCAATTTCAATTTCCATCATATGTAGAATCAACAAGTACTTAGAATTTTGGTTACTTTCATTTTATTCCTATGATATGAGTGACCTCTGGTGGGAATATGTAAATATTGTTTTAATTTCTCACTAAGAATTTCTTTTTTCCCACTGGTGATCCTATTCACTTGCTGCCTGGCAGGGAACATATGCCTTTCTACCCTATGTTAACTGAAGTTATCCAGCAAATGATTTCATGGGGGACTCCCCTATGTTAACTGAAGTAGAAATTATATCCAGCAAATGATTTCATGGGGGACTCAGGCTGGTGGTTATCTTCTCCCATTTTTTCTAAGTCCTCAATGAAAGGTGTCAAAATGAGAAAATACTTGAAAGAAGCTTAATTCATTGTGTTCATGCAGTTTTTTTATTAGGTGCATACAGTCTCTGCTGTGACTAAAACCAGTAACATTTCATGAACTATTTTAAACAGAGGAATTCCCACCTTGGCAGTGTTGATCTTTGTTGGTACTTACAGCATTGGGATTGCCTAGAATTCATTCCAGGAAATGAAATGAGTCCAACATTTGCAAATGAGATCAGGCCAAATCAGAAAGTCCCACTTGTCCTTAGTGACTTGCACAATGTAGATTTTGAACAGTCTGATGTGTGAGGAAGAAGAAGAAGGTGACAGACCCTTCCTGGCTGATGATTAGTGATAGTTTTTAAAAAGTAGTAACCTGGGATAATTACTACTACTCTGAATAGACTCTGGTTAACAAGCTCTTAGCAACAGTACACACAAACCTTTTTGTTAAAGGCAGTACCTGCTAATGACAGCAGTAACTCATGTCTATGTATGGGTCTCTACAACCAAGATTTATGATTAAACCGTTGAGATTCTACTTGAAATCATTATTTCCTTGTTACAATGTCTTTCTGTAGCAGCCCATTATAACATTTTCATAGAATAACAGAATCATCAGGGTGGGAAGAGACCTTCAAGATCATCAAGTCCAACCATCAATTTTGCATCATTAAATATCGAAGGCATAAACCTAAAATTAGAAACCCAAGAATTAACATTTTAGCTCTGCTGGATATTATAGGATGTGGTCAGTGGACCCTTCAATGTAGAAGTACAGTGTGTTCTCCCTCTCAATTGCTTCCTTCTTCTCCTGCATATCCTTCTTCAGAGATAAGAAAGAAAGGGAGAGAGGATGGGTATAAATTGTTTACTCATTCCACTAAACTAACAACATCTCTTATTTCACAGGTAGCAATCATATTTTGTCTCAAATACTTTATTTCATGCACTTATTAAACTTTCCCAGCTCACATTTAGCCTGTGAACACATCTCATATTAAATACTGTGAACTAGGTTCCTTTCCTTTTCTTCTGAATATCGTGACATTATTTTGAACTAAGAGATTACATATGAGAAGCTATGTGTTATCAATTCTGTTTTATAGCAATTAGGCAATCAACTTTTTTTTAGTTTTAGATAATTGCAAAAGCTGGGGTAATATCGGGTCTTTAATGATGGGCAACTTTTCTAGTCATTATTAGTAAGTCTTCTGGTAGAAAGGAAGAAGCTGTACAACTGCTTCAACAGCAACAATAGTCCAAAAGCAACAATAGATGCCAGCTGTACCATAATTTTCTGTTGTTTTAAATCTATTGTTACTCATGCTGCAAGCTCTTAACACTTCCAATGAACTTTTATATTGTGGCATTGCTAAGGCCCAGATCTGTCAACAGAAGAACCAGATCTATCATCAGACACAACGACTGAAATCATCCCTTTGTCTAGGAAAGTCTGTCATGCTGAAACAGCAGTGGCTGGATCGAAATGGGGTGGGATTAGGTGATTTCAAGTACAATGCTGTGTCCAGTGCCAGAAGGTGTGTGGGCCATGGAGCTCCCTGGGGCGTGCCGCAGAACAGGGATATGTGGTAGAGCTGTGTGCTGTGGGCAGGGCCCATGCAATGTTGCTGTAGGATGACACTACAAAGCATGTGGCAAGCATGGGCCAGACATCACCACTTCAGGAGGCGGAGACTGGAAATTGGTTGGGTCAGGGTTTTCTAGTTTTGCTGAAACTTCAGTTTTGTGGTAGTCCTGTTCATTGTCAGTACATTAAATTGTATGACTACAATCTGATCTCTTCCCTCATGGGTTTATGAAATAATTTCTTTAGAGTTCTTACCATATCCTCCCTCCTTCTGTTCTGCCTCCTTCTTACTTCCTTCAGTCCCTCATCTGCGCCTTTTATCCTTGAGAAGCCTTTCAGTGACCAGGTGCATAGTTAATTTTCTTAGCCCTCTTTCTGTGCTTTTCAGAGTGTTTAAATCTACCTCAATGTAGCCTCCCCTTAGCAGGAGTGCTCTCTGCTTTTCTTTTATCTTCTTCTACCATTATCTCTTGATTATAAGTAAAATCTGACAGCTTAAATGAGGGATGGTCATATAGTCAATGCATATTAAGATTATGTCAGACTATGACAGTTCTGCTGAAGAATTAAAAAGTTAGAGTTCACACACTCTTTTTTTTCTGTAGAAAGACATGAACATTAATTCTTCATATGCAAAAAATGGAAGATAAAAGAACAATTCTACTTATTTAGGTTTTCTTTCGATCTTTTTTTCTCATCCTTCCCTCCTGCTTACTCCCTGATGCCATTCAAACTCTTCAGTTTTCATTGAATAAAGTAGGATATTATGTTTCTTCTCAAGTGCTTTCATGCAGATATAATTTCTTAATGCTTTCTTATTCATCTCTGGAGGCTAAATCAGTCATTTGCAAGAATGCAACACAGCAGATGTAACTGGAACAGGACCAAGTTCCAGAACTGAGATCTTGTTGCTTTCAAATTTGGAGCATCATGGCATCTACATAAAATAAGGGTAATACTATAACTGCTTTTATAGAAGCATTCCTTTTTTTAAGAGAACTTTATAGTAGTAAGATCCAAGAGTAACGAATCTCACCTTTCATTATATCAGACAAAAGTTTTGTACCTGATTTCAATGGGGGCAAGGCTGTGCTTGGACATACTGGAAACAGAAAGATAAGGTCTATTTTCAGCACATTTTCAACATGATAGAATTTTCTAAAACGTCAAACATAGCATTAGGAAAGTACAGCAGAGCTACTATAGTAGATAAATGTGTTGTATGATTCATAAAATATAATGCAACACTGAAAAAGGATCAAACCCATTTGTTTTGTATTCTGCCACACTTGTTAAATAATGGCAAATATATGCTTGACTTGCCTAAATGAACTAAACATAAAAGTAATGTACCCTTCAACAAAATAGCTATTTTTTTCCTTTCATAATGCTGAACATTTCATAATCCAGTGTCAGTGGATACACCAGTACATTCAGTAGAAGCAAAATCTGGTACTTATTCTCTACCAGATGATTTACAAACTTATGATTGTAATAACTTATAATGTCCCCTTTGCTGCATAACTGAAGCTTAAAAGCAGGTAGAGCATTCTAATTTTCCCTTTTATCTTGAAGTAAAGGATATTTTTCAATACCCTGCTGTTTTTACTCTTCCCCCCACCCATCCTCTTTTTTCACTTTTTTCTTTATGCTCTTATTCTGTGCTATTTTTACCTGTAAATCTGGAAAAAAAAAAGTGTTTTCCTCTCTGACTGCAAACCCTGCAACTTTCAGAGCACTTGTCTCCCATAACCATCTCAATGCTTTTGCCTTGTTGCTGAGACACCCCATCTCCTGACCCTGCAAGCTCTGCTTTTGGAACTTGACCATTTCATTCAACACTCCTGAGAAATACAGCAAATAGCAAGGTTGGCTTTGTGGATGGAGATGTGCTTTTTCAGAAGTATTTGAGTATTTGACTGAGGGATTTGGAAGAGTAGTGTTATCCTCTTTGTAGAGGAATCAACCCACCATAGAGAGTGGTGGGTTGGTTTTCAGGGTTTTGTTTGCTCGTTTTCTGCGCTTTTTTTGTTGCTGTTTGGCTATGTTTGGTTTTGGCCTCGGGTTGTTTCTTTAGTGGGGGGGATGATGTTCTGTAAATTGCGCATGTTACCTGCACGGCAGGATGTTGTGCTTTTTTCTGAGAAACCGTGCTTGGCCCTGTAAACAGGGGAGTGGTAGTAATGCTGACTGCCTCACCAGCTCTGCACCTCATTTAGGCTTGTTTATTTATTGCACAACAGAAAGGTACATTTGGTTTGCAGCATATGCCAGTGACATCACCGATTTGGCTCTGCTGAATAACCTGAGCTGATGTCTGTCCAATGTGAGGCGTTTCTTTAAGGCTTCCTTTACAATCTGGTCACGTTCTGACACCAAAAATTTTCAGACCAACTGTTTAAAAGACGTATCAAAAAAGAAAAGAGAAAAAAGAAAAAAACAAAACAAAACAAACAAAAAACCAACCAAACAAACAAACAAACAAAAAACCCCAAAAAAAAAACCAAAAAAAAAAAAACCAAAAAAAACCAAGCAAGCGCAGGGTGAAAAC
>NW_005054297.1:21820327-21850277 GCF_000277835.1 Geospiza fortis
AAAAAAAAAAAGGGGAAAAGCAGGGATTACGTCATTTGTTTTTAAAGCGAGTGGAAATCCTTTTTCCTTGAAGTGAAGGGGGACTGTTTTTCCCGCAGCCTCCTGCAGGTGGAGAGCTGGAGGATAATTTAAGGTTTGGTGCGGTCGGACACAGAAGACAACGCCGTTCCTAATTTCAGACAGGAATTTCTTGAAGTCAGAATCGTTGATCTTGATTCAAGTCGCCGCCCCATCATAAAAACAGTCTTTTTTTTTTCTTTTTGTCTGATTGATTAGAGCTGTTTCAGTTCACAGAGGAATACAGTTCGAATGAAAAACAGCCATTCTAGTGGACAAAGCTGAAGATTCTGTCAGCTTCTCAGAGAAGTCCCCCTGTATCCCCCCTGCCCTGTTACAAAACCTCACCGCACAACCCCAATAGTATTGCCAAAACACACGGTCCTGGAAGGTGGTTGCTTCTGTCTTCATAAGCACATGAAACAGTCCAATGTTTGCTTCAGAGCTGGGTAGACAGTAGCTCAACAAAGTTGCAGTGATCAGTTTTCTGCCAAAGAAAATAAAATATACAGACAGTAAGGAGGGTAAAGCGAGCATGTTTTCGAAGGCTTATTCCAAATTGTTGCTTGTGAAATATGCAATATTTTGGTGATCTTTGAAAAGAAGAATGCTCTCCATTGTGAAAAAAACCCCAAACCCTCTTTGTAATCTCATCCTGGGTAATTTTGTGTTCTGTGAGGATCCTGTTGCTACTTTGCTGATGACTTGTGTGTTGAGAACTCCTGGCTTTTATTAACAAAACAGATAAAATATCACAGGTATCCTAGGTAGACATTATTTCTTTACCCTGAATACTAATTCATTTTACTGAAGCTTTTTTGGTTTCCTCTTCTCCCCCAAATCACTTAGTTTCATTGACAGAATCCCAGTATTCTGAGAGGAAAAATTTTCCAGCTGACTTTTAAAACTATAACTATTTCAATAACATAGAAAAGATAGTAATTAGAGATTTTCCTCATCTTTCAGTGTAAAAGTTGTATGGGTCATGGGACATAGCTAGTCAGGGTATTTTTGTAGGCGTGGACTTGTGCATTCTCTTCTCTTCCAGCTGTGAAAATACAGTTGCAAAACTAAATCCGGTTTATGGTGGTAACCTTTTTTTCCCAAAGTTCCAAAGAAATTATTACCTCTCTGATGAAGGTCTCTACCGAGGAAGGTGTGACTTCAAATGCAGCAAAAATTGGTGAATATAGTCACCATGCAGGACTCAGATGTTGAATTTAAAGATGATTATAATGACAGTTTTTATCACCCAAGTGATGCTAGTATGATGAGTGTTGATGAGATCCTGTTGCCGCTGATTCTGCTGTTTTCTTCCTTAGAAGATGTTGGAGCCTATGCAGTAGAGGAAAAAAAATTAGTTGGAAGCACATTTTGAAGCAAAAACTCCCGGCAGAAGTAGCAGGGGAAAAAAGGTCTCTGTCCTTCAAAGTGTTGCTCTTCATATTTTGTTTTATGAATATTTGCGCTGGTGTTGAGAGGCAGCAGGAGGAGTAGGCCAGGAAAACACTTAACTGAGAATGACGAAACTGAACTTATTAGACCAAATGTTTTCTTGGAAACAGAGTTAGAAATGTAAGATTTATCTGCTTTTGTATTATTTGGGCAACGGGGAGAAAAGGTTTTAGTTTGATCTATAGTAGTTTTCCATTTCAAAGCATGACACTGATCAACAATTAAGTACTTTCTGACCAAGTCAATGTCAGGTTTTACATACTAGGTAACTGTTTAATAAGTCTGTCTGAAAGTATTGATATTAAGCATGATATCTGAAATGTTTATTCATCCTTTGCCATAGCCCAGAGAATGGCTTGGACCAGATCCCCTTCCACAGTCATCTTCTGAGAAAAGTGTACTTTTTGAACAGTTCTCTTACAACAATGGTCCAATAACGTACCAAATATTGACACTGAGTGTTATAAATTGTCCCTGGCTGAAGGCAGGTACAGTTTGCTCATATGTAATATAGCTAATACACCTACTGTTTTTCCATTTTAAGATTCGAAAATCTTAAAGTGATATCTTTAGGCCTCTGGTCACTAGCCTCCCAGATCTCTGTGCCTCCTGGGAAAGTCTGGGGCGGGGAGGAATGCTAACTATGTGAGAGGAAGACTGAGTTAAGTGTCCATATTAAGAAACTGAGACTGCAGGATGTGCATCCCATGTTGCTATTTCTTGTCTTTCTTTAAAGATTGTGGTGATTATGAGAGGTCTTCAGTAACTGAAAAAAGCTAATTAATATGCCCACTTTCAAAAGGGAAAGGAAAGATATTCAAAGAGCTGTACACAGCACAGTCTCATCTCAGTTCCTGGGAAGATTATGAAAGAAATCTTTCTGGAAGTCATTATTAGGCACAGCAAGGTAAATAATGTGATTCATAAAGCCATCCTAGCTTTACTGAGGACAAACCATGTCTGACTAACCTGATTACATTCTGTAATGAGGCACCTGTCTCTAGACAAGGGTACAAGAGGTAAACAATCTTGTTTACCTTGACTAAACCAAGTATTTTGACATGGTTTCTTAAAGCATTAGGGACTAGTGGCCAGAACACAGGTGAGAAGGCAGCTCTACTGTATGTCTCAAAGGACAGAGGTGTACAGCATGATGTCTAAGGAGTGGCTGCACTTTAGAGGCTGATACTGGTGCAAATATTACTCAACAATTTCATCATTGACCTGGATGATCGCAGGGAAAGTGCCCTTTTTGTTTGTGAATGACAGCAAAATGGGTGGCAGAGTGAGTCAGCCTGGACACTGAGCTATACACAGGGATAGCATTCAAAGGGACCTCAGCTAATCTGACTATAAGGTACTTGGTGGAATTTGTTAAGAACAGACGTTCCTGGGCTGGCATAACCCCATGCAACAGCATTGGCTGGTGAGTGACTTGCCACGAATCAGCTCTTTCAGAAAAGACCCGAGGCTGAGTGAGAATTTAAACATGAGTCAGCGCTGTGTCACAAAGGCTGTCTGCCTGCTTGGTGGTGTGCAGCCTGCATAGCAAGGGAAGTGATTCTTCCCCCTCATTCCGTACTCGAGATTGCATCAGGTGAGTACGGCTCAGAGATGCATCCATCCTTCCCCCACACCCATCAGGAGGCTGCTAAACTGGAACACGATCAGCAGATGGCTATCGGAGTAGCTAAGGGGATAGGGCACCATGGAGATTTTCAGCTGTTGAAAACAGGGAGTTCTCATTTCAATAAAGGATAAATAGATACAATTATTTAATACAGAATGGTTCTTTTAAAATGGTGTGCTTTTAACACCTAAGGTTGTGTGGGTAGAGAAGTTCTGGAGTGAAAAAATCTAAAACCTAGGAAGTAGTTTGGAAAGAATACTGTTCTTTCCAAACATACAAAGGTTAAAAAAGAGTAAAAAAGTAGTATTGACCCTTAGTATTCCAATTTGCACTATGAGAAAGATTAAAAATAAACAGATTAAAGGAATTCTATGATTGGCTTCTTCACTATTCTCCTTTTACACTTATTCTAGTCTGCTTTGGTTTCCATAGCTACTAGTTTAATCATGATGCACAGAGCTATTTCTAATTACAGTATATGCCAGCATAAAATTAATTCTTTGAGTATCTCAAGCAAAAAAAAAAAAAAACAGCTTGCAGCTTGTTCTTTGACATTTTATTATTGCAAATCCTAAAGTAGCACACTAGCACATCATATTCAGTCTGTTCAGTTTTATTAAGAAAAAAGAAGCCTTTAAATATATACCTGCTTAGATCTGTGTCAAGGGAGACAGGTTACAAAAGGACTGTATTATACCCAAGTCTGATGCATTAATTTCAAATTATATAGCACTCCTAAATGATCAGTGGCTATTACAGAAAAAAATTGTCATACTGAACATCCAATATCATCTATTTCTATTCTCTGTCTTTTATCAATGTCAAGTTTCTGTGACATCTTTGAATTCCTCTTAGGCAAATATATGTTTTTTCCTTCCAAAAAAAAGACAATGAATTAGTTATATCTTCTGTCTTGAAGAACTTGCAAGGACTCAGGTTCTACAACTGAGTACAGGTGAGCAAGACATATAGTTCAGTGAGAAGTTATTCAAGTGCCACGATTGCAGGCTAGGTCAAAAATTATTCTTCCTCCTAATTCAGTAAAAGTATTTCTGTGAGTAAAGAATGTGAATTCAGATTGGAATACATTTCTAAATAAGAACTAGAATTTTAAACTTCTAAAATGATACACTGCCTCTGCTTGATTGATGAGTTTTAACAATGTTTAATTAGTTGGAAAAGCTTATGTGCATATTTCCCTTCAACAGAATTTGGATCATGTGTCTCCCATTTGCTTCTTCCATAAACATCCTTGCTATATTGTATAGTCAACTCTGTGTTTTTATATAATGTATATTATATATTTATATTTCTTAAAAAACTTTGCCAAACGTTATTGATTCAATCACTTCTAGATGAGTTTTCACATGTACATCAAAAGATGCTGCACTCATTGTAAGATAATAATTTGTGTCTCATCGCTTGAAAAATTATCTATAGACTGAGGATTTTTATGTTAAATCCATCTTGCCTCATCTTTAGCCTTCATCCCCAAACTTTCTAAGTTTTTTTATGTAGAATTTTACCTGCATGAGATGGCTGGTCTACTAGACTTTAAAGGTATCTTTATCTTTATTTATGTATATGCTTTTTCAGGTACCTTAATTCTGGACTTGCATTGTACCAAATTAGAATATTATTTTACTGAAAAATGTGTGACTATTTCACTTTCTCATCTGTAAAGTTTTTGGGTTTTTTTGAGAGTAAATATTAGTGTAGTTAAAGTACCCTTCTGTGAGCACTTTGTAAAAATTTGTCTGTTCCACCAGTACTGGTAGAGCTACCAATTTAAATTGACCTGGCAAAAAATAAAAAAAGTTTAAAAAACTAAACCAACCAACCAACCAGACAAACCCAATAAATAATAAAAGTAGACTTGCTAAGTTTGATGCAAAATGCTTGGAATGTTTCTTTTTATGCTCTCCTAGCTATTGGGCATTCTCATCCTGTTGTGATTAAAAAGTGCTGTCTGAGTAAATTAGAAAGAGTAATCAATAGAAGTTGGCCTATAGCACAGCACACTCAAACAAAATCCAATCTAAAAACTCTCAGAATTCATTATATTCTTATATATTCCCATGAACACTGCTTTAAAGTTGATAGGCATATATTTGTTTCAGAAACTATGGGGCTGTACTGATATACAAAATGGAATTAACTGTGAAATTCCTTGTAGAGTCTCCAAAAAGAAACTGCTTGCTTCAAAATGTATTGACATATTCGAGTATGTTGGTGTGTTATTTGAGCAGAATGATTTGCCATCATTTATTATTGGCAGATGGAATTGATAGCTCTGTGTTACAGATTACAATCAATTCAAACCTTGTTCTGTCCTGATTCTTCAAGCCTAATAGGTACAGCACAGGGTAATGCTTACATCCATTTGTTTTAAATGTCTTGAAAATTCACTTTTTTATTTCCCTTTTTGAATGATCTTATAGCTATCCTAGTGTGTTTAAATAACCAAATAATTGCTAAATATTTCTCTGGTAAACTGATGAGGGAGAAAAATAACATGGAAGGTATAGAAGAACCAATGGATCATATGATCATCTAATTTCATTTTTCTTCATATTAAGTGACAGAGGAAGTGTGAATTGATCCCACAAAATTAAAGAAGTTAGTGTTAGCCAGTTCAGAGTTAAAATAATATGACTTGTTTTGATGGTAGCTGAATCCAGTGAACCTTGCTAGATGGAAGGTGGCAGCTTCTCTGGTTTGCAGGCAGTCTCTAGCCAGGCTACTTCCCAGTGGGCACACACGTACACAGCCACAGCCACACGTATTGCAGGGACAGCCAGCCATTGCAGACACCTGCAAAAACACACAGAGCATTCATCAGCATGAACAAGATGAGCCAGAAAAACCTAATGACCAGTAGCTTGTCTACATGTGTCAGGTCTCTTTTATTCCCTGACTTCTCTCCATTTTGGTCTTGTTTCTTGTTGATTCTTCTTGATCCCCCTCATCTCCATCCTTGTCTTCCCCAAATAAACATTTTTTATGGAATTACTTCTACCCAATGGGTCACCATTGTACCTAGGTACCACTGGCTTTGCAATCTCTATTTGGTAAAATCAGACCATTTTTTTCAACTAACTTAGCAAGCGATTCATATTGCTTTGTCTAAAATGATGTGTGGGGTTTTATTGTTGCTAGTTGGAGGAAATAGGCCATTGCCTTAACAATGGAAACAAACTTTGGTAACAACATGATTGTTCATGTTATAGTTATGTTTTATCAGCCCTTTAAGTGAAACATTGGTTAAAAAACTTATTCTAAAAGGCTTTAAAAATATTCTGCATGACTCATTTAGGGTCTGGGGCTTTGTTCTCAAAGTAAACTGCAGTAGTGTGATTTTTTTTTAATATATAATGGCTTTGGAATACAGTGTATTCTTTAGAAGCAAAAAAATTTACTGTTTAAAAAGCATGAAATGCAGATGTTTAAAATTATGCAAAGTGCTTATTTTCACTCAATGAGTGTTCCAATGAATGATGATGCAGACATTTAAATTTCATAAATGGTTGCTTTTCAGAATCACTGTTAATGGAACTGAAAAAATATCAGTATCTCTCTATTTTAGCCTTGAGCAGTACACAAGGTCTAGTTTGAGATGCAGTTAAGGAAAAGAGTTCTACAAGGAGTTATATATATGTTAATAGTAACACATTTACATTCAAAATCTTTGTAGAAATAATCCACCCATTCACTTTAGTAGTGATTATGTAGGGATTAAAATTTATAAAGTGGGAAGTAGAAGGGCTCAATAAATAGATGATATGCTTGTAGATAACAGGGAAGTTTTTAGAATGTGAAGAGAAAAAAGTTTAGTATTCCTAAGCAAGTTCCTGTCAAAAGTAAAAGGATAGTATTTTTGAAACTGTAAAGTCTAAACACATGAAAGAGGAAAAGCTCAGACAGAATATTCCAGTACTATGTTTAATTCAAATAAAAAGAGTTTGAGGTTTACAATGTGCACAATGTCCCACCTCTCCCCCAAGTTAAGTCATGTGGATGACACCAGGAGGGAACTCAGAGACCGCTGAGGTGTAAAATTTGAACTCAACAAAATTTGGCTTATAGATGGCAATGGCACTTGAGAGTCTTTAGGTAAGAATTAAGGGACAGACAAGTAATGTGGATGTCATTGTGGGAGTCAGTTATAGACCACTTAGCCAGGATGATGACACCAAGGAGTTACTCTTCAAGGAACTAAGAGACACCTCCAAATCAAGTGCCCTTGTCCTTATGGAAGACTTCAACTTGCCAGAAATTAACTGGGAGCATCACACAGCTGGCACAAACAGGTCCGGAATATTCCTAAGGCATTTGGATGATAACTTCATGGTCCAGGTACCAAGGGAGCAAACTAGGAACAATTCCCTCATTGATTTGTTGATGTTAACAGGGTGGGTCCGATGAGAGAAATGGAGATTGGTGGCTGTCTTGTCCACAGTGACCACAAAGCAATTGAGTTTAAAAGCTCTGTTGACAGAAGGAAATGTGCCAGTGCCTACAAAACTTCAACGCTGAGTATGAGAGCAGACTTGAGGCTTCTCAGGGAACTAGGGAGTGAGGTTCCCTGGGGAGGTGCTTCTGAAGATGGTTGGGATCCGTCAGTGCTGGTCAGTTTTTCATCACCACCTTCTAAAGGCACGGGACCTGGCAATTCCAAACTGTCAGGAGTCAAGCAGGTGAGGTACAGAAGGCCAGCTTGGCAGACCAGGAATCTTATTTTGGAGATAAGGCAAAAAAGGAAAGAATATGGCCAGTGGAAGCAAATGCAGGTGACATGTAAGGCACACAAAATCCTGCTTGACAGTCTAGGGAGAAAATTTGTGTGGCCACAGCTCTACTGGAGTTGAAGCTGGCAAGAACTATGGGGGACAATAAAAAAGTTTTTTAAATATGTTAATGTCAAAAGGCAGTGCAGAAATTACACCAAAGCATCACAGTCAGAGACATTGACAAGGCAGATGTGTTTAATGCTTTCTTTTCCTCTGTTTTCAGCATCATTCCTGGGCTATGCGGCTCCCAGAATCCTGAACAGGAGGATCATACCTGTGAGACCAATTAACTCCCAGTTGACCCTGAACTTATGTGGGATTTTCTGGTCCAGCTGGATCCCTGTAAATCTATGGGGCCTGATAGGATTAATCTGAGAATACTCAAAGAGCTTTCTGTCATTACAAGGCCTCTCTGGATGACTTTTGAATGGTCTTGGGAATCTGGAGAGGTCCCAGTTCACTGGAAACTTAAAACAGATGTCCCAGTTTTCAAGAAAGGCAAGAAAAATCACCCTGGAAATTTCAGGCCTGTCAGTCTCATTTCAGTGACTGGTAAAATTACAGAGAAGATTTTTCTGGGATGTATTGGAAATCACCTAAAAGACAACAGTTGTAGGTCACAGGCAACATGGCTTCATTAAAGTCCTGTTTTTCAGACCTGGTTTCCTTTAATGAAAATATAACCTATGCAGCTGACCAAAGGAAGCCAGCAGATGTGATCTTTTGGCATTCCACTAAAGCCTTCTGTACTGTCTCTCATATTATCCCTCTGAACAAAATTATTCAGCTGGGTAAGCACATCATGTGATGGGTGAGCAACTGTCTCCTGGGTTGGGCACAAAGGGGGTTACTGTGATGTGATAGCGTCAGGTCAGTGACCAGTTGCTGCAGGGCTCCACTATAGGGCCAGTGCTCTTCAGCACCTTCAGAAACAATTTGGATGCAGGACTTGAAGGAATGCAAAGTTTGCAGATGATAGCAAATTTGGAGGAGTTGTTGACTCCCTTGAAGGCAGGGAGGCCCTGAAGAGGACCTGGATAAAACAGAGGGCTGGAAAACCACCAATTGTATGAAGTTTAACAAGGGCAAGTGCTGGATTCTGCACCTGGGAAGGAGCAACCCTGGGTGTGCAGATAGACTTGAGAACAAGAGACTGGAGAGCAGCACTGCAGAAAGAGATCTGGGGGTCCTGATCAATGGCAAGTTGAGTCTCTGCCCTGGCTGCCAGGTGGGCCACTCGTGTCCTGGGGAACATCAGGCATGGCATGGCCAACCAGGCAAGGGAGGGGATTGTCCTGCTCTGTCCTGCACTCTCCTGCACGAGGGATGGCCTCGTCTTGAGTCCTGAGCGCTGTTTTGGGCACCACAACACAAGAAAGATATTAAGCTATTAGAGAGTGTCCAGAAGAGGGCAACAAAAATGATCAAAGGTCTTGGGGGAAAAAAAAAGAGGAGCAGCTGAGATCACTTGGTCTGTTCAGCCTGGAGAGAAGAAGACTGAGGGGGAGACCTCATCATCATCTATAGGTTTCTCACAATAGGAGAAAAAGGCAGGTTCTCATCTCTTCTCCCTGGTGATAAGTGACCTAAGGAATGGTATGAAGATGTGTCAGGGGAGGTTTAGATTGAATATTAAGAAAAGTTTTTTCCCCCAGAGGATGGTCAGGCACTGGAATAGGCTCCCTGGGGAAGTGGTCACAGCACCGAACGTGACAGTTTGAGAAGTGTTTAGAAATTATCAGGCACATAGCGGTGTCCTTAGGGCTGTACTCTGCAGGGTCAGGACTGGACTTTGATGATCCTTGTGGGTCTCTTCTAGCTCAGGATATTTTATGATATAATAAGACACAGCCATAGCACACAGAGCTAAAACGTGGTGGTCATTGCTAACTCCATTTTTCCTTAATCTACAGGAGCAAGATTCCACTCAGTGAGGAGCAAACCTAAAGCATTGCGTCAAATAACATCTAATAAGTCTTTAATAGTGAAGATAGTAATCAACTGTGACAATCATAGAATTAGTCTGAGACTGCTGAAAACTGAAATTGTTTAACTGGTAGCTATTTGTTAAACTAATTGTTTAACTGGTAACTGTTCAATCTACAACTGAAGCCAGCCTTCAGGTACTAGGTAAGTGGCAGATATCAAAGGAGTGTTTGGGGTTTTTTTTCTTTAAAAGGAGGCTCCCAGAAATTTTTCAGAGTGCTACAGATTAAGTTTGTTTGAAAACTCAGGCTATAGTGAGGTATATTCCTCATTTTACTTCTAGAGGAGTCTATTAATGAACTCTTTTTTGAAAGGTGAGTATTGGGCTATTAAGATGTCTTCATTTGATCCACTAAGAATATATTGAGTGGGTTTGTGTTTTATTATCTTGATTGAATTTTGATTAAACTTTCCTGTTTAATGGTTGAAAGGTATTTTAATGATTGAAAGAGCCTATAAAATTTAGGCTAGCAAAGGATATGTCTAATTTTCCATAAAATGTGTCCACTAACATCTAATGAATTAATATTTTGCATAGTTCTCAACATGTGTATCTTTATAGTCTTTCAGGAAGTTCCTTATAGCCTGTATATTGAGCTTAGTAGCAGTTGTGAAAGAATTTAAAAATCTATAAGGAAGAAAATTAGTTGCTACTTTTGGTTCTTAAATACTTGAAGTAGCAAAAGGAGATTGAGGTTCCAAACTGTCATTTTACTAACCACTGGATTGTAAGAAAAATGTTAAAAACCCCTTTGGATTAACTTGGCCATGGAAAGTGTAAGAGAGGATCATTGAGTTCAGGGTGTCTAAAAGCAGAGCAGCTGAGACACTGATCTTCTTGGGGAAAAGTCAGAAGACGGAGATCGAAATACAGTCTGAATAGTTGATAGGGTTTGGGATATGGGTGGGGTATCTGTTTTTTTCTGAACATCAGTTGGGAGGAATGAGGAATGTCCCACCCAGAGAATGCTACAATTTGGTGGTGGGAATGCATCATTAAAACAGTATTTAAATTGCTTCAGGCACAAAAGGAAAATGAATTTGCATCTTCCATTTCACAGGTGAGTGTTCTTGGATTGTACTGTGGTCTAAAATATGTTTTCTTTTTTCTCCATCTGCATTTTACAATGGAATATTTATCTCTGAATTATTGAAAGAGAAGCAGTTGGCACTTACCCTCCTTCTGATACCTATTTTACTGAAGGTATGCCAGAAAAGGGATAGATTTTTTATATTTTCTTCATTTGTTAGCCTCCCTCTTGGTTAATCCTAGGCATTCCTCTGATTGATGAACATTATATTATTTATATCCTTTAAAATATAAAGCTTTGTTTCTGGAGTCTTCTCATAGGATCCTAACTTTCAGACTTGTGACCAAACAAATAAAATTAAGGTAACTTGTAAGTGCCTAAATATTTTTTATATCTGATTCTTATCAAAGTATTGAAGAGATCTGAAGGCATATATGAAATTTTAATGGCACTCTGATATCAAATCAGCAAGAAGCAGGAGACATGGGAGTTACTTGTGTAAATAGTTTTTTCTTATTCTAGTGCTGTTCTCTGGGAAAGTATTCAAGCCTCGAAGAAAGAACTATTTAATAAGAATCCTTGCTATTGCCAGGGAGCACATACACTTCCATGAATTAACTGACTAACTAGGCCAATTTCTCCTTTTCTTGTTTTTTTTTTTTTTTAAATACATTGTTTTCATCAGATCTTTTTTAGGTATTATCATATGATATTATAATATGATATTGATCTATCACCACCTATTACTCTATTACATGCATCAGATCTAGATGGATGTATTGAGCCTCACCCAAATGTTAGGGATTTTAATTACTGTTGTGTCCCTTGCTTGGATTGACAAATGTGTAACTTGCTTCTGAGTCATTTCTGCACAGAGCATGCAGGGACCGTCATGCTGAACACATCCCCAGTCATGTGACTGAAAAGTCTGATGCATGATTTATCTTGAATCATACCCTGTATTTTTCTGGAACAAACAAGATATATTTGCAACAGCCAGGAGCATAGCAAACCTCACTGGTTTTCTAAACAGACATTGCAGTAAGCTCTTTAAAAGAGTAGAAAAGTTAAAGCTTATCCAAGCTTGTGCCAAGAGATTTAGACTGCATTCCCAGTCCTCTTTTCTGCCTTTTTACTTTATATGCCGGGACAACTTAGCCTCCTTGCTTGTTTCACAGACATTTCTTTGCCAGGTATGACTGTGGTTTTGAGTGCATAATCCAGATACTGCTTATGTATTAGGTAATCTGTGAGTTTGAGCCACAGAATATGTAAATACAGTTTTATGGTACAAAGCCTGCCTTGAGTTACTGAGGAGTTCTTTATTTCCCAGACCTCTGAAGAAAAGCAGGCCCTCATATCCACTGTTTCTATAGGCAAGTTCTGGATTGTTACCTGGCTTAACCTGGGATGCTGTCCAGAGGGTCTAATTCTGACATGCTTTAGGAAAGGAGTTGAGGTATTTAAATGGGAGAATATTCTGTAGCTATTACTATAACTATGTAACATTAAAACAAAGTCTGTAGCAACAGCTCTCCGGTGACTTTAGAAATATTTTTGTATAGATGCTTTCTGATTTTTTCATTTTATTTAAAGGCTAACAAATTTGTAGAATCTTAAATGGTTTGTTCTTTAAATAGAGGTTTTTGAAAATTAATATTCCTGTCACTAGAACAGTACTGCAAGCAGAAAGCAGTCATACTGCCAAGTGACAGTGAATGCAACTGTTGCTTTTGGAACTGAATAGAGTTCTTTTGATGTGGTTTGTACTGTGAAACATCTAAAAATGTTATGTACTTTTCCAAACTATATAAGTAGTAGTAAGAGTATGTAAAAATATATAGCTTTAACATAAGTGGTGTGTTTACTTGCCGATTTTACTTTGTATGCCCCAGAGTGTAAAGATTACTTTTTTCCCTAGTGAAATTCAGTAAGTTTTATGTTGGATTTGTATTTATAATAGAACATTTTTTTTCAGAAACTACTTGGCTCAAAAGATTAAGCATGTTAATTTTAACTAGTCACAGTCAGCTAAGTTTATTCCTAAAGTAAAATAGATTTTTTTTTATTTATTACTGTACTATTTGCTGCCTTCCAGGCAAACTAAAATGATTTTGTTCCTTCCTATTTTAAAATTACCACTACCATTGCATTCTGAATCCTAAGCAAATCTACAAAGATTTACTCTAAGATTCATTCATCCACGTATTTTTGCTATTTTAAGAAAAGATGATGAAATGGCTTTAGAATGTGGTAATTCATGCTATGGTATCTGTATGTAGGTATGCTATGGCTTTGCCTGTATTGAATTGTATTTGATTTGAAATGTGCAACAGCTTATTTTCTTTTTAAATATATAGCTGGAAAAATTATTTGGAGCGGGGAGGCTGACA
This sequence comes from Geospiza fortis, assembly GCF_000277835.1. Classification (NCBI taxonomy): domain Eukaryota; kingdom Metazoa; phylum Chordata; class Aves; order Passeriformes; family Thraupidae; genus Geospiza; species Geospiza fortis. Next base: position 21,833,670 of record NW_005054297.1, read on the forward strand.
TGGATACTAGCAAATGTTTATTTTTTTTGTGTATGTGCGAACTGCAAGATCGTTATGGTTGACATTTCTATCTGATCCACACTGGCAAAATATTTTATTTAAATGTTAATTTTTTTACAGTATTTCTTTCCATTTCTACATTGCCTATAGAACTGTTAGCAGCAGAATGCTGCATGTTCAGATATTTCTATTTCTCTCTCCAATGGATATCTGAAATTAAAATTATTCCAACAGCAGTCATATATTCAATATCAGTCCTGTTTAACAGTTTTATCAGTGATCTGGACAAAGGGATTAAGTGCATTCTCAGTAAGTTTGCAGGTTGGATCGATGGGTTGAGGTCAGTGGTACAAGGTTCAACAAGGCCAGGTGCTGGGTCCTGCACTTGGGTTACTACAACCCCCTGCAGCACTGCAGGCTTGTGATGGAGTGGCTGGAAAGCTGTCTGGCAGAAAAGGACCTGGAAGTGTTGGTCAATGAGAGCAGAATCTATTTGTCTGGTATGTGGACACCTGGAATTTCCTTTGGCCTCCCACAGAGTAATAATACATAAGGGTTTTTCTTTTTTCTTTTATCTTTATAAGGTAGTGTAAGTTTCAGTTATTTGTATATTCTGGTACGTTGTTTGTGCTCATGATGATTTTTTTCAGGTATAGCACCTACTTAGAACTATGAATTCAATTCTTACTTACTAATCTTAGTAAGTATATTTATACTTTGGATTTTCTCATGGATCATCTGAGAATTGGATGATTTTGTCAAGAGTCCAACTGGACACGAGTGTCAAATGCCCACATTTCAGAATTTGGTGGCATATACTGGCCTGAGAGTCTGCTGTCAGAAGGTGCAACTTTCAGGCTATGCCCTGTTCTCTTGTCATTACTACCTCTATGTGAAAAAGAAAGCTTAAAATAGGCACTATTTTAATGTAATCCTATGTTATCTTGATGCAAGAGTCTTATGGAGAAGGTACTGTGTGCTGCCAGGCAGTCAGTAGTGGTGAGCAGGTAAAAGGGAGCAGGCAAAGTATCACAATCTGCTGGTAATTCTCAGTACAGGCATTCTCATGAATGAGAATTGGTCTCATGAATGAGTTTTGACAATACTTGCATATCAACCTCATTAATTTTCTCATAATTCCAAGTGCAAAGAGCTACCAGAGCAAAAGAGTGAAATTGTATTCTCCTTTAAATATATTCTATATATAAATATTGATTAAAAATCATAAGCAAAACCCAGACCATCTTCTAAGAGAAACTCCTTTTTAACATATGGCAGGCTAATGTTTTGTCTTCATTGCTTGACTGGAGTTCTAGCATCTGTATCTCTGGCCTGAAGGCCTTATCCTTTCCAGGAATGGTCTTCAGCCTATACCTGCTTTTATGTAGCTGGATTAAGATGAAACAGATGGCTGGTTGCAAAAGAGAATATAAAACTGCATAGAAATATTCTAAAAGCTCTACTGCTTTTTGTCTTGTTTTACACAAGGTCATTTTGTGATTTTTTTTCCTGTCCAAATCCTTCCTGAAGACAAAAATGTGCTGTGGGTTGTAAAACTCTTAATTCCCCACCCTTAATGGCCTGATGAAAGATTGAGTAATCCTCATGCAAGTTAGAACATTAACATGAAGTCCACAGAGGCGGAAGGAAACCAGGAAAGCCTAAAAAAGAAAGATCAACAGCTTCTGATTAAACAACATGTTATTTTAATTCTCTCTTGATTTAGTGGATGAGTTAAAATCGGTGGATTTTGAATAAAATCTCTTCTGTGCAGTAGATGTAGTGTGTCTGATGCAAGTTGATATTCAGACTAGAGGTTTATCATCCTGGGAAGCTGTTTACTAGTTTGGGGTGACCCAGCTTTTTTTGATCCTTAAGGGATAGAGTTCTTACTTTTAATGAGCTTGCAGATTTTTGTGCTTAATTGATTAGTTAGATTTTTAAAGCAGTAGTGCATGAATTTCTTAGCTTGAAAAATTATTTCTGCCTGTGGTCCACAGTGTTTTCTGGTTTAACCATGGAGGATGCAGAACTTTGCAGTCTGATAGTGTTTTCCTTTTCCCACTTTTTCTCTGATTATCAACCTTTAACCCTGGGTATCCTGATCTGGTTTTGGTTTAAAATATTATTCAGATGGATTATTTGCATGCTAGATTATCAATTGAAAGGAGGAGTCAGTGGAAGACTGATGAGCCCACTGCTGCACTGAATAGAGTAAAACATGTCTAGTACATAATAATACTTATTCCTATTTATCAGGTAGTGTGCTTGGCATCTCATCTTCTAGGGCCTGTGTATCTCCTGATATACTCACCTGAGAATAATTTGAAGTCCGCATTGAAGTTCCACATTTTTGGTATTTTGTTTTGAAGGCTGTACTACTTTCATCAGCAGTTTTTGTTAGACAGCAATTTTTGTTAGTCTCTTCTATAGGAAATGGAAAATATGGCAAAATAAGGAGTTTCATTGTGGCTGATTTCACTTGGTTTTGGGGTTTAGCTGGGGTCTCAAATTTGACTTCTATATTTGAAATTGAAGACAGTAAATACTGATCTTTTGCTCTGTGGTTCAGGGAATAAAGTAAAATGGTTGGGACTTATCTGACTTGCTCCAAATCAATCATGACTAGCCCTACTGAAATCAATGTGGATAGAGCAGTGTAAAATCAGTGTTGAGTGTGTGTCAAATTAAAGTTAATAGTTTTTAGAAGTGAGCACAATCGATGTAATTTCTAAAGCCTAGTATTTTATTTTATCTTTTACTATCACATGGAGCATCACTGCAGTCTCCACAAAGACTTCCATAGGACCTCTATGCCTGCCTAAATTCTAACTAAATCATTTTGAGAAGGAGTTGACAGAAGACCTTGTTTATAAGCCCTATTCTACCTACTAAAACCAAAGCTATAAATAACCCACCCGCTCTCTGTCTGCCTGCTGGCATATTTGCTGACTTTGCCTTTCTTTTTCTTAACTGGCATAATTTCTTGTGATATAATATGTGAACAATGAAGACATGGCTTTTTTAAAAATAATTTTTGATAGCTTACATTTTAACTGTTTCAGACTTCCATGACAGTGCAAATTTGATAAAATTTCTCTCAAACAGCAAGTAAGTGGTAGTGCTGCTTCAAAATAAGTTTTGCTTAGAAATAAGACAAGAAGTCTCATCTAACTGCTATATTTCCAGAAAGACTATCTCAAAGTGGACTAAAACTCTCTTGAGACAAGTTCAAGATCAAGTTTTAATACTCTATTTATTTATTTTTTGTGATTTTAGAAATTACAAAGAAAAGTTTGCAGAAAGCTCATTGAGGGTCTGGATTGGTAGACTAAATTCTAACCTTTCAAGGAGATCAAGGAACAGATGAAAGAATGTGTTTTGCACTTGTGAGACTGATTTTATAGCTTCATTGATCTAACACTTCTCTAGAATATAATTCTCCTGTTTAGCAGAGAAAAAGTAGTCACTTTTTCAGAGCCTATTGCCAATTTCCTAGCTGCAAAATATTTATTCTACTTGAAGATCTGCTAGATGTTCTGGAGAAGGTAGTTTGAATATTTTAAATGTTAAAAGAACTAATTATTAATTGGGATTTAATTTTTGGAAATCTGGCAACAGTTCTATGGCTTTCAGAAAGAACAATAAAGGTCAACCCATCCTGACTCAATTTATGTATAATAGCTGATATTTTGGTACATGGGTACTATTCAGAAAGAATTAAAAATTAACTAAAGGAATATGTGCTTGTTCCAGCATCTCTTGTAACCTCTAGGCTTAGTATGTGTGCCCTTGCTTTTCACTTTCATAAATCCTTCATTTCTCCATGTATTATATCTAAATGCTTCTCAATACCAATATCTTAAAGCATTGAAGAAGTATAATGAAGGGAGATTAATTATTTCAGTTTCATGAGAAGATTATTCTTAAAGACAAGAAAAAAATTAAATTTCTGAATTTTCAAACATCACTTTTTCTGTCACAATATTTTCATGATGTAAATATATATTAGATGTTCTGTGAAAAAGTAATGGTTCTAAGGACCTTGGAAAATGTATCCAGGTCTTTAATTTTTAATATTGTGACCAAGTAGCTGTTTTTATTTCCAAATGAATTTGATGATTGTGTTTTAAATAATGAGGTAGCCTCTGGTGAGGCAGAGCTAGTGATGCCTGTAAATACCAGGAAAACTCCTGGGATGTTAGAAGACAGGGACTGTAATCCCTCCAAATGGATGGACAAGAGGATTTTATAGCAGTACTAAATGGAAGCTCCTGCCCAAAGATGTGTTAAATTGCAATATATACTTTGGGGATGGGAGTGCTTGCTGGTATATAATTCTTTCATATCTGTATATTCAGTTGCTATAGGAACAAGACTTTAGATAGAGTTAAGTAGAGAATAAACTGAGAACTTAATGTACAGCACTTTCTGATGAAGGAGATGTCCTTTAATCCTCACATCTTGATGCCATCTGGACTATAGCTCAATATTATTTTACAATGCCATCTAAGTTTCTTCTAAAATATATTCTGATCATGCCTTAGCAATAAATGCTGAGTACAGTAAACTATTTGAGTGAAGGAACTGTTGTTCTGTGGGGGGTGGGTAATTCACAACTATAAGTAGAAGGCTTAAAAACAGATCTCAATTTCCTTTTACATATGTTGCATACATGCCTGTAAAATCCCTGCATACATGAAATTTGTGTAAAACTTCAGATAACAATTCTGGAAATAACTGTACCAAATTCTATTTAGTCTTCTAGTGGAAGCTGGTGCCTGGCCACTGTTTTCAATGTTAATGAACCTTTCCTTTGGTTATATTGACTGAGTAGAAAATGGCATCAATGACTCAAGTTCTTTGTGTTCAAATATAAAGGCTGATACTGAGAAATGTGGGAGTAGTCATGGAGAGGAAGATTTCAGATTACATATTTAGATGTTTAAAATAGAGGAAAAATAGTTGAATTTGAACACTCTATCAGTGGAAGCTGTATGGTGAGGATAGATTTAATGAACTGAGAATTAGACAGGCTTTAGAAAAGCATGGTGAAAACTGAGAATTGAAATGCACCAAAATATTTGGGTTTTTTGTTACAAAGAAAAAAATTCTGGGTAATACAAGCTGCTACAAAAGCTTTAGATGCTTCTAAACACCATTTTCCCTGTTCTCAGTCATGGATGTCCAACAGTGACCTGAAACTCAGTATCTTCAAGAAAGATTCTGTGCTCTCTGCTGGATCCCCATTGCCTCATTGCTGTCTCTCTTTTCATTTTTATCTTTTCCATTTTTTTTATCATAGACAACCCTGTCTACAGTTCTTTGAATAATTTTCTTTTCTCTTTTGTGGGAAGAAAACTTGCACAACAAGTGCAGGTATAAGAACTGAGAATTTTATTACCTGACATTTTCAATATTAATTATTAACAGTCAGATTTATTTCTGTGTGGCAGTGTCTCTTCAGGTATGATTGAATATCTGCTACTGATGGAGCACTCATAAATTTTCAAGAAGTCAGCTTCTTGTTTAAAAATGTATTTCAGATCTTACCTATAATACTTGCTTAATATTATGTTGATGTGGTACTATGATAACTTACATTGAATATACTAATGCAATAGAAATTATTATTCTGTACTGGGTCCCAGAGAAGTAAAGTTGTGGAGTTTTGGTGTTTTGGTTTTTTTTTGGTTGGTTAGTTTTTCTTTTTTGAATGATCCACAAAATCCAGGATTTATAAGAATAAAATTAGAATTATTACCTTATTAAATATAGAAAACTCAAAAGGATTATGTCAGGGAGAACAGAAATAAAAGAAGACAGTTGGAAAATTCTGCCCACAGTGGTCTAGCTTGTGAGTCTTACTAAAGTTAGTTCAGTGGCTTTCTGCTCTACAGGAAAGTCTGTGGACTCCTGCCTGGTGGGGTGTTTGTTCTCTGAGACTTGCTTGCCTGCTTCACACGCTGCTCTGCACTAATCTGATTCTCTTTGCTTGAAATGCAGCTTGAAGCTCTTCAGTGCCACTCTTACTTCCTTCTTTGTGTGCTGCCTACTTCAAAGCGTCTCCACCATAACCATGCTCAGCTTCTCCTTGGGAAAAGAGCAGCCTTCCCCTGCCACCCATTCATTTTTGAAGTTGGTTTTTTTTTTTCCCCAAGAGGTCTTACCTTAGATAGTCTACTAAAGTCATATAGCATAAAAGAAGAACAACCAATAAAGCATATTATTTTAATTTCAGTATTTTTAAGACCAATGTATCATTCATATCAGTAAACAGAATTACAACCTTTTGCTTCTGTTCCTTAGGGTCTTTACTGTAGCATAATAAAACAAGTAACATGAAAAACCTTTTAGGTGTAATGAAACTCAAGAAATTGTTTAAACTTTTATGAAGTAAGCTGATCTCAAACTGAAATAATCTGAATGGGTATTCTAGTTACATCTGGTTATGTAATAAAAGCATCAGACCAGTGATATTCCCCCTGGTATTGGAATGAGGGGAATATGAGTGGGAATTTTAGTTTATAAGAGCTGTCTTTCCTATATTTCAAGTCTGTTGTTCTGCTATTTCTCATCTCATTTGCTTCTCTGATTCATTATTCTTTTCACTCTTTTCTTTGAATCCTTCTTTTACAGAAGAGGGCTTTACAGAAGGGATTGCTGAAGCTGTTATGGAGCAGATTTGACTTGAGATGTTTCTCGCTCCTCATTTTATTCACTTTTTCCACAATTCTGGATTGTGCAGACACTGTTTCTTTCTTTCCTGCTGACTTCTTATCACGTAGCTGCCCACTTAGTCTGCAGTCAATTCAGTCCACTTTGTTTACAGAGGCAGTTCAAGCTGCTATTACTTAGCCAAACTGTGAAGTAAGCATTAGACCTTAATTGTTGCATAATGGTCAGTGCTAAAGTCAGTCCAGTCTTCTTGACTGGGGATGAGATTTGCATCCTAAAGATTTAACTAAAGTATGAGTTTCAAAGGCAATCTGCACCAACCTGGTTAATATTTAATGCTTTTTTATTTTCTTTCTTCTTCCATGGACTTCATTAAGTTTTCTTAGTGTAAGTGGGGGTAATAACTTTTTAGTCATAGTGGATGATCCCCAAAAGACAGTTCTTTTCATATCCTTTTATTCATGGTAATAGTAATATGGAACACTAAGCAGTCTTCTTCTGTGTTCCAGTGCTTTTCCATGGATCTTTCCTTAATCTAACTTCTACAAATGTGAAATTCCCCTGTAAAAGGTGTTTTGTTTTGTTACTTATTCAGTTTGGACAGAAGACTAGTGGGGAAGGAAAATAGTGCCAGTCTGGATTGACATAGGTAAGTACTGTGACTGGAACAAAACTGAAGCAGCTGCTCCCTGGTAGATCTGTGTTACTGAGGACATAAGGTGCCGTGATAAACACCCAGGTCTGTGCACCCGTAGTGCACAAGGGCAAACTAAGTGATCTCTAAAGTCCTGAAAATAGCTTTACCTTTTTTATAAGTTTGAATCTGGCAAGCTCACAATGTGTACCTGCACTCCGACCTAAAACTCAAACATAGTCTGTGAGGATGTTACAGGACTTAAATCCACAGATTCCAAAGATTTCACAAAGTATTCTGAGTTGGAAGGACCCACAAGGATTGTCAAGTCCAACTCTTAAGTGAATAGCCTGCAGAAAAGAGATGAATTGCACAGTATATGAGAGATAGAAAGGCAAATATTGTGGAGGGATAGAATGTAAGAAAATAGTGCAAAGGTAGTCTCACACCTGAAGAGTTGCAGCTGTACCAATCACCAAAGATTAGGAGCAGGCCTCCCCCTTAATAGGCCACAGCTGTGTCCAATAAGAATATGAGTGCTACAAATAGTGGGTTAGCTGGGTGAGGAGGGAGATGGAGTTTGTTGGCTGTGCTGTGAGGAGAGTTGGAGTTGTTGGCTGTGCTGAAGAAGAAGGAATCAGTGCTGTGAGGCGGTGCCCATGAGAAATCACAACAAAATATTGTACATCTAAAGAAATAAAATACCCTGTCTTACTAACACTCTCTCTAGACTTAGTGATCCTCAATGTCCAAAACCTGTCACTGGGTGTGTGATCTGGTGGTTTTGTTGCCATAGCATAATTCAACACTAACACAAAAAAATCACAGATTTCTCATGCAAATGAAACTACTTTGTACTATTCTGTGGAGCATCCTGAAATGCACTGTAATTAGTATAGTTTTCAGAAAATGTATAGATAATAGATGCATTTTCAATACTTAAGGCCCACCCTATTGTGTAAGATAGGCTACTTAGCCATAGAGCCATACATCTGAATAATTATTCCATGAGTTTTGGCTTATACCATTTCTTTTTACAATTAGTCTGGTGACAGCTTGAATGAAAATTAGTTAAGTGACATTAGCTAGATGAATAGCATTCATCTACTTATTAATAGACCTTGAAAATATTTCTGTCTTCTGGAATCATTCAGCTATTTTCATTGGCAGCTAATGTTTTAATGAAAATTAAGATCATAAAGGTTATGCTTCTGTTCTTACTCAGTTCATTTATTGCCTTTTGAAAGCTGCGTTTTTGATTCCAAAAAGTGCTATTTGCTCTATATTATATCACTGGGCTTAATAAATGCAATAATAAACATTTAAAAATCATAATAAATATTTCTTTTCAAAGAATGAACATTACTTGTGTGTGCACCTGTTTGGATATTACTGTACATGTGTGTTTTCTATGCCTATATATAACATTTACATGCATTTGAATAAAAAATTAATAAATAATAAAATAATAATCTGTTTTCCAAGATTGAATCTTAAATAATGTAGTTTTATTTGCACCTCAGTTTCTGGATTGGAAAATGGCATTTGTTAAAGATGTTAATCTTAAAACACACTGGGACCATTGCTGTGGATTAAAGTCAGTTCCTTACTTTGGCTTCTGAAACACGGGGATGTAAGGGGGTATAATGAATATAACTGAAACTGGAATGTGAGCTGATTGATTTTTTCCAGTACTGATATACAGTGATGGAAGTAGATCAGCAGATAGACACTTAAATTAAAGCATCTAACTTACACTGGAATTTTTATGGTAAAATGCTATTTTCATATATCCGCCAAAGCAAGGTTTACTGCATAATATTCTAATAAACTCTCCAATAATAGCTGAATTTAAATAACAATTAATATAAACACAACTAACATTGCAAACCAGTTGAAAACAGTTTATAAAATCTTTTGCTACACCAACTAACATATAGTCATTCAGTGATTATGTAATCATCTCTGGTAGAGATAACAAAATACAGCACACTGAATTAGAAGGGATAATTGCTATGATAATAACTAAATAAAGATGTGACTCTTTAGGGTTCCGATTGTTTGTTGGAACCATAATGACCTTTTAAATTATTTTTTTTCTATTCCAGCTTTATTTCACTTTTGCAAAAGGTTTTTCTATTTTTCTTATACTTAAGCTTACCAAAAGCATGAAGTGAAAAAGAAATACAAGCTACAAAAAGCTACAATTCATATTGCAGTCATAATTTGTCTTGATTCATTGCTTTATAGTCTCTTTAGGTTAGAATTTGCAGCACCCTGTAGAAAGAGGGTCAGAAATCCTTATTAGAAAGATGATGTGAACAAATCTGCCTCCTGCATTGTGGCTCACTGACATCTACCCTGAACCTGAGTATTTATTTTCAATCTGAAGTTTGGTGTCTCTAATTAAATTCCTGGATCTAGATTTGTCTGGTAATTTGTTTTTTTTAATGTTGTGAGTAAATAGTCGTTTGAGGAACATGAGGAAAAGTACATTTGCTGAATGTGAGTGTTCAAAACATCTGATTTCATAATGGTTGTGATTTTTAGAAATGATGATGTTGAAACCTAATCATACACATTTAATAGAAAATTTCATATTTTTGTAACCTTTGCTTATGGTACATCTTGCAGAAGTCCTAGGGGTAGAACAGTGATAGTCTATTACAGAAAATCTAGAGAATCAAACATTTGGACATTTCTAAGGGCCTGTGTGTCACAACATTCACACCAAGAAATTATAACTGATATTTTTCTTTACTGCAGATGTGGTCCAACCATCTCCAACACAAGGATGTGATTTGGATTCCAATTGAATTTTTTTAGCTCCTACTTGTTAGTGCAAATTATTGTACATCAATGTGACAAGTATTATGGACATATCCTTATGAGAGGCAATAGAATGACAAATATCTATTTAGATGACATATAATTTATGCCATAATTTATGAGGAGAAAATTCCTCACGTAGTTTTACTTAGAATAGAGATATGAGGAGATATGAATTTGGAGCCTGTAATTTCAGTGTTATTTCTGTCAGGCAAACTCACCAAATCACAAATGAGCGTAGGTTGAGATAAAACAACTCCAATTAACACCATAACAAATGTTTAAGTCCAGATATTTTATTTCATGCTTGCAGAAGGTGTAGAAGGTGAGAAGTGAGGATTTGGACAGGTAGTAATTATTAAGTGTTAAATACAGTAATTTATCTTGAAAACAGAGCTGCAAATAAAGTAACAAAAATGACTGAGGTTTGGTCTTGCACTGAGTTTTGTGTTAATGTAGCAACTTGTTCTGGGTCCTAGGTCACCAAGTGGCTATCATAGTAAAGTTATGACTATCAAACCTCTGTTACTAATCTTCAGACATTTCTAATCTTGCTTTCTTATCATTCTGTTGCACTGATGCCCCACACCCCTGCTTAGATTTTTATTTTTGTGCCTGTTTCAGGGGATATGTTAATGCATTGCTGTTTTGCTCCTTTTTGTGATAGAGGATTCTTTTTAATGGTTGAAATAAAAGTACTCTGGGGCATGGTCTATGTCTCTGATTTTTTCCTTTAACAGTGCATGATGCTGCAGGTCTGTGCTACTTCACTGCCACATGTTAACTGGAAAAATGTTGTGGTTTGCTTCCCTTTCCATGTAATTAATATTTCTGGCTGAATAGGAACTCAGTATTGTATACTTCAAATTCTGTATAAGAACTCCAAGGGAAAAAGATCAGATAAATAGTATGGTATCTTTATCAATATTTATTATGGAAAGTTCTACATATGCTGAAGTGCATATGTTACATATGTTAGATATACTGAAAGTGGGATCATCAGGTTTTGCTAATTAGTAGACAAGATGCTGTTCACATTGCAGTTTAATGAAAATTTTGTGTCGCCTTTTTTCATAGGTTATGCCATCTGGCTCCACTCTTATTCATTGCATGAACAGCATTAACTTTTAATTTTTATCATGTACAAAGTGCTAAATTAATTCCTTTATTTCCCGTGTCTCCTAAATTGTTAGCCTAATTAAGAGCTCGCTTAGCAGAGTATTGCATATTAATCACATGGTCTCTTTCACTAACATGCTAATTTACTAGAATAAAATAACACTGTAACACTTCAAGATGTAGAACTTCCATAGTGTTTCTATTCATAATATCTAAATTCTCAGAATTATCAGCAGATCTCATCACCCAGTATTACTATGGATTTAAATATGTAGCATCAATGTTCAGTGATGGGATTTTAACTTTCTTCATGTTTATATTACTTCCAATCTCTCTTCTTTAAACATGTGTCAGCTGCATAATACAAAGTTGGACCTTCTTCAGAAAGAGGATTTTCTGTTACTTTAGTATGCAATTTTATTTGGGGAAATGTGAGATAGTGTATATGTGCTTTTGAAATTTAAATCCAAAGGTTTATGAGATCAATTCTCAAAATTTATTTCTTTCTAATGACTGTATTATTTAATTAGTTTTTGCTTTTGCAGATAATCTTAGATGTGCATGTGATGATTTCTTTTTTACCAAAACAGCTTTTATTGCATTATTAATTCAATAGAAATGTCACAGAAAAAGCTGGTTTTCTCCCCATTGTGTCTCTAACTCAGTAAGATAATGTGAATTTTATTAATTGAATGGTTCCTCCAGAAACAATTGGCTTGACCATACTCTTGAAAATACAGATGGGCTTTATATACCTTGATACTTCAAGGCTGATTTCTACATGCTGAACGTAAGTTGTCAGGATGAGTAATTGCAGCCCTGGTGAAGCTGAATCTGGAGTGCTTGTCTGGTTCTGGGCTTCTCAGTACAAGAGACATGGAACTCCTGGAGTGAGTCCAGTGAAGGGTGACAAAGATGATTAAGGAACTGGAGCATCTTTCTTATGAGAAGACTGAGGGAGCTGGGCCTGTTCAGCCTTGAGAAGGCACAACTGAGAGGGGACCTCATCAATGTCTCTCAGTTTCTGAAGGGAGGGTGCCAAGAGGATGGAGCCAGGCTCTGCTCGGTGGTGCCGAGCAATAGGACAAGAGGTGGTGGGAAGACACTGATTGACAGGAAGTTACAACTGAACATGAGGAAGAACTTCTTTACTGTGCAATTGTCTGAGCACTGGAACAGATTGCCGAGAGAGGTTGTGAAGTCTCCCTCACTGAAGGTATTGCAGAGCTGTCTGGACACAATCCTGTGCCATGTTCTCTAGGATGATCCTGCTGGAGAGGAGAGGTTGGACAAGATGACCCACTGTGGTCCCTTCCAGCATTACCTATTCCACAATTCTGTGAATTTCCCTAAGTGAACTGGCCATGAAATACATGCAGTTTACAAATGCTGGAGTAGATCCTAAAAGTTTGTAAACATTGGTTGGCAACAGGGTTAGTGTCACAGATTATGGTACGTATTGTGTAGTCAGATATCTCTGAAAGTCCAACACTGCCTTCAGTCAATTTCATATGCTATCAAAACTGTATCTTTTAGTTCATGAGTGGGCTCAGCAAATGATGTGCTTTATTCAAACCATGTTAATAATTTGCAGCTTTTTGGATTCGTTCTATGATTCCAGTCTCATTCTCCATGTTTGGAAGAAGAAATACTTAGATACCATCCTAACTGCCAAAACATGCATTCTATTTATGTGCCTTTTGTCATTTCTGTCTTATCCTGAAGAGATATAAGAACTGTCTGCAAAAGCCTTTTCATTTTAAGAAACAACTTTATTAGGTTTTTTAAAAAACCCTTGTAAAACAGAAGTAGTAGCTCCTGAAAATTGGCATAAGAATTCTAATATTGGAAAAGAATGGAGTAAAAGAAATAAGTATTTCTATTCTTATCAGTATGGCTCTGACCTCAGTCAAGAGATTAAATATTTCTTCTGAGACTTCGTTAATCAGAAACTGAAAATATTTAATGCAGTCAAAGGAAAGTAGATCTTGCCTGACAAAATTATATTCAATGATATATTTAAAAGCAGACAAGGGGTGCTAGAAATCAGCGGCCTTAAAAATGTGGTACAATTTTAAAATTATACAGCCTAGAGTAGAAGTTGGTTGATGCCTCCCAAATTAATTTAAAGGGCATATAGGCACCTACAGGGTGTATTTTAAGTGATCCTCTGAGAGCATTGATTGTGAAATTTTAAGGTTTTTTTTTTAGAGATCTGGAACAAAATATGAAATCACTGGTTATAATGAAACACCTAGAGAATGCAGTGCATCTTTTGGCCTAAAAGAAAAGTTCTGAGATGGTCACATTCTGAAGTATGATAGAATAAACAAAAACCTGACACTAGAAAACTGTTTAGTCTTATCAATATAACATACAGCTGAAAGCTGAAAATCTTTTTCAGGCCAGTGTTTACCAGGCAGAGCTTTAATGGTGCAGGTAGTCTTGTGTTGAGACAACATCCTAGTGGCTGTTGTGATGGTTCTCTGCTGACCTTGCAATGATAAAGCCTCTATAGACAGGTATTTCATTTCCTTTCGGAAAGAGAAATGGAATCTCGCGAATTCAATGGGGATCAATTTTGGCAAGCTTTGCTACATGTGCCTGCACTTTTTTTTTTTTTCAAGTATCCATGCCATGTCCCTCATATCTTCCCCTCCAAGTAGTGTCTTCCTCCTTGACTTTTTCCCCTGCTTTTGCAACATCTGTGAGCTTAGTTTTGGCCTCTTTTGGTGCTTTGCAATGCAGCTCATTTCCTCACAGAAGTTTTTTTTGGAGACACTAACTCTCCCAATATTCTGGGATTTTTTGGGATTTTTTGCAATTGCTTTTCATTTGATCCTATCTCCTTTCCAATGTGTTTGTAAGCCTTTCTTTTTGGGTTCGCAAGATTCCGTTTCCCTTGGGTTTGCAAGATTCCGGGGAACGGAATCTTGCGATTTCAATGGAGACCAATAGAGGAATCTTTGGTGCATGTCCCTGCACTTGATGGCATGCCATGCCTTTTGATGGCTTTGACTTTGGGAAAGATATTTTTAGTTTTTTTAAGTATCCAGGCCACATCCCTCATATCTTCCCCTCCAAGTTGTGTCTTCCTCCTTGACTTTTTCCCCTGCTTTTGCAAACTCTGGGAGCTTAGTTTTAGCATGTTTTGGTACTTTACACTGCTCCTGATATCATCCCGGGCCATTTTCTTGTAGTCACTAAATTTCCCAAATTTTCTTTTTTTCTCCAATTGCAATTCCTTTGATGGTATCTGCCTTTCAGCGTGTTTGTAAGTCCCTCTTTTCTGTTTTGGCCTTCGGCGGGGATCAATTTTGCAAGCTTTTCTGCATGTGCCTGCACTTGATGGCATATGGCCTGCCTTTTGATGGCTTTGCATTTGGGGAAGAGATTTTCTTTTTTTTTTTTTTTTTGAAGTATCCATGACACGTCGCTCGTATCTTCCCCTCCAAGTTGTGTCTTCCTCCTTGACTTTTTCCCCTGCCTTTACATCATCTGTGAGCCTACTTTTGGATTGTTTTCACCCTTTGTACTACACCTGATGTAGTACTGGTCTGTTTTCTTGTTGTCAGTAAATTTCCCTATTTTCTTTTTTTTTTCTTGAGTTCCATTTCCTTAGATGCTATCTTCATTCCAGCGTGTTTGTAAGTCCTTCTTTTCTGTTTGCAGGATTTCCTTGTGGATGAATTTTGGCAAGCTTTTGTGCATGTCTCTGCGCTTGATGGCATCCCATGCCTTTTGATGGCTCTGTTTGGCGACAAAATTTTTTGTTTTCCCAGTATCCATGTTTCTCGTATCTTCCCCTCAAAGTCTTGTCTTCATCCTTGAGTTTTTCCTGTGACTTCACAGCATCTGTGAGCTTAGTTTTGACATGTTTAGTCCTTTGCCCTGCACCTGATTTCCTTACAGACCATTTTCTGCTAGTCAGTAAATGTCTCAATTTTTCCGTTTTTTTGGGGTTTTTTTTCAGCTGCATTTAATTTGGTCCTATCTCCTTTCCAATGTGTTTGTAAGCCTTTCTTTTCATGTTTGCAAGATTCCATTTCCCTTCCTGATAGCTTGGTCTGTAGTAGCAGCAGACTGTTTGTTGGAACAGGATTGTGTTATGGTGCCTTGTTGTGCAAATATTCAGTACCCATTGAAAAGAAACTACATGGGATTCCAAATATTCGTCTAATGTAAATTGTCCCTTGCTTCATCTATTACCATTATTTCTCTCCCCTTTGCCCAAGATTTATACCAACAAAGGTCACCACCAAAAGAGAGTTTAGAAGTCTCTAGAAATGTTAATCTTGCAATGATGCCTTTCATTGTTCTCCAGGAGGACCATTTTTGCCATTTCTTGCTCCAGTGGGAAAGGGCCTGGAGACCTACCTTTATCTGACCCAAGAAAACACAGTGCCTTATTATCCATTTTAAGGGTTCTGCAACATTACCTAGTTGCTGTTTTAGAAATCTTACATCTTACTGGATTAGTGGCAGCGTTCTTCTCCAAGACCTAATAGAGAAAAAATATTTTAGATAATAAATGATGTCTAAATTTCTGCTGCAGAAATTAACCTTGAAGTTTGGCATGTGTGCTTTACTTGGGAAGGATATTGATAAATAATTAATATCTGGGCAATTTTACGACTGAAAAGTCATGAAAAAAATCAGCTTTAGAAATAGATAAATACATGTCAATTTTGAAATTGTGGAAATAAAAGTGTGATTATATCAATTACAGTTAAATTATATCCAAGCCTAATGAAACATATATCGCAAACAATTTCTGTGTTTGGTGAAAAGTTGCCTTAATTTTCTTTGTGATCCACATATTAAAATGTCTCAACAGTATAAATGTATACCTTAATATTAATATTAATAATTTCCCTAAGGCCATACATGTAATAGATGTGGTAATTCTCTTAGACTAGCATGAATAATTCAATTTACTTTGTGGGATTTTTGCTGCATTTTTTAGCATGTTATCTTGAACCACTACTTGCCCAAGTAGATTTTTGATTCTTGTGTACTTTGGTTCAGGAGGCTGGAATGAGGCCTACTAATTTTGTCTTTAAAACATTCAAACAGAGGGTTATTCTGACTTTGAAGCAGGACTTATCTGTCCATTATACATAACACTAGTAACAAATAGGATAGCTGTCAGTCCAGATTAGAATCCAAAGATGTTTCTACAGAGCTCTTCACTTTTGTGTGTGACTTCTGTCAACTTCCCTTTCTCGTTTCTGCTTGATGTCAGGGAAAAGGAGTGAAAGGATGTTTATTCATTTCTCACAGCAGCAGTCCCCAACATACATCTTCAGGGTTGTGTTTCTTAAGGTAACAAATGCCAAAGGTTCAGC